>NW_025335166.1:1827500-2339075 GCF_018152115.1 Drosophila rhopaloa | reverse complement strand
CTAGTTCCTCATTCATTTGGAAAGACCTCAAAACCACAATTTTATTTTATTCATTATCAGTTTTATTGCACCTATCGAACAAAATAAAATATAACTGCTTTACTACCCAGGATAAGCCCCTCATATCGTTATAATTATATCGCTTTCTCTTATATCGCTTTCTCTTATATCGCATTATCTTATATCGTATTCCCTTATATCGCATTCTCTTATATCGCATTCCCGTATATATTATCTTAAAACTTATCGTATAACTTGTCGCATATCTTATAAAGTATCTTCTATTTCTAATTTCTTATATCGTATTATCAATATAGTTCTGTAATTTTATTTCTCGAATTCTCTAATGTAAGATATCAAAAGTTTAAAATGTCGGTTAGGCACAGTAACGAAAACCTAGTTTCATTAGGCACTGAGGATTCGGTGATATGAACCACCTGCAACGCAGTAGTATTTGATTTGGAACTAATCGAAACTGCTTGTCAGCACAGTTTTCACAAGGCCTGTCTACAAGGTTGGCTACAGGAGCACAACACTTGTCCAACATGTTCTTAACCATGTTCTCAAACCATGATGAGACCCAACATAACTGGAGAAAATCGAGTTATAACCATATCAATGCATCGAAACGCAGCTAATCAGAACGATAACATTTCAGTTCAGAATGCAGAGCAGGATCCGCAACAGGAAAATCATAATGGAGGTAAGCCTGTTGCAAACGAAGTTCCTAATCAGCATTTTCTGATTAATCAAATGCGAGCTCTCCAATCAAGAATGGAAGAAAACAAAATCACACAGATGCAAGCATTCCAAGCTAGAATGACAGAAACAGTGACAAACAAATGACATGTTCATTTCCTGGAAATAACTTAGCTCAGTCGCAATGTGAAAATCGAAATAATTTGGGACGAGCAGATTTCCACAACAGCGCAGTTCGAAACAGTCAACGGACTAGAAATTCTCCAGATGCTAACACAGGTCGCAGCGACCTATCTATGGATCGACCCGATAGGATTTCAAATATGATTTCGAACTGGCGAATCAAGTTCAGTGGCTCGGCTAACGATATTGCAGTCGAGGATTTTATATACCGTGTAAATTGTCTCACTTCACAATCCCTAAACTTTGATATGCTTTCCCAGTACGCCAATTTGTTATTCGAGGGACCGGCTTTGGCTTTTTACTGGCGCGTTCGTAGGTCAGTGGACAACTTGAATTGGAACGAATTGTGTAGGCGGTTGAAGGAAAGATACCAGAGATCAGACCGCGAGATCAAAAGCGTCATGCGTCGTCGTATACAAGGTTCTAATGAATGTTTTGATGAGTTCTTGGAGGCAATGCTTTCCATTGCTGATTCCCTTCGAGAACCTATGCTTGATTGTGATATAGCGACCGAAGTGCGTCATAATCTCAAGCCAGATCTTAAACTCGAACAACTGCATGTCGACACACCAAACTTAGCAAGTTTGCGTAAGGAGTGTCATCGTCACGAAAAATTTTATCGTAGCACTCGGCCTAAACCAGTTCAACGCCCCAATGTAAACAAGCGTTTCGTTAACACAATTCTTCACGAGGACGATTCTGAAGATCAACCGGAAGAAGAACCAACTGTGGATGACGAAGTCTATGCTATTAAGTCGGTAGAAAAACTAACTTACTGGAATTGTAACGAAATAGGTCACAAATACCATGATTGCCTTAAGTCTCGTCGTATCTTTTGTTATGGTTGTGGTGCGACAGATGTGTATAAGCCCAATTAAGCAAAATGTAATTCGGTTCCGGAAAACTCCAAGCCGGAAATTCGCCAATTCCAAAAAGCGAGTGTCCGCCAATAGCTTCGCACAACCCAAGCAATTTGGCTGCTACGGCAGTGGAACATTTACCAAAAATGTTTTGTCAAAACACTGATCCCTCAAAAACCAAAACTTTTAATCCATATCACCCACGGCTTCAAGGCTATTTAGAACGAAAGTCCAAAATATATCGTGTTCATGCTATTGTTGCTTCAAAACGCCGTTCTACCCGGTGCATGCAAAAATTCTGGAAGCGTAAAAGAGCATTTAGTCGTTTTATCATTTCTTCTATCACTTACAAAAAGAATGACATTCGGCCCTACACACTTGTTAAAATATTATATTTGGCCTCGAATATTCAGCTCTTTTAGACAGTGGGGCTAACAAAAGTGTAATTGGTGCACAGCTTGCTCAGCAAATTATAAACGAACGACCATTTAATAAATTCAAAAGCATAGTTCGTACCGCTGACGGCCAAATACAGTCAGTAGCTGGAACAATTTTTATTCCCTTGACATACAACTCCACCGATTCAAATTTAGAATTCTTAATTGTACCTTCCATACAACAAAGCGTGATATGCGGTATGGATTTCTGGGTAACATTTGGCATTTCCATCACACAATCCTTTTCGATTAATGAAATCAATTGCGAATCGGAAGAGGACTCTACTCGTTTCTGTTTATCAAACATACAGAAATCCAAACTGCAAAAAGTCGTCGACTTTTTCCCATCATTCGAAAGTGAGGGCTTAGGCTTGACGAAACTGATTGAGCACAACATTGACATTTCTACTGCGAAACCAAATAAGCAAAGGTTCTATACCTTATCGCCAGCAAAGGAAAAGCTGTTGTGTTTGGAAATCGACCGCATGATTCAAATGGATGTTATAGAAGAAGCTCCTTCATCGCCTTGGTCTTCCCCAGTTACCTTGAATATAAAGCCTGGTAAGGTACGATTTTGTCTTGACGCAAGAAAACTTAATGCAGTTACTGTTAAGGACGCTTATCCGATTCCCATAATGGATGGCCTCCTAAATCGCTGTTAGCGTACCACTTGAGTCGCTAAGCCACTTGATGTTTACGGACAGCGCCAGCTCTGCCTGAGCTACCTTTTCTATTTTTACTAGCGTATTAGCGTATTAACTTCTTGTGAGGGAGACAATTATGATGACTCTGTACCTTTGTATATCTTAGAACATAAGCAATGCAATGTATTTTTAACTAACAGCCCCAAACCATTCTTTGTTATGCTGCCCCCCTTGACTCTGAAAAACGTGTATATAAACCCGACTTTTTGCCCTAATAAAATCAGTACTCAAGCAATACTTGTGTATTCAACTACTCTGCGTTCTACGAGTGAGCATCGCTGTGTCTTTGGCCCTCATACGCATGATCCCTCCGAGTTAAACCAATTTAAGTGTTGGTTTAGCAACCTATCGTCACTAAAGTATGTTCTAGGGGCAACCATTCCTATAAATAATAAAAATAAAACTACAAACATTTTGGTGACCCCGACCATTGCATGAAATTCTAGTCAACTTGGCGACTAATTTCTGCCCATACTTTGCTAGACAGATTCCCGATCAACTTGGCGATTCGAATCTTCTAGAGTTCAAGTTGTGAAAACCTTGCTCAATAATTCAGATATTGAGCAAAATTAATAACAAAGGGAATTTTGCCTCGAATAAATTTTTAAGCATATTCCTGAAAAACTTGAAATTTTTAAGGAGTAACTTATCAACTTGGCGATCTGTTACTACAATATTGGAAATAAAAGTAGAAGAAGTCAACCTGGCGACTCTTCTAACTTACAACATCCATATAATCCGATTTTTTGAGTCAACTAGGCGACTCCCAGTATAATCATCGATTATTTTTCCGAAATTGAAGTAGTCAACAAGACGGCTCTTCAACTGGAAAACAATAAATTAAAGTAGTCAACAAGGCGACTCTTGAATAATTCTGGAAGCGGTAGCACCTAAAAAATTTAAATTGTTTCTTTAAACAATATAATCCAATTTACTGGTGGCAACTAGACGACTCCCAGGATAATTGTCGATTTATTTTCCAAAATAGAAACAGTCAACACGGAGGCTTTTCACTGGAAAACAATATATTCAAGTAGTCAACAAGGCGACTCTTGAATAATTCTGGAAGCGGTAGCATCCAAAAAATTGAAATTGTTTTTTAATAATATAATCCGATTTACTGGAGTCAACTTGGCGACTCCCAGGATAATCGTCGATTAACGTTCAAGATTGAACAACAATGAAGTTCTTCAAGTAGAACTCAACAACTTCAAGTAGTCAACAAGACGGCTCTTGAACATTTCTGGAAGCGTTTGCATCCAAAACTAAAAACATTTATTTAACATATTAAAATATTAAATAAAATAAAAAATATTGTTTAAATAAAAAGGTTTTAAACTATTTGTTGGCTCTCTTTTCTAATCCGAAAATCCTTAATTGTCTTTGACCATAAATCGGTTGCGAGTAGAAGCGTAGCCAGCTTATATAAGCAAATCAATTATCTTCCAACGGGTCAGGCAATTGTTAAGGCAAAATGGAAGTTGAAAATTTGATTGCCATACAAAGCCAAATTGGCGAAGAAATCCAAATTTTGCTACGGAACATCAAAAAGGATTCCAGCAAACGAAAGGAAAAGGCGTCGTATTTTGAAGACAGAAAACGACAAATTGAAGACCATTGGAAAAAATTCGACTAAGGAAATAATAGTATCCTAGAATTATTAAAGGGTACTCCACATCTGCATGAGTATTTTGAAAAACAGTATTACAATCAAATGCAGACGATTGTTTACCAAGCTATCGAAGAATTTAACGCAAAAATTCTTCATTTACCGGCAACAGAAACATCTTCAGAAGAGGTGGATCTCATACAAAAGCTGATCAGACACCAAGTAGCAGTTTTGGAATCTATGTCAAGAACCATTAAACATATAGCTACAGAAAACAAATTTACCTATAAATCGGTAATTGATAATTTATGGAAACAAATTGAAAGTCTTCATTTTGAAGTCCACAAGTTATGTATAACACCTGAAGAAGTGGGCTATAGTATGGAGCGATTTATCTCCGCGGAAGAAGCAATGTTGCAATTCTGCCATCCATATGCAGACCCCGTTTCAGTAGCCACCAATCAAGCTGTTTCTACAATCTCTTCGATACAGTTGCCAAAAGTTTCCATTCCAAAATTGGATGGAAGCTATCTAAAATGGCAACAATTTCATGACATTTTTAATAAAATGGTTTATGAATCAGCGATACCAAAAATACAAAAAATGTGATATCTTAAAGGTAATCTTTCTGGCGAAGCAGAAAGGTTAGTTAGGCATTTAGAATTAACAGAAGTTAATTATGATACTGCCTGGACCATGCTTAAAGAACGTTTCAATAATAAGCGGCTCCTTTCGACTGCAATATTTGAAAAATTATTTGATCACCCTAATGTGACGAATGATTCTCAGTCAATAAAAAATCTGCATGACAATATCAATGAATCCTTGCAAGCCTTGAAAAATATTGGAATAAGAACAGATACATGGGATCCAGTCCTTCTGTTCCATATGACAAGAAAACTAGATCGGCTTACACACACACTGTATGAGCAAACTATTTTAGATACCAGTGAAATTCAAACAATAAAGGAATTCCTTGGGTTTCTAGAACAACGTTTTCTCTCACTTGAAGACATCGGCGGAAAAATGCATAAAGAAAAACAAAAAACAAGTGCTTCAGCAACAACTAGTTCATTGGCATGCCTGTTTTGTCAAAAAGGGCATAGCATATACAAATGCGAGAAATTTAAGGAGTCCTGCTGAAAGGCTGACCTGCGTTCAGCGAAAAAGGCTGTGCGGCAATTGTCTTAAGGCAGACCACATGACCAAGCAATGCATGTCTAAATAAACATGCATAAAATGTAACAAAAAACACAACACATTGCTACATTTAGGTAACGGAAAACCATATACCGAACCTAAAACGTCTGCTTCTGCTGCTACGAATAACAGTTGTGAGAACAAATACACACTGTAAGCAACGGCTAGAGTCATAGTACAAGGACTAAATAATCAAGAAGGAGATTTTCGCGCACTACTCGATTCCGGATGACAAATTAATCTGATTTCAGAAAGACTTGTTAAGCGTTTATCGTTGCAACTACAACCAACAAACCTTCGCATTGAGGGAGTTGGAGGTCAGCCGCGAATAAGTAAAGGACGCGTTAGTGTTTTAATTAAATCAAAACATAGCGATTTTGAAACAATAGTTGAAGCCTTTGTTCTTCCTCATATTGTGGCAGATCAGCCCACGGAACAAATAAAAGTAGCTGATTTAATAGTCTCAAAAAATATGCGGCTCGCTGATCCACATTTCGCGAAACCAGGAAAGATTGATATATTGCTTGGCGCAGAACATCTCTTTTCCTTTATAACGGAACCTGACAAATTAGGTCTTATTCAGACCTAACCCTATTCTCCAGAGCACCGAATTTGGTTCCAACCAAATCCATAATTGCTGGGCAAGTAAACATGAGTGCAAAAATGCAACAAAATTTCATGGTAGTTTCCTCAGCCGAGGAAGCCAAATCATAAGGAAATACCGGACATTAAAATATTATATAACGATTTTATTGCCGAATACGAAAAAATAAGATAAATGAAGCAAGTATTACCTAGTCAAATACCAAAACATCATTATTTTATTCCTCACCACTGTGTTCTGAAACCAGAAAGCACTACAACAAAATTAAGAGTAGTCTTTGATGCTTCCTGTAAAACATCTACAGGAAAATCATTAAATGATTTACTTTATGCAGGACCAGTTGTTCAAAATGATCTATTTGCCATTCTATTGAGATTCAGAGTTCACAAATATGTTTTTACAGCCGATATAGAAAAAATGTATCGGCAAGTTTGGATGAATCCAAAGGATCAATTTAACCAAATGATTGTTTGGCGCTACAATCCGTCCGAGGAAATAAAATATTACCGGCTGAAAACTGTGACTTATGGCACAACGCCAGCTCCATTTCTTGCCACAAAATGCTTGGAGCACTTGGCCAATAAAAATTTGGAAAATGGCCATTAGGATCAAATGCACTGAAAAATGATTTCTATGTTGATGACTGCCTAACTGGAGCAGATACAATTATAGATGCTGCAAGGATTCAAGAAGAACTAAACAAAATCTTGCTACCTTGCGGATTTAAACTAAAAAAATGGTGCTCTAATTCACACCATCTGCTAAAGGAATTTTCACCAGAAGATATTGCTAGCAACATAAATCTTGGAACTGCATTGGAACATACCAGTGTAAAGACTTTGGGAATTATTTGGAGCCCTAAGGATGTCAATTTGTGCGGAAAGGCTCAAGAACATAACACTCAAACAATTACAAAAAGAGTGGTAGCCTCTGAGTTGGGACAAATTTTTGACCCACTTGGTCTTTTTGCTCCAGTCATAATCAGAACAAAAATATTTCTACAAAATCTGTCAGTCCTTAAACTAGATTGGGACACAGAGATATCAGATTCCCTAAAGGAAAGGTGGGAGGCCTTCAGACAAGACTTGCTGTGTTTAAATAAAATGACTATTCCGAGACACATTTATGATGGAAAAATACCTCAAAAACATGAACTCCATATATTTGTGGATGCTTCTGAAAAGGCGTTTGGTGCTGTGGCTTATATAAGAGCCATATATAAGAACAAACAAACGACTGTGCGCCTATTATGCGCTAAATCAAAAGTAGCACCTCTTGAAAAGCAAACCCTACCACGACTAGAGTTATGTGCAGCTGTGTTAGGTGCAGAGCTTGCTGAAAAGGTGAAAAAAGATCTTAAATCAGAATCCATTAAATGTAATTACAGATTCCACCATCGTCTTATGTTGGATAAATGCAAAAGCATCGAATTTCCATTCATTCATTGCAAATAGGTTGTCGAAAATACAAGATACAACCTGTCCAAATCAATGGAGACATGTGTCATCAAGTCTCAACTCTGCAGATGTACTATCTACATTGTGGTTATACGGACCACTGTTTCTTCATGGACCAGAAGAGAATTGGCCAGCTCTATTTAAAGCTCAAAATGACAAAACTTTTTCTTTGGAACGGAAAACAAAAATTGTTACTTTGGCAACACTTTCGCTTGGAGAAGAAATATATGGCATTAAACACGGAAATTTATTCAATCGCTTGCAACGTATAATAGCATACATGTTACGATTTTGTTATCGTAAAAATAGAAAACAAACCGTCTTACTAGAGCTTGACGAATAAGAACAAGCTAGGCGGATTATAATACGTTGTATACAACAGGCTGATTTCACAAATGAATTTAATCACCTTCGACGTCATCCGGGACGACCATTACCCAATAGCAGCAAGGTCGCATCTCTTCATCTTCATTTGGACGAAAACTCTATCATAAGAGTAGGAACAAGGGTGGAAAATGCCCCAATTTCCCGGGATGCAATGAATCCCTACTTAATGCTGTTACATAAACTTCATGCGGAAAATATGCACTTTGGTCAAAATACTTTAAAAGGTATTGCACGACAACAGTATCACATCATCAAAATCACTCCAATGGTTAGAAACGTTATGAACGTAATTATGAAATCCGTGCCATGTACCAGGTTTCGTCCAAAATTACTTTCTCAAATAATGGGAAAACTACCTGAGCATAGAGTCTCACAAAACAGACCATTTTTAAATACCGGAGTTGATTATTTCTGGATACATCACAAAGTCCGAGGCAAGCGACCTGAAAAAGCATACATAGCAGTATTTGTTTGTTTCTCCTCAAAGGCTGTCCATCTGGAACTTGTCGGAGATTTAACGACTGCAGCATTCCTTGGAGCATTACAGCGAATTATAAGTCGTCGCGGGAAGTGTCAGACCCTGTACTGCGATAATGCAACAAATTTCGTTGGCGCCAGCAACCAATTGAAGGAGTTAAAGGAAACAATCCACTCACAGCAGGCTAAGAACTCCATACTCCAGCTGTGCAATACTAAGGGTGTTCACTTTAAATTTATTCCACCAAGATCCCCACACTTTGGTGGATTATGGGAAGCTGCAGTAGCTCAACCAGACCTAGAACCACTTAGAATAAAATCACTACCCTAACAATGGGAACTGGTGCAGCGACTCAAACACACATTCTGGACGCAATGGTCCAGAGAATATTTAACAAGCCTGCAACAACACTCAAAATGGAAACAGGCCCATAAAAATGTAAGAGAAGGCATGATGGTTATTGTCAAGGAAGACAATGTGCCTATGCTTCACTGGCCTATAGGACGAATAATAAAAATTTATCCAAGTCAAGATGGATATGTGCGAGTTGCAGACGTTAAAACTGCAACGGGAGTCTTTAAAAGAGCAATTCATAAGCTTCGTCCACTATTCCGTCAAGAAGATCCAGGAGAAAAACGCAAGGAAATTAATGAAGAAGATACTGAAGAAGAAACAAAGGAAGATCAAGAGACAAAAAGACGGAAAAGCCAATCCTTACCAATGATATCGATGCCATTATTAATCTTGCTGCTGCTATTACCATTAGCTACCGCCGGTCCAATTAACATAATCAGGTTTGGTTCTAGGCCAGGAATTTATTACGAAAAAATTGGATCTACTCGACTAGCAACTGCAGACTGGACAATCATAGCTTATTATGATTTAAAGCCGTATCTCGAAGATGTAAAAATATTTTACTCGGGGACACTTAAAGTTGGTCAAATGTGTTCACTTATACAACCAGTCCAAGCATGTACTGCTGTATATAATCATTTTCAACACGTTTACGAAGAAATAAAAACTGAAAATGATTTACTCCACATGTTAAGAATACGTCGTTCTCCCTAGTGGGAAATATTGTGCCAACAGCTTATTTGGCGTATTAGACACAGAGTATGCCAAGAAGATGTCATCAACTATTCAAAAGGTCAAATCGAATGAAGATTACATTTTAGAATTAGTTAAGAACCAACTTTAATAATTGATTCTACGATAAACATCATGAAACGAGATGAAGCTACCACCGATAAAAGGATTTAAATAATGACTCAGCAAATGGAGGATATAGCCAATGCTCGTCTAGATTCTCTCAAAGCCTTTCAATGGTATATTGCATTGACAAATCAATTATCCATATTGGCGGCAAATCTTTAAAGAATACAGACAGATATTTCACATGTTTTGACAAACGTTCATCACAATGAAATTAGCCCACTGCTCGTTTCTCCCAAGCAAATTCGACAACATTTAAACAAACTAAAAATTCACATGTCTCAAGGAAAAATGCTCCCTCTCATCAACGATGATATACTTCAATTATATAAGTTGATGAGGGCAGAAGCAAAGGTGGTAAAGGATTATGTAATCTTTAAATTAACACTGCCATTATTATCAACACAGTTATTTGAAATATATAACTTGATTCCAATACCGGTAATCATCAACAATAAAATGATTTCCCTTGATATTGAATTTCCAATCATGGCTGTGAATCAACATCGAGATCAATTCATTACTATGTCATCAAGTGAATTTGATCTTTGTAATTCAATTAATAACGAAGAGTATATTTGCTCAGATAAGCAATCCATGTTTTCTATTGAAAATCATTGCGAGTTTCAAATGTTTAATAACAAATCATCGTCATTGTCCCAAACAAAAAGTTCGACGAAATCATTCTCATGGCAAAGATTAAGTACAAAAAATCAATGGATATTTTCAATCACCAATGGAGCTATCAGCAGTATGTGATGATCAATTATCAACAATTACAATTAATAATATCGGACTTTTATCCTTGGATCCGAAGTGCACTCTAAGAAATCCTTTTCTGAGCGGACAGCGCCAGCTCTGCCTGAGCTACCTTTTCTATTCAGTTTTCGAACAAATCCTTCTTTCCATTTCGGAATAAGATTTGCTCTAAATGGATAGGTCCGTCTAGTTCCTCATTCATTTGGTAAGACCTCAAAACCACAATTTTATAATTAGATGCGTATTCATGATCAGTTTTATTGCACCTATCGAACAAAATAAAATATGGCTGATTTACTACCCAGGATAAGCCCCTCATATCGTTATAATTACATCGCTTTCTCTATATCGCTTTCTCATATATCGCATTACCTTATGTCGTATTCCCTTATATCGCATTCTCTTATATCTCATTCTCTTATATCGCATTCTCTTATATCGCATTTCCGTATATATTATCTTAAAACTTATCGTATAACTTGTCGCATATCTTATAAAGTATCTTCTATTTCTAATTTCTTATGTCGTATTATCAATATAGTTCTGTAATTTTATTTCTCGTGTTCTCTAATGTAAGATATCAAAAGTTTAAAATGTCGGTTAGGCACAGTAACAAAAACCTAGTTTCATTAGGCACTGAGTATTCGTTGATATGCACCACTTGCAACGCAGTAGTGTTTGATTTGGAACTAATCGAAACTGCTTGTTAGCACAGTTTTCACAAGGCCTGTCTACAAGGTTGGCTACAGGAGCACAACACTTGTCCAACATGTTCTCAACCATGTTCTCAAACCCTGATGACACCCAACATAACTGGAGAAAATCGAGTTATAACCATATCAATGCATCGAAACGCAGCTAATCAGAACGATAACATTTCAGTTCAGAATGCAGAGCAGGATCCGCAACAGGAAAATCATACTGGAGGTAACCCTGTCGCAAACGAAGTTCCTAATCAGCATTTTCTGATTAATCAAATGCGAGCTCTCCAATCAAGAATGGAAGAAAACCAAATCACACAGATGCAAGCATTCCAAGCTAGAATGACAGAAACAGTGACAAACAAATGACACAGATGTTCAGCCATGTTGAATTGGTCAACATTTCCTGGAAATAACTTAGCTCAGTCGCAACGTGAAAATCGAAATAATTTGGGACGAGCAGATTTCCACAACAGCGCAGTTCGAAACAGTCAACGGACTAGAAATTCTCCAGATGCTAATACAGGTCGCAGCGACCTATCTATGGATCGACCCGATAGGATTTAAAATGTGATTTCGAACTGGCGAATCAAGTTCAGTGGCTCGGCTAAAGATATTGCAGTCGAGGATTTTTTATACCGTGTAAATTGTCTCACTTCGCAATCCCTAAACTTTGATTTGCTTTCCCAGTACGCCAATTTGTTATTCGAGGGACCGGCTTTGGCTTTTTACTGGCGCGTTCGTAGGTCAGTGGACAACTTGAATTGGACCGAATTGTGTAGGCGGTTGAAGGAAAGATACCAGCGCCAGAGATCAGACCGCGAGATCAAAAGCGTCATGCGTTGTCGTAAACAAGGTTCTAATGAATGTTTTGATGAGTTCTTGGACGCAATGCTTTCCATTGCTGATTTCCTTCGAGAACCTATGCTTGATTGTGATATAGCGACCGAAGTGCGTCATAATCTCAAGCCAGATCTTAAACTCGAACAACTCCATGTCGACACACCAAACTTAGCAAGTTTAAGGAGTGTCATCGTCACGAAGAATTTTATCGTAGCACTCGGCCTAAACCAGTTCAACGCCCCAATGTAAACAAGCGTTTCGTTAACACAATTCTTCACGAGGACGATTCTCAAGATCAACCGGAAGAAGAACCAACTGTGGATGACGAAGTCTATGCTATTAAGTCGGTAGAAAAACTATCTTACTGGAATTGTAACGAAATAGGTCACAAATACCATGATTGCCTTAAGTCTCGTCGTATCTTTTGTTATGGTTGTGGTGCGACAGATGTGTATAAGCCCAATTGCGCCAAATGTAATTCGGTTCCGGAAAACTCCAAGCCGGACATTCGCCGATTCCAAGAAGCGAGTGTCCGCCAATAGCTTCGCACAACCCAAGCAATTTGGCTGCTACGGCAGTGGAACATTTACCAAAAATGTTTTGTCAAAACACTGATCCCTCAAAAACTAAAACTTTTAATCCATATCACCCACGGCTTCAAGGCTATTTAGAACGAAAGTCCAAAATATATCGTGTTCATGCTATTGTTGCTTCAAAACGCCGTTCTACCCGGTGCATGCAAAAATTCTGGAAGCGTAAAAGAGAATTTAATCGTTGTATCATTTCTTCTATCATTTACAAAAAGAATGACATTCGGCCCTACACACTTGTAATATTTTAACAACATATTTGGCCTCGAATATTCAGCTCTTTTAGACAGTGGGGCTAACAAAAGTGTAATTGGTGCACAGCTTGCTCAGCAAATTATAAACGAACGACCATTTAATAAATTCAAAAGCATAGTTCGTACCGCTGACGGCCAAATACAGTCAGTAGCTGGAACAATTTTTATTCCCTTGACATACAACTCCACCGATTCAAATTTAGAATTCTTAATTGTACCTTCCATACAACAAAGCGTGATATGCGGTATGGATTTCTGGGTAACATTTGGCATTTCCATCACACAATCCTTTTCGATTAATGAAATCAATTGCGAATCGGAAGAGGACTCTACTCGTTTCTGTTTATCAAACATACAGAAATCCAAACTGCAAAAAGTCGTCGACTTTTTCCCATCATTCGAAAGTGAGGGCTTAGGCTTGACGAAACTGATTGAGCACAACATTGACATTTCTACTGCGAAACCAAATAAGCAAAGGTTCTATACCTTATCGCCAGCAAAGGAAAAGCTGTTGTGTTTGGAAATCGACCGCATGATTCAAATGGATGTTATAGAAGAAGCTCCTTCATCGCCTTGGTCTTCCCCAGTTACCTTGAATATAAAGCCTGGTAAGGTACGATTTTGTCTTGACGCAAGAAAACTTAATGCAGTTACTGTTAAGGACGCTTATCCGATTCCCATAATGGATGGCCTCCTAAATCGCTGTTAGCGTACCACTTGAGTCGCTAAGCCACTTGATGTTTACGGACAGCGCCAGCTCTGCCTGAGCTACCTTTTCTATTTTTACTAGCGTATTAGCGTATTAACTCCTTGTGAGGGAGACAATTATGATGACTCTGTACCTTTGTATATCTTAGAACATAAGCAATGCAATGTATTTTTAACTAACAGCCCCAAACCATTCTTTGTTATGCTGCCCCCCTTGACTCTGAAAAACGTGTATATAAACCCGACTTTTTGCCCTAATAAAATCAGTACTCAAGCAATACTTGTGTATTCAACTACTCTGCGTTCTACGAGTGAGCATCGCTGTGTCTTTGGCCCTCATACGCATGATCCCTCCGAGTTAAACCAATTTAAGTGTTGGTTTAGCAACCTATCGTCACTAAAGTATGTTCTAGGGGCAACCATTCCTATAAATAATAAAAATAAAACTACAAACATTTTGGTGACCCCGACCATTGCATGAAATTCTAGTCAACTTGGCGACTAATTTCTGCCCATACTTTGCTAGACAGATTCCCGATCAACTTGGCGATTCGAATCTTCTAGAGTTCAAGTTGTGAAAACCTTGCTCAATAATTCAGATATTGAGCAAAATTAATAACAAAGGGAATTTTGCCTCGAATAAATTTTTTAAGCATATTCCTGAAAAACTTGAAATTTTTAAGGAGTAACTTATCAACTTGGCGATCTGTTACTACAATATTGGAAATAAAAGTAGAAGAAGTCAACCTGGCGACTCTTCTAACTTACAACATCCATATAATCCGATTTTTTGAGTCAACTAGGCGACTCCCAGTATAATCATCGATTATTTTTCCGAAATTGAAGTAGTCAACAAGACGGCTCTTCAACTGGAAAACAATAAATAAAAGTAGTCAACAAGGCGACTCTTGAATAATTCTGGAAGCGGTAGCTCCTAAAAAATTTAAATTGTTTGTTTAAACAATATAATCCAATTTACTGGTGTCAACTAGACGACTCCCAGGATAATTGTCGATTTATTTTCCAAAATAGAAACAGTCAACACGGAGGCTTTTCACTGGGAAACAATATATTCAAGTAGTCAACAAGGCGACTCTTGAATAATTCTGGAAGCGGTAGCATCCAAAAAATTGAAATTGTTTTTTAATAATATAATTCGATTTACTGGAGTCAACTTGGCGACTCCCAGGATAATCGTCGATTAACGTTCAAGATTGAACAACAATGAAGTTCTTCAAGTAGAACTCAACAACTTCAAGTAGTCAACAAGACGGCTCTTGAAAATTTCTGAAAGCGTTTGCATCCAAAACTAAAAACATTTATTTAACATATAAAAATATTAAATAAAATAAAAAATACTGTTTAAATAAAAAGGTTTTAAACTATTTGTTGGCTCTCTTTTCTAATCCGAAAATCCTTAATTGTCTTTGACCATAAATCGGTTGCGAGTAGAAGCGTAGCCAGCTTATATAAGCAAATCAATTATCTTCCAACGGGTCAGGCAATTGTTAAGGCAAAATGGAAGTTGAAAATTTGATTGCCATACAAAGCCAAATTGGCGAAGAAATCCAAATTTTGCTACGGAACATCAAAAAGGATTCCAGCAAACGAAAGGAAAAGGCGTCGTATTTTGAAGACAGAAAACGACAAATTGAAGACCATTGGAAAAAATTTGACTAAGGAAATAATAGTATCCTAGAATTATTAAAGGGTACTCCACATCTGCATGAGTATTTTGAAAAACAGTATTACAATCAAATGCAGACGATTGTTTACCAAGCTATCGGCAACAGAAACATCTTCAGAAGAGGTGGATCTCATACAAAAGCTGATCAGACACCAAGTAGCAGTTTTGGAATCTATGTTAAGAACCATTAAACATATAGCTTCAGAAAACAAATTTACCTATAAATCGGTAATTGATAATTTATGGAAACAAATTGAAAGTCTTCATTTTGAAGTCCACAAGTTATGTATAACACCTGAAGAAGTGGGCTATAGTATGGAGCGATTTATCTCCGCGGAAGAAGCAATGTTGCAATTCTGCCATCCATATGCAGACCCCGTTTCAGTAGCCACCAATCCAGCGGTTTCTACAATCTCTTCGATACAGTTGCCAAAAGTTTCCATTCCAAAATTTGATGGAAGCTATCTAAAATGGCAACAATTTCATGACATTTTTAATAAAATGGTTTATGAATCAGCGATACCAAAAATACAAAAAATGTGATATCTTAAAGGTAATCTTTCTGGCGAAGCAGAAAGGTTAGTTAGGCATTTAGAATTAACAGAAGTTAATTATGATACTGCCTGGACCATGCTTAAAGAACGTTTCAATAATAAGCGGCTCCTTTCGACTGCAATATTTGAAAAATTATTTGATCACCCTTATGTGACGAATGATTCTCAGTCAATAAAAAATCTGCATGACAATATCAATGAATCCTTGCAAGCCTTAAAAAAATATTGGAATAAGAACAGATACATGGGATCCAGTCCATCTGTTCCATATGACAAGAAAACAAGAGAGAACGCTATAGTCGGGTGCCCCGACTATCAGATACCCGTTACTCAGGTAAAGAGAGTGCGAGGGAGATGGAGATAGAAACTTTGATCACGCAACACTTTTTAACGAATGGTCCGATTTGAAAAATTTCTTCTACATTTCTACAATAAAACTGCATTTTTATTTTTCCGAAATATTTAAATTTTTAAAATCGTATATAATCGATTGTGGGCGTTAAAGGGGGCGTGGCACCCTTTTGAAACAAACTTGCGCTGCGTAGGAACTCCTAGAATCTGCATGCAAAATGCCAATCTTCTAGCTTTTATAGTTTCCGAGATCTCAGCGTTCATACGGACGGACAGACGGACAGACGGACAGACAGACGGACATGGCTAGATCGACTCGGCTAGTGACCCTGATCAAGAATATATATACTTTATAGGGTCGGAAACGCTTCCTTCTAGCTGTTACATACTTTTGCACGAATACAATATACCCTTTTACTCTACGAGTAACGGGTATAACTAGATCGGCTTACACACACACTGTATGAGCAAACTATTTTAGATACCAGTGAAATTCAAACAATAAAGGAATTCCTTGGGTTTCTAGAACAACGTTTTCTCGCACTTGAAGACATCGGCGGAAAAATGCATAAAGAAAAACAAAAAACAAGTGCTTCAGCAACAACAAGTTCATTGGCATGCCTGTTTTGTCAAAAAGGGCATAGCATATACAAATGCGAGAAATTTAAGGAGTCCTGCTGAAAGGCTGACCTGCGTTCAGCGAAAAAGGCTGTGCGGCAATTGTCTTAAGGCAGACCACATGACCAAGCAATGCATGTCTAAATATACATGCATAAAATGTAACAAAAAACACAACACATTGCTACATTTAGGTAACGGAAAACCATATACCGAACCTAAAACGTCTGCTTCTGCTGCTACGAATAACAGTTGTAAGAACAAATACACACTGTTAGCAACGGCTAGAGTCATAGTGCAAGGACTAAATAATCAAGAAGGAGATTTCGCGCACTGATTTCAGAAAGACTTGTTAAGCGTTTATCGTTGCAACTACAACCAACAAACCTTCGCATTGAGGGAGTTGGAGGTCAGCCGCGAATAAGTAAAGGACGCGTTAGTGTTTTAATTAAATCAAAACATAGCGATTTTGAAACAGGAGTTGAAGTTTTTGTTCTTCCTCATATTGTGGCAGATCAGCCTACGGAACAAATAAAAGTAGCTGATTTAAAAGTCTCAAAAAATATGCGGCTCGCTGATCCACATTTCGCGAAACCAGGAAAGATTGATATATTGCTTGGCGCAGAACATCACTTTTCCGTTATAAAACCTGAACAAATTAGGTCTTATTCAGACCAACCTATTCTCCAGAACAATGAATTTGGTTGGATAATTGCTGGGCAAATAAACATGAGTGCAAAAATGCCACAAAATTGCATGGTAGTTTCGTCAGCCGAGGAAGCCAAATCATCGTTGGAAAAATTCTGGATGGAAGATGGAAGGTTAATTGTCAGATAACCTTATTCTGAAGATCCCTCAGCCCTGGGGAAGTCTTGCGATATTGCGACAAGGCGTTTTCTTTCGTTGGAACGACGAACCAGCCCAGTCATTAAAATATTATATAACGATTTTAGGGCCGAATACGAAAAAATAAGATAAATGAAGCAAGTATTACCTAGTCAAATACCAAAACATCATTATTTTATTCCTCACCACTGTGTTCTGAAACCAGAAAGCACTACAACAAAATTAAGAGTAGTCTTTGATGCTTCCTGTAAAAACATCTACAGGAAAATCATTAAATGATTTACTTTATCCAGGACCAGTTGTTCAAAGTGATCTATTTGCCATTCTATTGGGATTCAGAGTTCACAAATATGTTTTTACAGCCGATATAGAAAAAATGTATCGGCAAGTTTGGATGAATCCAAAGGATCAATTTAACCAAATGATTGTTTGGCGCTACAATCCGTCCGAGGAAATAAAATATTACCGGCCGAAAACTGTGACTTATGGCACAACGTCAGCTCCATTTCTTGCCACAAAATGCTTGGAGCACCTGGCCAATAAAAATTTGGAAAAATGGCCATTAGGATCAAATGCACTGAAAAATGATTTCTATGTTGATGACTGCCTAACTGGAGCAGATACACTTATAGATGCTGCAAGGATTCAAGAAGAACTAAACAAAATCTTGATACCTTGCGGATTTAATCTAAGAAAATGGTGCTCTAATTCACACCATCTGCTAAAGGAATTTTCACCAGAAGATATTGCTAGCAACATAAATCTTGGCACTGCATTGGAACATACCAGTGTAAAGACTTTGGGAATTATTTGGAGCCCTAAGGATGTCAATTTGTGCGGAAAGGCTCAAGAACATAACACTCAAACAATTACAACGAGGACGGAAGCTAACTTCGGCAAGCCGAAGTTTTAATACCCTTGCAGACTTTGACGAAATTGCTAAAACTACATGTCGCGGAACGGATTAACCCAATTATCGATTGTCGGGCAATTCAAATGTAGCGCCACAAATTAGAGATTATATTTAGTACAATGTAGCCGGTTGAGGATTCTCGCTGTTTAGTGAATGCGGTCACGCAGCTCGAAGTTAGGAAAGCGAAGCTTCCCGCTTCCAAGTTATTCCAATCAACGAGGTCAGAGAAGCTGGGAGGCGAGACTGCGGTAATGTTAACTTATATATGTAGGGATAAATCATAAACTTGTAATATTCCTATAGAAAAAAATCCGTCTGTTCAATACCATTTTACGCTACAAGATCTGGCTATTTCTTGTTTCGGTGCGGTATATCGGGTTAAAGGCAACTCCCAGTGACCGTCGTTTGAGCGGCGTCATTTCTTTTATTCGCATTCTTTTATTCGCACTCTTCATTCGCACTACGTGCTCACATCTTCATCGTGCTATGCCAACTTCACATTCACCCCGGCGAAGTCCTCGGCTTGGACAGCCAGAGACTTCCGCAGCTGCAACCATTGGAAACCAACCAGCCGGCGCTCCGAGAGCCATAACGGATGCCGCGGCTGGCGGTATGGTGCAGCGGGCACAAGCTCCTAAGGACAGCGGGCAAAAGGGGAAGAAACCGAGTGCAGATCTACAGCCAGCTGGAGGATCACGCCAAGAATCGGTTCCCACGTCCGCACAAGTTACGGCCCTAATGGAAAGGAGCGCAAGCTTGGAAGAGGAGCTACAAAGGGCAAGGGCAAGTGAAGGGCATGATGTAGCCGCCAGGAATCCCGTTGGAATCGGGTCGAGCGGTAATAGGAGTGAGTGAGACGGCGAATGCGACGCCATGTTTGAGTGGACAGAATTTGAGTGAAAAACTTGCTAAGACTCCATCTTTACATGGACAGTTGCCGCCATATTTGAGTGGAGATTTGCCGCCACAACTGAGTGGACATTTGGCAATAGGGCAACCAGTCACGAGTAGCGCAAGTTGTACAACGGCAAGTTATTCCACGCCAAGATGTGTAACGGCCGAACTGCAGCCAGCGCACAGTAACGTGCAAGCATTCCGGGAGCCTCAACACATAACCATGGTACCCACACAGTCGGCTGGGTCCTATGGAATAGCATTGCCGAGCCTAAATGGGTGGACGCCGCGCAGACTGCCTGATCTCCCCGAGTTTGATGGTCAGCCTGAGGAATGGCCAATATTCCAATGCGCGTTCACGGAGACAACAGCGGCGTACCATTGTACAGCTTTAGAAAACAACCAGAGACTAGTCAAGGCCCTGAAGGGTGAAGCGCGAGCATCCGTCAAGTCGTTGCTTATACACCCGAGTTATGTTCAGGCTGTAATGGAGCAGCTACGCTCCCGATATGGTCGTCCGGAGCAGCTGATACGCAGCCAGCTGGAAAACGTGCGAAATGTGCAGCCGATCCAGGAGCACAACATTAGCAAGATCGTGCACTACACGGGTCAGCAATCTCGCAGCGTTTCTACAGGCAACCCCGAACGCAGATCAGCACCTAGGAAACCCCATCCTGATGGAGGAGCTGATCGCTAAGCTACCGCTGAGCAAAAGTTTGGACTGGGCCAGGCATGCCGCTGGAATAGGATGCTGGAACTCGCCAGGCTGGTGTGTACTATATCGGACTTCGAGACTAAGGAAACCAAGCGAAGGGTGCTGCACGTCAGCGCAGGTCAAAAGAACCTGGACCGGTATGACATCCAAGTTAGGAGTTGCCCAGTGTGCGAGGGGCAACACTTTATCAAGGATTGCAAGGACTTATACCATGCGTCTCCAACTGTGCGAATCGATATCGCGAAGAAGCATCGGATATGTTTTTTGAGTCTGGAAAGTGGACATATGGCAAGGTTCTGCAAAAGCTGCAATGTATATGGATGCCAGAGGAGGCATCACTACCTACTTCACGATCAACACACACGGCCACCACAGGCATACGGTGGCCCTCGGAGGGATCAAATGAGCAGCCGCAACCGGGCACTGCAAACTGGCAGTGGTCGACGGAAAGGCAGCTACAGCCAGCGGCACAGTTTTCCTTCCCAAGCGAGTCAAGATGCTGATGAGGACTTTGCGCAGTGGTGATACAGAAAGACAAGATCGGAACCTAAGCTTGGCGTCGAGTCAGACGGTTTTTTTTTTTTCTTTTTTTTTCCCGTGCTTTTTTAGGGGAATGCAAAAGTGGATACCTACGCGCTGTTCGACGAGGATCTTGTAACCATGATAGATGACGCTCATTGCGCAGCAAAGGTGAGAATCGCTCAATACCTTTTTTTTTTTGGGAAGTCATCCAGCGAGCGCACCAAAATGGAAAGACCCGCAGATCATGGCGGGCAACCCAAAACGCCATGGACTAAGGAACGTGTTTGCAGTCCCAAACCTCAATCTGCCGATGCAAAGCTGCGTCGAGTCAGTCAAAACGGAGCTGGTGCACTCCTGCCGATGAGGCCCTACAGTAATGCGCTGACCATGCACACTTGGGAATACCTTGAAAAATAGGGGAACCTTGGAACAGGAGGACCAGATGCATCCGCCACCACTTGGATCGGTCTTCGGCCGGTGAAAGACAAGATGGTCACCGACTACTATCGAAACATAAAACTTTGGACAAGAGGTCACCGACACGAAAAAAAGCGCCACCAGTCGCAGCTAGTGGCGACGCACGGGCTATGGGAATACTTAACGGGACGACTAAGCGAGTGGGCCAACGTTATCAAACCGGGCTGCTATGGAAGGATGACGAGGTGAGACTGCCAAACAGTTATGACATGGCTCTCAAGAGACTCGTCAACATCGAACGAAAAATATAGCGCGACGTAGAATTCGCGCAGGCCTACAATAGGATTATGGAGGACTATGTCAAAAAAGGGTATGCACGACGACTAGAGCCGCAGGAAGTCACTCCAGCCAACAACGACAGGGTCTGGTACCTGCCGCAATTCGGAGTGGAGAATCCAAATAAACCTGGTAAGATCCGTCTAGTCTTCGACGCCGCAGCAAAGGTCGGCAACATATCCCTCAACTCAGCGCTGCTCAAAGGCCGACAGCAGTACAAGTCTCTGCCAGCCGTGCTCTTCCACGTTCGAGAAGGAGCAGTCGTGGTCTGCGCAGATATTAAGGGGATGTTTCATAAGGTTTTGATACAGCCTCAAGACAGATGCGCCCAAAGATTCCTGTGGAGAAATGGAGATGACCAGCGGGATCCAGATCTGTATGAAATGATGGTGATGACGTTTGGAGCTTGTTTGCCGTGCTCAGCGCATCATGAAACAGTTAATGCTTCAAGGTACGCCCGTACAGACCCCCGCGCGGTCCTGGCCATCAACGAGTACCATTATGTAGACGACTATGTAGATAGCTTCTCAAACGATGTCGAAGTTATTTCTGTATCAACGCTGATCAAGGAAATTCATGATAGTGCTGGTTTCGATTTGTGCCGGTTTTCTTCCAGTTCGGAAGGTGTGGCCAGAGCGTTGGACCCACTAGGATCCAGTGAGAACGTCGAGTGGACCGAAGCTGAGGAGAAGATTCTGGGCATGTACTGGCAGCCGGCGACTTTAAATTCAGTATAAAGTACCACAGGGTACCCAGCAAAAGAGAATTTCTCAGCCACGTTATGTCAACATTTAACCCGCTCGGATTCTTGAGCTGCTACATGATGACCGCCAAATTCTTGATGAGGGAAACCTGGAGGAGATCAGTGGAATGGGATGAGCCCCTGCCTGATGAGCTAGTCACAGCATTCGAGAGCTGGCGGCTGGAGATGAACTACGTGAGAGAGTTCCGGTGACCGCGCCACTAATTCGGCGTAGGACGAGTGCGTGAACTACAGCTGCACATTTTCGTGGATTCGAACCAATCGGCGTTTGCCGCAGTGGCCTATTGGAGAACCACTTATGACGTCGGCGACTTTCCTGCACATTTCGTGTGTTCGAAAACCAAATGTGCCCCGATGAGGACGATGTCGATCCCACGACATGAACTCCAAGCAGCTGTATTGGGAACCAGGCTGATGGACACCGTAAAACAGATGCACGGTATGACGGTCAGCGGCTGCATCCTTTGGACTGATTTGAAGACTGTGCTGGATTAGCAGCACCCACCGGCGGTACAAACAGTTTGTAGGAAGTGAGACGGAGGTGTAAGGCGGCGAAAAAATTGGTTTTTGCCGCAAAGACGCCCCCACCCCCCAAAAAAATACCAAAAAAGCGGGGGGGCCGGGGGGACCATCGTTCCTGGGGGAGCCTGAGGAGCTCTGGCCCAAGAGTTCTCCGGGTGATCGTAGCAGCCTGCAGACAACGGAAGAGGAAGAGATGCCGTGTGAGTTCGCACTGGTTTTAGCAAATAGCTTTATTTCTTTGTAGAGGTTTTCGAGCTACGATCGATTGGTCAGATCGACAGCATGGGTCCTGAGGTTCATTCGACGGTGCCGTGGGCTGCGTGACGTACATGAGGAGTACGGTCTTTCTGCTGCTGAGTGCGCTGAGGCAGAGCGCCTATTAATCCGGCGGGCGCAATCAAAGGCGTTCGCGAAAGACAGTAGAGCGCAACCAGCTCCGCCACTGATGGGTCCCTTGCCAAAGGACCGGCTCGAGGCCAACGGTTGGCCATTCAAATACACCGGCCTGGACTATTTTGGGCCACTGCAAGTGACGATTGGACGTCGGACAGAGAAAAGGTGGGTGGCACTATTTACATGTCTAACTACCAGGGCTATCCATTTGAAAATGGCCCACGATCTGTCGACAGATTCCTGTATAATCGCTTTGAGGAACTTTATGTGCCGCCGAGGACCGGTGGCTAGATTAAGAAGCGACAACGGAAAGAATTTCATCGGAGCCAACCGTGAAGCCAGAAGGTTCGATGAAGTTTTCGAGGCAGAAAGGTTCCAGGGTGAACTGTCATCCAAAGGAATCAAATGATTTTTCAACTGTCCGGGGGAGGGGAGGCGTATGGGAACGGATGGTCCAATGCGTTAAGAAGGTGTTGGCGCATACCGTGAAGGAGGTGGCCCCTAAGGAACACGTGCTGGAAAGCTTCCTTATCGAGGCGGAGAATATTGTCAACTCTCGTCCGCTTACCCATCTGCCAGTCACGGTGGACCAGGAGGCTCCATTGACGCCGAACGACCTGCTGAGAGGAGTAGCAAACGTTCCGGACCTCCCTTCAGATCGCGGACACCGCCAGAGAAGTGCGCCACCAGGTAGCAGTGGCGTATAGCGCGGATGATGAGAGACCGATTCTGGAAGCGTTGGGTACACGAGTATCTACCAACGCTCATTCGCAGACAGAAGTGGTGTGAGCGCGTCGAGCCTATACGTCGTGGGGATCTAGTGTACATATGTGATCCGGCCGTCCCTCGCAGGGAATGCAGGAAAGGCGTCGTGGAGGAAGTGTACCCAAGAGCTGGCGGAGTTCCACGACGAGCAGCGGTGCGAATTGACAGCGACGATCGAATGCAGCTGCTTCACGGGGGTGGGGAATGTTGCGTCGGTGGGGTTGAACGGATTAACCCAATTATCGATTGTCGGTCAATTCAAATGTAGCGCCACAATTTAGAGATTATATTTAGTTCAATGTAACCGGTTGAGGATTCTCGCTGTCTAGTGAATATGGTCACACAGCTTGAAGTTAGGAAAAGCTAAGTTTCCCGCTCCCAAGTTATTCCGATCAACGAGGTCAGAGAAGCTGGGAGGGGAGACTGCGGTAAAGTTAACTTGTATGTGTAGGGTTAAATCATAAACTTAAATATTCCTACAGAATAAAATCCGTCTGTTCAATACCATTTTACGCTACAAGATCTGGCTATTTCTTGTTTCGGTGCGGTATAGCGGGTTAAAGGCAACTCCCAGTGACCGTCGTTCGAGCGGCGTCACTTCCATATAACTGATTGATCGGAAATGCCATAACTTTTAAAGTTAGGAAATTGGGATTTTCTATGGGTAGTACGACCGTAGCACGCTTAAATCTGATGAACTCTCGAAATATTGGTCACACTGGCCAATCGATCCGACCTACCAAATAAGGATCGGCCGACTAATCCTATAGTTGCCATATAATTGAACGATTGCCCATCGGTGGTTCGAAAACTATCGCGTTAGTATCGCCTAATATACATAATTAGCTCTTATTAAAAAGCTCTTATATGCTAACAAAAAAATAAGTAGGTCGCAGGAGAACTCTAAAGTTTTAAACTATGTCAACAGAAAAAGTTCAAGTCGATACTATTGCGATAAAATAAATAGCAAATAGATGGTTTGACAGCACTAATCGTCGGAAGTGTGACCGCATCCGGCAATGCCGGTATTACTGTATTAGATAAAAAACATCAATTGAGCTATTTTATAGCTAAGTAAGTTAACTGAGAGAAGTAAAGTTATATGAATATATTTATTATAAAATATTTTTACTTTCTGGACTTAGTTTATTATTTTTTTTAACATACAACATTTCAGCCGTTCATCACAAAAAAAATAAAACCCAAATAGTTTTTTATGATTTCCCTAGGCCCATTGGTTGCTAACATTTTTCAACTTAAAACTATTGTATTAAATTTAAGTTAGCTATTTAAAACAAAGGCAATCACCAAGAGTAAAACTGCAAGCATTTAGTTAAAAAAAATTAATTTTTTTAAGCCCTCCCGACAAAATTTGGCGAACGTCACTGTAAAGAATTAGTCATTCCCCCTTATCTATCAAAATTCGGCTCTTCGCCACTATGTATGTACATTTTGTTTTAAATCAAAACGTATCAAAGCGGATTAGAGATAATCATACAAAAAAATCTCTATAAATTTGAAGAATTTAGTAGTGAAAAATTGGTCAAACGGAAGTTTATTTCTCAGTTTTGTGTTTATTTAAACATTGTCGTTTAGTTCACTTCAAGTATCGAAACAGTAAAGTCAAATCATCATTGTAAAACCTTGTCGAAATACTCGTGTACGCAAATTATTTTTATATTCAGCAAAAATATATTATTTGAATTGTAATTAAATAATAACGCATTCGGATTAATGTAGATCTTATTCGATTAAAGAATATTTTGCTATATATTTTTCAACTTTTCTAAGTGAAAGTGAAAATCTATTGGTCTCAAATAGGTCTCTTGATAATTAACCGACTGACCCAAGAAATGGACGAGGACGAGGAATTTATTCTCAACATCGACTGCCTTTTGGAGATAATAAAATATGTGATTGCTGATTGCGAGGCGATCGACTCTTATGTCAAACTGTTTAAATATGATCATTTAATCAACTTTATGCTGGCCCATGAATTTTTCCTGGAGTTGCTTGAGACTCATCACAATCATCTGTATGCGGATCTTGAAATGCCTCTGGTATGCAGAATTACAAAGATACTAATCGATCGACGAGTTACTAAATCATCAAACGGGAATGAATATTTCTGGATCTCCCTTCTGCAATCTATCAACCAAAAAAGCCCTTTTTATGTTAGATTATCTTTCGATGATGTTCACATAGACACTCGAATAACTAGTAAGTTAGAAACTTTTGTAACATTTATAAACTTACAACGAAATCCAAGTTCATATTATCTACCATTTGAAGGAAAAATAATTTATTTTCTAAATAATTAATAATATATTAATTAATATATTAAATTTGTTTTTTTAAGGCATTTCAGATAAACACCTCTCATACGATTATACAGAAAAGAAAAATGTAAATATTTCTTCAGAAACCTTAATTGACATCTGCCAATGGAACCAAAATTTGAGATCCTTGTCCTTTGAGGACACTGAAATCCAAGGAAATCCATCTGATGTTGCTCCCCATTGCGGAAATCTTGAGAAGCTAAGAATTAAGTTGAATCCGGAAAACGGCGTTGCCCAATATGCATCGTTTGCTAAGTTACCCCATTTTAAAACATTTATTATAACTGGAATTGAAAGTGGATCTCAACTACTATTCTTTAATGATTTAAAGAAGTGGCCTAAAAGTCTTACACCTTTGACACTGACCATCGAATATATTCTGACCGAAATAAGAACGTCAATTACATTTGCGTCTTTGAAATCTTTGCAATGTTTAAACACAGAAAGTATCGACTTTTTTAAATACGGTAAAGAGTGTGTGTTATTTAAAGCTGAGTACGATTTATGTAAAATATCGGAAGAAAGTTTTTCAATTGAAGAATCTCTCGCAAACATTACTTTCGATAGGAATGTCCTCATTAAGTTTGACAGGAATAAGGGAGAACTTCAACTAAAGATAGATCAAAATTCGGACATTGGTCAAATGGGTTCCCTATCAAAACTGCCCAATCTAAGTTGCTTGATCATAAATAATACATGTCAACAAAGTCCCAGTACACTTGCACAATTTCTCAGATCAATGGTTCCAAATGGGTCATTTGCTTTGAAATACTGCATAATAACTAAGGGGTCTGTAAACCAATTAGAGTGCCTAGAACTTGCAAAAATAAACTCTATTCGATTACTGGCGTGCGAGTTCTCCGAATTGGACTTGGTCAAGTTTTTGAAACCATTAACTAACTTGCAGTACCTGGTAATCGATGCTCAAAAGTCCACTAATTTCAATACTTCAGACGTAGTTTCTAGTATGCTAAATGCATGTCAGGTACATGCTACTTTAAATTGCCACGATTTTAAAATCATCTTAAACAAGATTAAGAAAACTATGGTAATTCTTATGTACACGGAGTGTAAGGCTGACATTCTAACACTTCTTGCTCTTCTTAAGGACGTTAACACCCTCGAAATCTCAGGGTGGCCAACTGGATCACTTAATCCACTTTTCGATGTAATTGCCACCAGCAATTTAAGTGCCATCGAAGAATTAAATATAAGATATTTGCATGACATAAGTTTTGAAGATGTCTCAAAAGTGTCAGAAATGCAAAACATTAAGAAATTGTCTTGCTCCTTTACAAATTTTGCTGGAATTGAGAGTTTGGCCGACTTGAATAATCTTGAGGATTTGACTATATCAGGAGAAGGAAACCTAGCCCCACTTTTCAAGAAACTCGCTGACAGGAATAGAGTACAGCGTATTCACCTTTTGACAAAAATCGTTCCCGAAGAGGTTAAAACGCTTTCCCAAATAAGGTCACTGAAAAAACTACACTGCCGTTTTACTGAATTGGAAGATTTACAATCCTTGTCTGAGCTAGCCAACTCGAGTGTTGAAGAATTGATTGTAAGCTTATCAAGTTCAAGCAATTCCCTACAAAAATTATTTGCAGCATTTTCTTCAAGTACTACCACTATGCTGCAGTGCCTAGAAATTTTTTACAAAACGGATGACCCTACCTCATATCACTCGTTTAAAACTCTTGACACAACAGAAATGTCTGAAATTTCTAAAATAAAAAGTCTAAAAAAATTAAGTGCAGGATTCTTTAATGCAGAATGCACGCAGATGTTAGTTCGATTACCAAATCTGGAGCACTTAGTAATTAAAAACGTTTTGCAATATGAAATAAGCCCATTGGAACATCTTTTTTGGGATCACAAGTCACCGACTACTCTTAGAAAATTAGACTTAAAATTCTGGATTGGATTCAATGAATGTAAGTCCTTGACTGAACTTGAAACATTGGAGTCTTTAAGTTGCAAATTGAACGAAGATCCGGGGATAGAAATTTTGGCGAACATAAATAAACTAAAAGAGTTAATCATCTATAAGGCAGAGGGCTCTCTCAGTGAACTTTTCCGCGCTTTTGCACTGAAAAGTGAGTCAACTTTACAAGAACTTCATACACCAATTATATGTTCTGATGAGATACGTGAAATATCGAAAATTGAATCGCTTTTAAAGCTAAACATTTATAATAAGAGAGGAAATAACTTCTTCTGGCTAAATACTTCAAATGGCCATTATTCTCTAAACATAGATAGCAATATCTTATTGCCGATTTTTCAATCTTGTGAAAAACTTGATTGCGTCACATTCGATTTTGAATTCGGTATGGCAATGGCTTCCAACTTTGTAAGCGAAGTAAACACAATTTTGAAATCCATAAGGGATCCTTCACTTCAGAAACCGCTGAAACTGGCTTTACTTGGAAAATCCACATGTTCAAAATTCCATGTAAGTATTATATAAGTGACACAACCCATCAGTTAATAATAATGCTGTTTTTACAGTTAGAAGACATAGATGAAGCATTCCTGACAGTCTCCTATTCAACAAGTGATCTATATAGTGCTGTAGGACTTTCCTATGATTCATTCGAATCAGATTCCGACGACTCAGATGAATATTAAATCTTAATAAACATTAATCATTAACAAAATGATCTTCTTTGTCTGCCTGCTAAGAATACCGTGCAGCTTATTCAGTTTATGTCCTCGTGCGTCCCACCGCTAGTTGGTCTACTGCCCATAATGTCCTCGGAGTCTTTGGATTCCTGCAGGCTTCTAGTGATGTCCCTGCTCCGCAAAAACCAGACACAGCCAGGTATCTGAATGTCTGAGATTGTCCCCCTTTCGTTCTCGGACTCAAGGTAGCCAATGACTTCAACTTCTTTTCTGGCTGAGCATGACGAGTGCTCAACTCCTATAAATATAAATATAACTGACTTTAATGTAAAAATGTACATATTCAGTCATTGATTTAGCTGTTACTCTTGGATATGATGGGTACGTCGTATTTGTTTAAAAGTATTAAAAAAGCATTTCCCAGCCTATAAATATTCTCGATCAGCGTCAAAAATAAAAGCAATAAAAAATCCCAACTTCCTAACTTTAAAAACACCAAAGCTATTGCATTTCCAATCGTTCAGTTATATGGCAGCAATAGGATATGGTCGGCCGATCCTTATGAAATTTGGTAGTTCGGATTGATTGGTCATATAACTATTGCTGCCATATAACTGAACGATTAAAGATTAAATTTTTTATCTTTGCGCTAGGGTTTACCAAAAGTTCATTTCAGGTGGTTGGCATAGCGAAATAATTATCTGGTATTTTTTTCGTTGATGTGAGTACCGTGGTAAAGCCTAGTACTCAGATCGACAAACGAGTACGCTAGCGTAAAAACTTTAATCTTTCCAGTGTGACAAAAATGTGGAAAGTTCATCAGAATTAAGCGTGCTACGGTCGCACTGTCAATCAGCTCGGTTTGTTGACAATCAGTAAAAATTCAAATATCCTATTTGCGGGAAAGAGCCTTTAAAATATTTTATTAACTACCTTGGCATAACAAGTCTGCCGCTGTACAAAGAAATTAAAAAACAATACAATTTAAGTTTAAACGTTGTTTATTTTAACTTACTGATAATTATTTGCTAATTTAAAGTTCATAACTGCACTTTTATTGTGATTTTTCGTACATTTTTGACTCAAGAAAAATTTTTCTCTGACAAGAGGCACCCCAGATATTATTAATGTTATTTTACCCTCACATGTAAACTCCTGCAATCGACTTTAGCGGGATTCACCAAAAGTTAATTTCAGGTGGTTGGCAACGCGATGTAATTTTGTTGTATTTTTTTCGTCGATCTGAGTACCGAGGTGAAAAAAGGCAGACGAAATGTGTACGCCAGCTGTTTGCCTCTCGCTCTCTGTCATGACTGACGAACAGTTTTCGTACTAGGCTTAACGAATTGAAAATGGCTAGATATGGCTCGATAACATACCCGCTGCCATCTCTGACGATTACGTGGACTCGTTATCGATAGCCGCGTTTCCACTTTCGACGCATACAGAATTTGCAACGCCGCAGAAAACTGAAAAATCCCAGGATTATTCGCGATTTATTAGCAAAAGTGCTAATAAAGTTAATTTCAGAAAAAGGCAAACAAGGTAAGCGCAAATAATACCATTTAAATTGGCCTAGTTTAGGGCCATGTTCCGCTGCAAAGAGATATTTCCTTTGTGGTCGGGGTGCCGCCATTTTCTTTTCACTTGGTCGCCGCTTGTCCGCTTGCTTTTCACCCGTACTTTCACAAGGCCAATCTTGAATACGTTGCAGAATCCCAAACCCGAATTGCCAGAAGGTTCCCAGGCAGCACCAGCACACAGGAAAAGCGTACCGGAAGAGCCGCCCATGAGTAGTCATCGAGACGGAGCCGGAGCCGATCGAATCACAATCAAAATCCACAACATGAAGCGCAGCGCCTCGCGCTCCCCGGGTCCGGCCTCTAGGAGCAGTTTGTCGCGGAACTCGCGGAGCATGGGTCGAGGCTACGACAACGGCAGCGGTGTGCCGGGCGACTCTCCCGAGCGCCTGTCGCCAGAGCGCATGCGGCGGCGCTTGGAGCGCTCGCCGAGTCCACGTGGCCGCTACGGATCCCCGCACCGGGAGCCGTACATGCGCGGCCCTCCACCAGCGGAGCGTCCTGCTGGCTATAAGGTCCTGTGCGTAAGCGCTTTGCCACCGAAGGCTCCCGACGATTTTATCGAGGAGACGCTCTACCGCGAGTATAAGAAGTTTGGCGACTTTAGTGTGCGTTTGGCCCACGACCTGGACGAGAGGGTAGCCTACGTCTGCTTCCGAACGCCGGAGGACGCGCGCGAGGCCAAGCACCACAAGCCGCGCCTGATCATCTACGACAAGATGGCTATTGTAGAGCCGGTTTACAAGAGCACCACCAGGCCAGAGTATAGGTGGGATTTTCTTTAACAATTTCCGTTTTTTATGTTGCCTAACAAGGTACTCCTACTTTCCAGACCGCGCGGGCACTCAATGTCCCCGCCAGACTACGAGCGCTACCACTACTCGCGCTCTCCTATGGGCCAGGGGGTTCCTCTGGATCACCGCCGTCCCCCGCTTGATCCCTATGACCGCTACGGTCCGCCCCATATGCACCCGCACGCAGTGCATCCACGCGACTATCGACCAATGCACCACGATTATCCTCATCCGCCACGCGGACCTCCTCTACATCGCGGCGGCCACCCACATCACCTCCATGGCCATGCGCCTCCACATCAGTACTCTCCAATGAGGCCATTAGCACCTCGCCCACACGCTCCCTATGAAAAGCCGGAGAGCAAGAAGGACAAGTTCCCTAACTACCTGCACCACGTGCAGCCCGAGGACGATCCCCTCTCTACGCGCACACTGTTCGCGGGAAATCTAGAGGTGACAATCGCCGACGACGAGTTGCGTCGCATCTTCGGAAAGTATGGTGTGGTGGATGATATCGACATCAAGCGACCACCGCCGGGCACGGGTAACGCTTTCGCGTTTGTGCGCTACCAGAATCTGGACATGGCCCATCGGGCCAAGATTGAGCTGTCCGGCCAGTACATAGGCAAGTTCCAGTGCAAGATTGGATACGGCAAGGTGACTCCGGCCACACGAATGTGGATCGGAGGTTTGGGGGCATGGACCTCGGTCACTCAGCTAGAGCGAGAGTTCGATCGCTTTGGGGCCATCAAGAAGATCGACTACCAGAAGGGCGAGCCGTACGCATACATTGAATACGAGACAGTGGAGGCGGCCACAGCAGCTGTAAAAGAGATGCGAGGATTTCCGTTGGGTGGGCCTGAGCGCCGACTTCGCACGGACTTTGCAGAGTTGCCGGGGGCCACGCCGGCCGCGCCGTTCAAGGGATCCAAGCCGCCGTATGACGAAAGTGCGCTAGAGTACCGGCGCCCGGAGTATGATCCCTACTATGAGGAGTCTGCAGCGTATGCACCGCGAGGTGGCTACTCCCCGTATCCGCCTAGAGGTGGCTACCGAGGACGTGGTGGCTATCGCGGAAGGGGACGAGGAATGTACCACTACCACAACGATGTTCACAGGCCGCCGCATCCTGGCTCCTTGGCCGGTTCTTCTTCGTCGGTTCCGCCGCCCGGAGGAGTGGACGACGAGTGGCGGCGCCCACCAGGAGAATCATACGACAGGGGAGCCCGCTCCAGCTCTCGGGAGCCTGGCGTGGAACGCTCTCGCTCGAGATCGCCTTTAAAGCGGGCTCGGTCTCCCGGATCTGATTCCGACACCTCGACTCGTCGCAACGACGCCCTTGGATCGGCAAGTACGGTGCCGGATGTTGCGCGCAAGTGCAGCACCGTGTGGACTGGAGCGCTAATCCTTAAGAGCTCCCTGTTCCCAGCCAAGTTCCATCTAACAGACGGAGACACAGATATTGTAGAGTCGCTAATGCGCGATGAGGAAGGCAAGCACAACCTACGCATTACTCAGCGCCTGCGCTTGGATCCGCCGAAGCTGGACGATGTGCAGAAGCGGATTGCATCCTCATCTTCGCATGCTATCTTCATGGGCCTGGCGGGTTCAACGAATGAAACCAATTGCGACGATGCCAGCGTTCAGACGCGTCCGCTGAGGAACCTGGTCTCCTATCTAAAGCAGAAAGAGGCTGCCGGCGTTATCTCGTTGCTGAACAAGGAGACGGAGGCCACCGGCGTGCTGTACGCCTTTCCGCCCTGCGACTTCTCCACGGAGCTGCTGAAGCGCACCTGCCACAGCCTCACGGAGGAGGGCCTGAAAGAGGACCACCTGGTCATTGTGGTGGTTCGCGGCGGAACGGCCTAAGGGGGAGTGGTGTTGGAGGGGGAGGAGAAGCAAGTGCTGGACAAACTGGAGGTAATGACTAGCCACAGTGCTGAAAGGAAGACTCCGCCGCACCTAACTAGAAAGTAGCAGCCGTAGACGTATATTAGATGCCCCTCTCGAAAGGAGGAGGAGTACGAACTGGGGTCACATACATGCAAGGGACGTGTATGTGCATCCTTCAAGCACCGCACACACACACATGATGCACAAACACAGAGACATGAGCAGAACCCAGGAGACATCATCCACACCTCATGACCCCTGACCCGTATTAATTAACCATTAATTAACTTTCTTTTGCAGACAGGATCTCTCTTTATGGTTTCATTTCAAGTTCTCGATGTGTTAGTGACAGTGAAGTTTATACATATTTTTATTATTGTGCTAAAAAGGTTGAAACCAATCAAACCATATTGTATACAAACGCATCCATACAGTTTTTCAAATTTTATTATGTTAAAGTGTACAACTGAGAATGAAAACAACACAAGTAAAACACCTTAAATTTAAAAAAAAAAAAAAAAAAAACTAGATTTGAGTGTCCGCTTTGATCAATAACTAGTGCAAAATAATCTCGATAACAGTTTTTGTGTTCCTTAAAATTAATTTCCTATTTTGATTTGTGTTGCGCTGATGATTTTGCATTTGGTCTTTGGTTTGTGAACTATGTTGATAAAAATACAGTGCGACAAAAAGTGCACCCAGTAGTGGTCTGATTGTCCAGTTGATGATTCCAAAACAAAGATTACGAAGTGTTTGCAGAGTTTGTTTGCAGTGCGATTCCGCCGTAAAAACAGCAATCAGTGCGAAAGTGTTTAATTCTGGCTAAGCTCTAGTTCTCCCTCGATCTCCCAGAGGTTTCTTGGTGTTTTTTGGCCTGTGGGTGCGTGAAAGTGGCTACCAAATCCAAATCTAGTGTTCCGAACCCCGATTTGTATATCCGTCTTCCATCCGAAGAGAGAACGTCGTGTAGCATTTGCTCCAAAATGTCTCTGCTGTTTGATTGGGTTTGGCAATTGTTACATTGGTTTTCTTGTGGCTGCTCCTCAACAGAATGGTGTTTTGTTTATAATTTATACATGCGTTCATGCGACATTTACATGTTTCTGTGAGTTTAAGTGTCATTCCACGGACGAAACATCAACTATGATAATAATCCAAGTAGTTGGCCCAGTTCATGTGCTGTGTATGCGTGTGTTCTCAAATATATTATATATATACCAATCGTAAATCTGTACACTCAGAGATAGTTATAACGATCAAACGCAGTTAATTGACATCATTAGACAGGTGTTCGAGTAATTTATGCTTCAACAAATATTATAAAAACTATTATACTGCTATTTAAATAAACGTCATCTATCGAATCCCAATGTGTTCAAGAATCTGGTGTCGAAAAATGTGAGTTACAGTGCAACCAAGTGCCGAACAAAGTGAATCAATCTGGTGACCAACAGAGGAAGGTAAAAAATATGTAACATTAACTTCAATTTTAATAACAACTCGAAGGCGCCCAGTCCCCCGAATACCGATTTCAATCGTAGTACAGGTAAAAGGTGGTGCAGACCGCAAAGTACGACGGTCTCTCCACGCTGTAGGTCACAAATCCGTCTTTTTCAGCATCCCACAGGAAGTTGACCATGGAGTAGAGGCCCTGCATCAGGAACTCACCCACAGTGACCAGCACTATGTAGCGATATCTGGTAGAAAGTGGTCAGTAAAATATTAAACTGCTACCAACACAACTCACCTGTCGTAGTTATCGAGCTTAATCCGGTTCTTGATCTCCTCGCTGACCTGAGCCGCCATGTGCAGAGAGTGCTTGGGATGGAACATGTACTCATCGTTGTAGTGCCGATTCATCACCGCCTTGATAATGTTCTCCACGCGCTCCTTGTTGAGCGGATTCTTCGACTCCAGTCGATAGGTGGGCATGAACCGCATGGTGGGCTGCGAATCATGCGGATCTTAAGATACAAATGGGAGTTGGGGTGGACATTTAACAGACTCACCTTGGCCGCCGGAGCCCCCATGCCCAAGGGAACGCCAATGTGCGACTTGGTCAGCGATCCGCGCTGGCTGCTCGCTGGCCTCTGCATGGTGATGAAATGGGAAACCGAACATGCATGTTAGTTCTGCCGCAGGCACACTACATATAAACGCCCCCCGCCCATAGAATCACCACGAGATTCGCGTGACTTGGCAAAATTTCAGACAAACCATACATTCTCGTGTTCACTTTCCGTTACAAGCATCAATTCATTAAAAAGACATCAAATACCTATTGGAACCATAATGACAAAATCAATCGTATACCTTTTCACGCTCCTGCCCCAAGCAAAGATTCACCAGACCCGACCAGTTCTTTGCTGCAGCGGCTGCCATTTTTCTGGTACTAATGGAATCGAGTCGGGTCGAGTGCGTCGCGGTTAGCCATAAAACCACAAATGATTATGCCATTAAGCCATTCCCTGCCCGATTGCTTGACGGCCTGTCGCCGTGGCAATTCGTGGCGTTTGTTGAATCAATACGAACCAAATTATGCGCCACTTGTCAGCCAAACTTACCGGCTTTTGGTTGCCCTCGGCCGACTTTTCCTTCTTCTCCTTTTTTCCCTTCCCCGTTTCCGCCTCCTTGGCGGGAGCCTCGGGTGCGACTTCCTTGCTTCGCCGCTCTTCCGGTGAGTCACCCATGATCACAGTGTTTAACTACAAGTTTTTCGTGAACTCCCAGACTCAAACCGAAATATAACATTAAAAAACACAGGAAAATAAGGCCCAGAGCCCTCTTAGATTGACAGTAAATCGAAGACGGGGTTACAACGACAATTAGTTTACACTTTATTTGGTTTGCAATATGTGAGGGGAATATGTTTCGCGTTTTGTGTTATCATTTTGGTTCGGTCTCTGGTTTAAAGTATAATAAACATATACCCACAGTCAGTAGACGATAATACACATACAAATTTACGATATTTACGTTATTTTTGAGTGCTCTTGTGGCCATAAAACATCAATTACATATATATACACATATTCAAATACAAATATACTCGATACATAATTCGGATTCGGTTAAATACACACCTAATAAATTGTCTATAAAAAAGAAAACAATAACAGTGCGAATTCTTGGCCACATTTCCTTGTCTTTGTCTGTTGCTTCAACTATTTTGAGTCCAGGACTCCGAGTATGTGTAGATGTAGACTTTAACGAACAGTTGAGTGTTTTTAAAACATTCGTGGCTCTTCGAAATATAAAAACTTAAATTCGGTTACAAAACCTGCAGTACAACTACTAAAAATTGGCGATAAAAACGCGTTGGTGGAGATAACACAACACCGAGGAACAATTTCTTAGACATCTAACATCCATGTACTATATTGGCCAGTGGCCTTATAAAAGAATAGCGTATCCGTCTCGTGCAAATTTTGGTGCAGACTTATGTAAATATTGGAAAGTACTAAATTTCTCCGTTTGTCTTTTCTTGCTTGTTTTAGATTTTTGTTTCCTCATTTAGATATTCGTACCAAAGTTAGTTTCAGTCGTGTAGTGGACACATAGGTAAAGCTTTAGTTGCGATCCGGGAGTATGCTCGCAAATGTGTGACTTGTAACTTGTTTACATAAATAGACACATTTCTGTTAGCCGATAAATCGTATGCAGTGTATAGTGGACACGTATAAGATGCAATAATTATAATCAGTGGGTTTCGTTAGTACATATAGTAATTGCTGGATTGTTTTGTGTTATATGCTATGCTCAGCGGTGTCTTCGATCTGCTGTTTGTTTTTCAATATGCCTCTAAAAATGTAGCTTTTGGAATTCGATTAGTTTCGAGTTATTTTTTGATGGCACCGTTATTTCATAACGCCACATTTGGTCCAAAAATTGTTATGTTTATAAATCATCTTTTAATACCGCAGCTAGTCGTTGGAGCGCACTTTGCGCAGTGAACCGCGATTGAACTTGCAGATGGACTCAAGCAGAGCGGATCGGGTCAGCTCGTCGCCTTCGGCGCCCTCCGTATCCTCGGCCAGCATATTCGGTGTGGACGACTGCCGTTCCACCGGTGCGCCGGGCGACGCCGGCAATTCCTGCTGATATATGCCGCCCAAGTGCGGCGCCGGAGTGAGCGGTGGGGCTAAAAGAAAAACGGAATCGCATGTGAGTCGGGTGAGTCGAAGGGAACAAGCTAACAAACTACTGATTGGAAGCCGTGAACGGTTGTTAGATAACTACATTTGATGCCGGCCATTGTGGGCTCCTCGGGTGTGCTGTCGGAGCGGTTGAAGGAGTCGGCCCCACATAACCCACCAACCACCGCGGTGCTGGAGGAAGCTGCTGCTGCAGTCGCAGCCACAAGCGACAAGCGTCCATTGTTCGTTTGGATTGAACCTTGCTGCTTTAGCTTCGACTGTTTGTGCTCTAGTTTCTAGACGTAAGCATCGATTCAAATAAACGAAAAGAAAAACCAAAAAGTGTTCGTTAAGTGGCTGTGTGAGATTGAACTACGTGAAATGCTTGGGGTTTGGGCAACTAACTGCTTTTTGCTTAGACTTGCGTTTCTCCTCCTCGGAGCTCATCAGTTCCTGGACGCGCACAATACGCTTCTGGTTCTTCACCGACTTCTGTTCGTCTCGTAGTCGATTCTCGCTCTTGATTGCTGCCTGCTTAAGCAGCTCCTTGGCGTTTAGGGATAGTTTGAAATACGGCTTCTCTGCGTTGGCAGCGGCGCCTCCTCCCTCAGTTGAAGCATACTGCGTGAAGAACCTGTGACCAAGCAGTTGCTCCAGCGTCGGTAGGCCGGCTTTGCAAGCTTCCTTGGAGAGAATGCTTTCCAACAGGCATTCTGCAAAGGTAAATGGATTATAGAAGCAAACCGAAAGCTTGGTAATTTCCAAGAACCCACTTAACGCCTCTGGACATTCAGTAATTTGGCGAACAACAGATTCCTGCAGAGGATAACCCATGGCCATTTCAAAGAGAATATGGCCAAAACAGTAAACATCAATAGTTTCTATGGCATGAATCTTGCTATGTTGCATAAAAAATGGCCGGTAGAAGGCGGGTACGCCCAGCAAAAAGTTTTCGATGTCCAGCAGCTTAACACAATCGTCCACTATTACAATGTTTCCGGAGTGTAAGTGACCTGCCGAGATTGCCAACAAATTTAGATTGTTTTTTTTTTTTTTTCGGAAAAACCAGGTTTAACTTGCCATATGCATAGCCCTTGGAATGCAAAAATATGAGTGCCTCTAGGATTTGCTTGCCGTATGTGGCCACTTGTTTCATTGAGAGGGCAGTGCGCCCCTTCGGATTTCCGTACTTGCTGAGAAAGGGATTCTTTGGATTCGCAGCCATGCACAAAACATCCTTTAGGGTACCGTGCTTATGAAACCTATGTCGGGAATGGGCCACAAATTTATTTATATTTTTGAAATAGAGTTTTAGATACTTACTTCCTGATGACGAGGCAACCGTTTTCTGTGTGAGCGGCCAGGAGCACAGGCTCGATGTGCGGGTGCTGCAGGCCCATCAGGCTCTTCATTATGCCACCGATTTCCTTCTCGTCAACGAACTTGTCCGGCCCGTATTCGAGCCACTCGGCCACCACTTCGGCTCCGGGATCCAGGGTTCCCGCATCGATGGAGTGACCGCTGCCATTGCTGCTCCCGGCGGCGAAATGCTTGCTCTGATGCGTCTGGGAGCCACTCTTGACCAGCTGCTTGTTGTGGCTCTTCTCCGGCGGCTTGGTGGTCACCTTGAAGTAGTGCTTTCGCAGGCGCCAACCTATGGCGCCCATGCTTCCGCCCAGCGACCATGTCGTGTCGTTTCGCAAGCAGAGCATGGCATTCTGCACGGCATGGTCTGCGGAGGATTAAACAGATTAATGTGTGTTTTCAGCCTCCCTAGGAAAATTAACCTACCGTGAAAGGACTGCGAGTAACTCTCGGGATCTACGAAGCGCTTGGCTGGCAACGAGGAGGCCAGTATGGGATTCATTAGTACGGCGTTTATGTACACTTGCAGGGCTTGTTTCCGTTCAGCTACGAACTCCGGGCGCATGTTACCAAAGATGCGCTTGCGAGGCAGCGGCAGATCGATGCCGGAGACGCGAAGAGATTTGTCCAGCCGGTCGAAGTCATTGTAGCGGCGAAGTACGGTCCAGTAGTCCTTGTTGCTGGCGCCCCTCCACACGCGCAGCAGGTACTCCTGCAAGCAGACATACACACATATGTACTCACTCGCCGATTGTATGAAATCATCAACAATTATTGATTTTTCGCTGGGGTCAGAAGCTCCTCCCCCCTGAGAATTACCACCTACCGTATGTCCGGCGACCTCCTGGACGGCGGTTATCTCGCAGCTCAGCGCCTGGGTGTCGTCAATTGGCAATTTCCGTTCATATCTGCTCGCAAATACGGCCATTGGACTCCTTTGGATACATTTTCCACTTCACTCAGCGAGCTGCGCTGCTCCCGATAAATGTGTGTATGTGTGGGCTTTGTCCAGTCTCCACCCTTTTGGACGCAGAATGTTCAGTGTCTTTTAACACTCGACGACTTCTCAAGATTCTCGATTAAGCCCGGATTATCTGGCACTTGCGAACTGCCTTTCCTGATTCGTATGCTTTTCAGGCCAATTGGACCTGAATATATTTTTTTCACTGTTTACATATAATCGTTAATAGCTAAGTGTTGCACAGTGTCACAATTCAGATAGCTTTGCATCCGGCATTTGTCATTACTGAATCAGAGATGTCCCGAAAATAAGCTGTATTTCTGGTAGCTAAATAAATATGGCAATTTAGCTTTAAGAAGATAAAGAAGCTCATAGAAATCGATCCGAAAGGAATTAAATGTACATATTATTTATTATTTAATTCATGTCCGATTCTAATTGTATCCATTAAATATTCTTAATGCAACCAATTATTTTATTTAATTAAAGTTTTTATATAAGTTTTACAAAATTTACTATAATTTTTTGTTTTAAATATTCAACATTGTTAGCAGAAATGTACATGTAAATAAAGATTGGCACTTAACTAAATTTAGATTTATTTAGACTTAGCTTGAAAAGGGTTAACTGCTCAGCACTACCGCGGACGGATTCGCAAGTTATCGATAACGGGGATGAGCTTGCGTTGTTGTTCTTAGCTAGTGCGAAGTAATTGGGAATACAAGTGAACATGGCCGCAAACTACGCAAATCCGGGCAAGGGAATCTCGACGGCGATCCTGCGCAACCAGCTAATGGGCCTGATCAACTTTACCGGCACGCACAAGGACCAAGCGGACAAGTACCGTCAGCTGCTGAAGACGGTATTGGCAAACACCGGCCATGAGCTGATCGATGGCCTCCGGCTTTTCGTAGAGGCGATTGTGAACGAGCACGTCAGCCTGGTCATCTCGCGCCAGATCCTTAACGACGTGGGCGGCGAGCTGAGCAAGCTGCCCGACGACCTGTCCAAGCAGCTTTCCCACTTCACTCTGGAGAAAGTCAATCCGCGCGTCATCTCGTTTGAGGAGCAAGTGGCTGGAATACGGTTCCACCTGGCCAACATCTACGAGCGCAACCAGCAGTGGCGCGATGCTGCCACTGTCCTAGTGGGCATTCCTCTGGAGACTGGCCAGAAGCAGTACTCCGTGGAGTGCAAGCTGGGCACCTACTTGAAGATTGCCCGTCTCTATCTGGAAGACAACGACTCTGTGCAGGCTGAGCTGTTTATCAATCGCGCCTCGCTGTTGCAGGCCGAGACTAACTCCGAGGAGCTGCAGGTAAATCGCATCTTATAGTTAACCCTTATTCGATAAAATCTTTTGAAAATCACCCTCTTAAGGTGCTCTACAAAGTCTGCTATGCCCGAGTGCTGGACTACCGGCGCAAGTTTATTGAGGCTGCCCAGCGATACAACGAGCTCTCCTACCGCAAGATTGTGGACCAGGGCGAGCGGATGACGGCGCTCAAGAAGGCGCTCATCTGCACAGTCCTCGCCTCCGCCGGGCAACAGCGGTCCCGGATGCTGGCCACTCTGTTCAAGGACGAACGCTGCCAGCACCTGCCGGCTTATGGGATTCTGGAGAAGATGTACTTGGAGCGCATCATCCGGCGCTCCGAGCTGCAGGAGTTCGAGGCCTTGCTGCAGGACCACCAAAAGGCTGCCACACCCGATGGCAGCTCGATCCTGGATCGGGCTGTTTTCGAGCACAATCTGCTGTCGGCTAGCAAGCTGTACAATAACATAACTTTCGAGGAGCTGGGAGCTCTACTGGACATACCCGCGGTGAAGGCGGAGAAGATCGCCTCCCAGATGATCACAGAGGGCCGCATGAACGGACACATCGACCAGATCTCCGGCATTGTGCACTTCGAGAACCGCGAACTACTGCCGCAGTGGGATAGACAGATCCAGTCGCTGTGCTATCAAGTGAATTCCATTATAGAGAAGATAAGTGTCGCCGAGCCAGATTGGCTAGATAACCTGAACTGAACCCGGCTCTCACCAACCCATCTCCCCCTCACTAACCTTCATCTTCATGAGCGAAGTCGGCAAATAAGAGCGCAGCAAATCGGATACTAACCGCGTCTGCGATAGATTTCATTTTTAATTTATAAAAATAAATGAAATTATGTACATTATCGATCCTGTGGAACCAAAAGAAAACAAAACGAAAAACAACTTGCCATCCAGCGATTTTTAAAAAATGTATTGTACCATATATATATATTTTCAGTAACTCGTATAATTCAAAAAGCTCTGTGTACAAAGGACTTTAGTTCTTAGACAACTAATGGAATGATTTCTATTCAAGGGATATACATAATATAATATGTACACGATAGAACTAGTTTATCGGGGGCCACTGAGGCAACAATATACCCATGATTACAACTCCAATACATAACTAGATTTAGGCTAATTACGTTTAAACAAATTCAACTAAACAAAATGCACATCATGCAAGGCTCTGCGGTATTTTACAAGCGCAAAACAGGGCTGAGAAATGTGGTGAAAGGCGGGAAAGGGAAGGGATGAAATGGGAGCGGGGGCCTAAAAAGAACTTAGAACCTAGCGTATAATCATCCCTGGTTACTGTTCGAGGTCTCCTCGTTCAGCTGCATCTGAGCCAGTGTGCGTACGACTACGCCCCGATTTACGGGCGTCAGACCTTGACAGAGACCCACCACTGCGTCCAGCGCCACGTCGGGGCAGTCCTGCGAATCAAATAAAATTCGAAAGTCATTTTAGGATTTGAAAGCTTATAGGGTTGAACTCACCTCGAGCATTTTCGAAATGGTGGAAATAATGGCATCCCGTCTCACGGAATTCACGTTTCGGGAAACAATGGATTCGGCGTTGCTCTGCTCCTCATACCAAGACACCATCTCCTCGTTCTTGTCCCACAAATAAGCCTGGTAACAAGACGTATGTATTTAAGGATCGGCTTAAGTGGTTAGTCTAAATGTCTCACCTCTGTGGCTCCTTTTTCCTCAACCAGCCACCGTCGCAGCATCTGCTTGGCCTGGCCCACGGAGAGGTTGTCCTGGGCGCGAAGAATCTTCTTGATGTATGCATCCTCCAGCAGGAGGCGACGCAGACGCCAGAAGAGCCAGCGACGTGAATCGCGCCATGGAACTATCTCGCTAATACACTCCTTCTCCAGCATCCGCTCAGGTGTGTCGTGCAAGTCGGCAAAGTGAACTGCTACCGTGTGATAGACGTGCATAAGGACGGCGATGCGTGCCTTGATCTTCTCGTCCACCTGGGCAGCCTTGACCTTATCGCCAGAAGCATTTGCATCATCGAACTCCTTTTTAAGCTGTATTTTGAAGCACAAAATAAATTAATCAGAAATATTGCCAGATTCCCATTCCCCTTTAGAACCTACCCCGATCGTGGTGGGATCCAGGCGATGTATCGTCTTGACCAGGTCCTTCTCTTTGTACTTAATCTCCACAATGCCTTCCGGCTCGAGCACTCCACCTCGTGCTTCCGGATCGGCATATGTTTCCATGTAGCGCGGGTTGATTAGGGAATCCAGCACGGCCCAGGCTCCACCTCGCAGTTCGGCATTGGGCGGCAAGTAGATAAGCACCGGCTTCTTGTATTCCCGCAGGCCGTCGACGATGTATGCACCGAACTTGACGATCTGCTCGTACATGTCCTTCATGCCGCCGGAGAAGCCACGCCAATTGGCGAACACGATCAGCGGCAGCTCCTCGCGCCCAAAGTCCTTGATGGCCTGGGCCGTTTTGTAGGAGGAGTCCGGGTACCACACCTGACCAGCCTGCTGCAGGGTCTTGGCCTCCGAGTCGAGATTGGCGGGATCGGCGGGCATTTCCACCTCCACGGTGCGTGTTTCAACGGCAATTACGCCCACGGGAACACCGCCTAGACGGGCGCGTCCGGTGACCACGGTCTTGGCCCACGGCGCCATTATTTCGCTCCAGGAGTCACGGTCAAAGAAGCCGTTCTCCCAGTCATTGGCATTCACGGGATTCACACGTCCGCCGAGCATCCAGCGAGGATCGTAGGGCGACTTAGTGGGCATGAAGTCCACGGGCCGGTCGATACGATCGCTGGGAAGAATAATTGGCAGGTCGCAACCGATATAGGCGGGGATGTATGAGAGCCAGTCGAGGATGGTGTAGACACCGTCCAGATCGATGGCCTCAGTCTTGTGGGTGACTCCGTTGTTGAACATAATCTGGGTGCCACCCAGTTGGTTATTGGAGGCGTACACTTTGCGTCCAAGCAGCTGGAAATAAAATAAATTCATTACATATTCTGTTTTTTTTTTTTGCTTTGGGTATAAAGATTCGCTGAAAGTTTATTTTTAGACCTCAGTGTATCATTTAATTGAAAGCTATTTTTACATTAAGTGGGCCATTATAATATCAAAACAATTAAGTGCTTCCAAACAAATGTTTCTTGAGATCAATGTTTGATTTGCTTACCTTGTTAAGCGCAGCATACCCCGTGAGTATAATGTGCGAGTTGTCGATCTGTATGACGCGCTGGCCTAGACGCACCACATACGATCCAATGCCGATGGTCCGGCAGGTGACCATGGCGATGGTCACAATCTCTTCGTAGGCCTGCGACGTCTCACCGGCAATCAGACCGGCATAGCGCAAGTTCTCTACGCCCAATCCGTCGTCCTTGCCGATGATGTCGGTGATCTTGTAGCGTTGCTCGCCCTCGTCCTCGATAAGGATGGCCCTCACCGAGTTCAGGTTGGCCACCTGGGCGTAGTCCTCGGTGGTCAAATAAAGGTACTTGAAGCCCTTGTCCGGTTCCTCTGGATCCTCCCATGCGATCTTAAACATCGCCTTCACCTCCTCGGCGAGTCCGATGCGGGCACCGCTGTTGACGGAGATGTAAATCTGGAAGATAATAATAGGAATGGTATAAAATAAGAGAAGAGCTTTGCACCTAGGCCCAACTTACCCTGGGCACTTTGCGTTGACGGGCCAACTGGGAGGCCTTGGCGAACAGCACGTCCTCCTTGATGCCGAAGGAACCTATCAGGTAGGTAAGGTCGTTTGCTATCACAATGATCTCACGGCCATTTGGATATTCGGGAGTGGCCAGGACAATGCGCCAAGCTACCATGCCGCACTGAAATGATTCAAGAAATACAACTTAGCCCCTCCGATGACATCATCTACAAAAGTGAACCCACATTGTTCTCGCCGGGCAGACGTTGCATCTCAACCAGGCTGTCGCCCTCGAGGACAAGCTCCTTGCACTCGATCAGAATCTTGTCTGGTATGCGAATGTCCACTGTGGGACGCGCCTTGGTGAATTCCCTCCAGTGACGCTCGGTCATCTGGCGGAACATGTCGGGCACATCGTAGACATAGGTGGTGCCGTTGGACTGCGCCTGGAATCGTTTCTGCTGCAGGAAGTCCTTGGTCATGTACGGCGTTGAGATGGGATGACCATGCAGAGACCCCTGCTTCTCTCCGTACGCCTTAAACTTGATCTGCAAAGGGTGAAATCGAGAATTTAATATGAATTTAAGATCAATTTCGAGTTTTGGACTTACGATTCCTGTCTCTGGCTCCGTTTGTTCCGTGTACATGGAAATATCCAGGAAGTATCCCGAGTCATTTGCAATGCACAGACGCACTGCCTGAGTGGGCGACTGCGGTGACTGGCGGATGACCATCTTGAGCTCGGCCTGCAGAACTCGCAGCTTCCACAAACGTGGACCATATCGCATAATCATCTTTGTCACTGACTCCTCAATTTTGGCAGGGTCCATGATGACGGTGGGAACAAAGTTCAGGAAGATGTGGTTGCAGTCAGTGCGCTTAGCATGCGGGTGAGAGAAAGCTACCTCCAGCTCATCCATAGCTTCCAGTAGCACGCGCTCTCCTTCGTTCTGGAGATACTCGAAAGAGGCCTCCTTGGTAATCAGATCCGAGTGACGGATTATCGAGCGAATGAAGAATCGGTAGTCCGTGACTTCCTGACCCTTGGACACCTTTGCCTTGCCGAGATACAAGTGCATCTTCTGGTTAGCCGTGGGCAAAGCCTCCAGATCGTACGTCTTCATGCGGTTTAGCTCTAGATGGAAAGCAGATGCCGGCTCCAGATGCCGGTAAATACGATCCTCCGTGAACTTGTCCCTGGCTCGATAAGTGAAGAACTTGGGGAACTGTCGCTTCTTAAGGGCCGCGAATGTAATCCTCCGAATGCGTCGCTGGAAAAGCTCCTCTTGATGCTCCTGGCAATAATTGCCAAATATTAGGGCCATTTGCAGATCATCCAACTCGCCCGTTTCCCGCACAGCGACGCTAACGATATGAATGGGTTCCGTAGACTTGGCCTCCTCGGCAGCATTTGCCCGTGTCACGGGATCCGACAGTGATACATTGATCGATGTGCTGTGCCGGCTGTCCGAGATAGAATCCGCCGCCTCCACTGCCTCCAGCACCTTCGCATTGACCATGGCCGGTGAAACGAAGTCCTCGAGCAGATCCAGAATCTCGTCCGAGTACATCTCAAAGTGTTCGAAAGAGTCAAAGGCCGCTATCGCGCCGGTGCGGACGAATGAGCTTCCCAAGGTCTCGGCCGCTGCCTGATCTAATCCTTCGGGCGAGGACATGCGCGAGAAGAGCCTGTTTGGATGGGCGGTAGGAAGAAGGAACTGGAAGTGCACGAGCGGCAGACCACCGGACAGCTCCAGATGCTGCAGGCAGGTCAGCTCGTAGGAGGTGTAAGCTCTCCTCACATAAACCTCCAGAGCGGCATTGCACACCGCCCGATTCGAGTGGTAGAAAAAGTCGTGTAGGATGTCGAAAATCGAGGTCTCCGACAGAATCAAGCGCTGCAGGTTTTCAGGGTGGAAATCATGGCCGTACATGTCAACGGCCGACAAGAAGATCGACTCCATTTGGTTGTGGCGCAGCTCATAAGCCGGCTGGTGGGCTGCGATTAGCACCTGGCGGGATCGCAGCGCCACCCTCGAGTGCTCCGCTCGGTTAAGGGAGGTCAGCTCACTCAGCGTGTTGGCCAGCTCGTCAGTCAGACCGGGTTCGTTAGCCCACAGGTGATCAATGAGCAGGGTGACCAACAGATTCTTCTTGGCCACCTGGGAGTGCGAGAAGATGGTGTTGACCACTGTCTGCATGTCGTCCTTGTGGTGCTCCCGCACTAATCCAACGCACTTATCGTAGTGTCCGTGCTGAAACTGCGACTCCACGTCGTAGTACTGACGCAAGAGCTCATGTACGGCGGCCTTCATCCTGCCGCGGATTCCATTTCGGTAGCGCTGCACCAGCTGCACAATGCTCTGCGTGGTTAGGAAGAAGACATCTCGGTCAGCGCGCTTCTGCAGCGTGGCCGCATGGCTGTCGATCACGCTGGCGATCTGCTGCGAAGGAAACTGGGCGAGGACACTAGTTATATTGCGCTCGTACAGCGTCATTAGTTTGCGAATTTTCTTCTCCACGGAGATGGGGATACGGCCCGAGATGGAGGCGATAACCTCCTGCAACTCCAGCAGGGGTAGGGAGGGATCCCGCAGGCTCTGCATGAATTTCTCAATGATATCCCTTAGTCTCTGCGCGTTGAACGGTTCCGGCAGGCAATAACCAGCCAGCGTGTTCTCCAGGATGCTCTTGTAGGTGTTGTGCACTCGGTTCAGCTTCTCCGGCACCGGTGCATTCTCTGGCTGCAGGAACTGGCCCTTGAACGGCTGCGCCTTCGTCACCAGCGACGGATCGTCTAGCTCCAAATGGCCCAGCAGGGTTCCGGGATCTAGGACTGCTCCCGGTCGACGCACAAACGTCACTGTGCCTGCCTCCTGGGACGTCAGGGTCATAACCATCTTCATTACCTCAATCTCGGCGAAGGCTTGGCCCTTGGCAACATGGGCGCCATCCTCCACAATCATATTAATAAGCTTTCCCGCCGACGGACTGCGCAGCAGCGATGGATCGTTCTCCTTCTCGAAGACACACGTCTGGTTTCCAATCACTATGCGGTAGCGATCCACCTCCTCCTTCATGTACGTCGTGTAGGAGGCGCCCTCCAGGGATATGAGGAGTCCGCCGTCGGAGAGGCGATGAACCTCGATCTCCTTGAACGAGCTGTTCATCAGCAGGAAGTACGAGTTGGCTCCGCTCTTGGCAGCCTGCACCTTGTAACGGATGCCGTCGTTGATCAGCTCCACATCCACCACATTGGTCAGTGTGTTGGCCGCCTGGATCTGTCCCTTCTCCAGCGAGGTCTGGAAGCTGGAGAAGCTTTCTGTGATCTGACGATCTGCGATGTGCAGTGACCCGCACATTACGCCCAGCAAGATGTCCGGTTTCTCGGACTGCACACGCTCTGCGATCAAGGCATCTAGCCATGCGGTGTCGATGCTGTTGTCTAGGAAACGATTCGTCTCCAACAGCGTGATCAGGTACTCCACGGTGGTCCGGAAATCACCACGAATGGAAAGCTCCTTCAGGGCAATCACCAGGTTCTCTCGGGCCTGCTGTCGATTCTCGCCCCAGGAGAAACAATGTCCAAACTGTGAGTCGGCGAACTCGTGCAATCCTCCGCTGGCGGCCACACTGAAATAGCCCCACACGTTCTTGCTAGACCGGAAGTTCAGCTCCTGCACGGTTCCCGAGCTAGGCTTAAAGCCTTCGTCGGGATTTTCAGAGGTGATTCGAGCAGCGATGACGTGACCGGAGGGACGGGGTTTGTTCGGCGGATTTTCAAAGTCAATGATAGAGGAGCCCCACGGAGACTCTCCGTACAGCAGTCGGATATCCTTGAGCCGGTAGAGGGGGATTCCCATTCCAATCTGCAGCTGACAGGCGGGCAGATTCACATCGGCTACCATCTCCGTACACGGATGCTCCACCTGCAGACGGGGGTTCAGCTCCAGGAAGAAGTAACGACCCTCCGGATCATAAAGATACTCCACTGTACCGGCGCTCACGTAGCCCACCATCTTAGCCAGTCGCACTGCAGCCTTCTCCATGTCCTCAAACACCTCTGGCTGGGCCACAATGGCAGGGGCTTCCTCGATAATTTTCTGATGACGACGCTGGATGGAGCAGTCACGGCCAAACAAGCTGATAGCATTGCCGAACTGGTCCGCCAGCAGTTGCACCTCCAAGTGGCGAGCTCCGCGGGCCAGCTTCATCACGAAAATGGGTGAGCCGGGCACCTCGGCTTGTACTTGTCGGAACAAAGCCGGGAACTCCTCGGTGGTGTCCACGCGACGAATGCCCTTGCCACCACCTCCCTCCGAGGCCTTGATCATCACGGGGAAGCCTGCAGAAGAGGGAACCTTTACAACCTTCTTAAAGCAGTATAATTACGGATAACACTCACCAATCTTGCTAACTGCGGCCAGACCCTGTTCCACATTAGTTACACAACCGCGGGCAAACAGTTCGCTGGATATCTTGATCTTCTTGCCACTGTACTGGGCCTTCAGGTCCGAACCGGACCAGGGCAGGGTGGGAATTTCCGCCGTTTGGGCCACAATCGAGGAGGCCACCTTGTCGCCCAGCGCCCACATGGCCCGCTCCGGTGGGCCAAGAAATACCAGACCCTCCTTGTTGAGCAGCTCTGGCAGCTTTGGATTCTCAGAGGCATGACCCCAGCCAGCCCAGACGGCCTGCAATCAGAAACGGTTCAGAAACGGGTTCTTAATCAGTTCAATTTGATTTAATAAGCCCAATACCCCAAGGACAGCTGAGTGGGTGTGGGTGTGGGGAAAATTATGGAGCTTTATTGTCGGTAAAAATCAATCGTGACGTCATTGGCCGTATTCATCGTCAACACCGGATAGCAAAACAAAATAGATAATTCACACTGTGCAACAAGATGTCGTCGCCTTTGCTAATTAACCTCGAGTGCCCTGCTATACCTAATGGAAAGTAAACACTGAAGAGTGAATTTCCACTTGTAAGTGTTTTTAATGCATTCCAATCTAACCACCTAGTTTCTAGTGCAAGCGGTTGGCCAAGGTCCAGAAGAGGCATGGAATAAATGTAAGTCTTAGATTACAGGTGTTGAAATTTGTTATGAAAGCAATCTTCTTGATACCTAATTGTAATTTTTATAAGTGCACAACATTTTCATATTTATAATTACTACATCTTAAAGTTGAATTTAGCAATAACTCTTTAAACTTAATTTGCAAGAACAAAAAATAAAAGAAAATTTTTAAAATTTAAGAAAAACAAAGTAAACCTTATTTATATCTTAACTTTGTAGTTTCAAGCTGCACGTATATTCAAAACTTGTTAACTTACTAATTGACACGTACAATCGCTTACACTGCAAAAGTGTCCGTGAAAACAAACTAAACAAACTTCAATAAAATACATTTAAATTGCACTCAAGCGTACATTATACGATGAGCAATTTCGGAAATTGGGCTGGGCGGACGGCACATACTTTGTACATACGTCATAAACAACCATTCCCTGGGTATTTGAAAATATTTTGTAGCACAGTGTTGGCTGACACATACAGTCTTTAAGTTCCAAACGCCGGCCGTAAACACATGAATACAAACAGCGGTCTGTTTATTGGTATGCGGGACGATCGCTTGACTTTGCTAGTTCCACCGATTGACAGAGTGCAAATACAAATCGTACGATGCGGTTTAGGTGGAGACGGCCAAACTAAATAGACAACACGGATCGACACTGACCACTTCTATGGCAGTGGCCCCCAGATTCCGGACTCACCTGCACTTGGGTGCGAAGCGCAATGTCCACAATAAGCTCAACATTGGCGTAATTGTTGTTGTTAGATCCGCCGGGCACGGGCACATAGTGATCGGCCATCTTAATGTACTCGGCATTCGCCTTCAGATCCTCCGGGGTGACCATCACCACGAATCGTATGGCCCGCTCGTTCTTGAACATCTCGTAGGCCCATCTTCGGATGGAACGCATGCACTTGACGGCCGCAATTCCATTGTTGGCGATTAGGACTCGGTTGATCACACGGGTGCCGCCAAAACGCTTTACAAATTCCTCGGTAGTGGCGATGTGGAAGTCACGATCTTGATGACGATCCTGGCCCAGACCAGTGCCACGAGACATGCTCGGTCTGGAAAAAATCAGCAGAAATTGAGTTAGTAAGGGTTCTCGCCATGTGAGCCAATGCAAAATATTAATTGGAACAGGATCTCTAAGAGATTAAAAATTTTAAAGTTTTTAAAGCTCTATATATAGGAGAAGTAGAAGTTTAAAATTATGATTTAAATGTTAGAATAAATATCATGTGCAATGTTTTCGATTTTAAAGTGAAACCCATGAGTTAATGCTTTTAAATCCCAGAACTTGGTAAAGTAATAGAATTGAAAAATGTAAACACTCTTCCAACAATGATCTTTTCAATTCAGAGCGAATTAAGAACATAATTTTTGCTAATCAGTGTAAGTAATGGCGCGATGAGACAGGTGTAGAAGAAAAGGGAGGGGCGGACAAAAGGTATGAAGATTTGACAGAACCGGTTTAGCTGACATGATCAAAAATTCTTGCACATAATAAGCTTTTGTTTACACCGTGTCGTCTAATATTGCAATAAACAAACAGGGGTATTTAATAAGGAATTTACTTCAGGGTTCCCACCACGGGTACGCCGAGTAGCGATGGCGACGACTGGTTGCTAGTGTTATTGTTGCTAATGGTGGCACTGCTCATCTCGCTGGGATTGTTATTGCTCTCGTTCTGACCGCAATCCACTGCCACAAATTGGGGTATCACTGGGCCCGAGCCCACTCCCGAACCCGAGCTTGAACTGGAACCCGATCCATTGGCATTATCATCCCCGGACTCAACAAGTACGAAACGCTTGCTGGCGCGACGCTTCAACATTCTAATTATTTCCACGAGGGCCAATAGCATCCAAGGGGTAAATTGAGCTCTGGGAAGGGGATCGTCTTTTTATGGGGCTCCTCGCAATTATGCAAGTGTGACTAATAAGCGAACCGCACACACAATATTTTAGTGCCACTGCACCACTTTCACCGCGCTCCGCTGGCCGAAAAAAACCGAAAAATCAATGTCGAACGATGTCCGCACACGCGAGAAACTTATTTGGGCAACGGGCTTCTGGGGCTACTGGGTTAAATTTTTCGTGCTCCTGGGATTTCTGCGGAATGCGGACCGACGGAGCCGACGACTGGCTGGGAACTGAACTGGTGTTGGCCACCATCGCTCATCCGCCGCATGGGCCGGAGAAGCGGAGAGACCGAAAGAGCGAGCAAGTCGCTGGCAAAACAAGTTTTAAGCATTATGAATGAAAACAAAATGCGGCGTCCCCACATGGCACTCTCTTTTTCTTTTTCTCTCCATGTTTGCGCAAAGCGAAAAGTTCTCGGAAAGCTGGGAGACTGCCTCTCATTCGCACACATGGTCCGAGCTTTGTGCCGTCTCTTTTCCCTAAACTCACGCGATATGTTTGGCGGCGTTTGGCTGTGACGCAGTCACCTGTTCTTTGTTTTGCTCGCTACACTGAGCGGAAGTGGGTACCAGAAAATTGGAATTATCTCGAGCAATGAACGATTCATTAAACGCTTCATTATTAAAGTGCTAAATTAAAGCTATAGCTTTAGTTCAAGTGGATCTTTTGTCAGATTGCAAAATCTTAAGCTAATATGGCCGAATACAAGACATAACAAATTTGAAAGATAAGATAAAAACTATTCCAATTAATTACTGCAGAACAAGACTGACCCTTTTTGATAAGATTTCTCAGCTATAAGTTAAATACAATACCTTAAATATTTAAAGGTAATCAATAAATTTACATTTGTTAAAAGTTGTATTGATTTAAGAAAAATACAAAAACTTAAAAAACATTTTTCGCTGTTTAAAAATTTAATAGTTTGTGAAATAAACTATACATTTTTAATGTTGGTGTAAAACTGCTGAATTATAAAAAGCTAAGTTTCTAATGATTACTTTGCATTTTTGGTGCAATGGCTATATTTGATTTAGGTAAAGACAATTTTGCTGGCTCACCTTAATCGCTTGCGGCGCTCGGAAATATCGCCATTCTGACGAATATCATTCTGCATCTTCTGGGGGAACTCGTCGCAGGCTTCGCCCGCCTCGGCAGCCTTCTCATCGATCTCGTCACCCACCTGTGGATTAACAAGAGGAACAACTATTAGTGGTGGTGCCAAAAGATTGGTATTGCAATGTTCTATACCAGAAAGCTGGGTCTCTCGCCCTCAGCGGACTGAGCTGCCGTGTCATTAGACTCATTTGTTTCGCTCATCTTGCTGATGATATCGATGCTGTTGTTGTTCTTATTCTTGTTGATGCTGTTGTTGTTGTTCTGATGGCAGGTGATGCGGATGTTGTCGTTGCTCAAGTCAGTCAAAGCGTTATCCTTCAACTGTTCGCACAGCTCCTCCACCTCGGACTTCAAGCTGTCGCTGGAGAATTTAACCTTCTTGATGCAGGGCTTGGGAAATCGCTTATCACCCGCTTTTACCGCCGCTGTTGCTGCGGGAAGTGTTGATTCTGCTGCAGCCGAAGGATTGCTGGTAGTTGTTGTTGATGCTGTAGCTGCAATCACGCTGGAGTTGTCTAAAATCAGAGATTAAAAAGTAATATGCAAGTTAGTCGCGGTCGAAAGTCATATACACATTATAGATTATCGGTTATCAGCTAGGTGTGCGTTTTGTGTGCCCTTCAAGTGTTTCGATTTAACAAAGATGTGGATTCTTACGATTGCTGTTGTCGTTGTCGCTGTCGCTAGTTGCTGCTGTCGTGGCCGGGTCGTGGATGGGTTTGAATCTTTTCTGGCCGCGGCCAAAGATCAAAGTCAAGAGGAATGCGAGAAAAGCGGCCAGAGTGCCTAATAGTGTGATCAACATCGGCTATATCCAAAAAGCTGCTTTAAATCGGTGAATGCAAATCGGATTAGATAATAGTATCTCGTGTGTGTCTGGCTTGGTTTAATTTACATTGTGGGGACAGTGAAAGTGCCTGTGCATTGCTATGGGTTTCGCATCATTTCGTTTCGCAGACTTTTCAAGTTCAAAAAACTTGCCACGAATTTGTAGGCCAAAGCGGCGAAACAAAACAAAATAAAAATGCTAATCTATGCATAAACTAGTTGGTCAGATACAATTAAGAAACCAAAAACTACCTTATGAGACCCAAAAATAAATCGTTGCCAGGTCAATGAGGCAGTAGATAAGAAAAAATAAATAACGAATAAGGTATACACTATAAGGGGTGACTTAATTAAAGTTGGTACAGTAATTATTGCATCAAAATTAGTATCAAAATAATAGAAAATTATAAATACTTTAAATAAGACCTCAATCTCACAAAAAGAGGTCATATATTTATAGTTTCAGACAAATGTGTAATCAATGACAGATCATTAGGTGTCTAATTGCGATTAAACTATACTTAGCTTGAAATCCAACAACTACTATTGTATATAGCACTTAAGAAATTCCGAATTGTAAGTATATGTACAAATAGTTTCCAATATACTATACAATAATACAGAAGCTCAAAGTGTTACCGGGGCCAAAAGTCAAAGATTGCTGTGCTAATGAACAACCCTACTAATAATGCTCTTTGGCAGAGTGATGAAAGTTAAAAATACGAAAATGAATTTTGGATATTGGGGGTACAATGTGCAGCGCATTAAAATTTAAAACAAAACGCAGAAGAGTGCCAAAGGAAAATGAAAAAAAACAAGCTGACAGAAAAAAACCCCAGTTGGTGTGTGGAAATGCAAATTGGCTTCGCCAGTAGAAGAGGTCAATGATTTTGGCATTACAGTGTGTAAGTGTGCCAGCCAGCGGGGCTTTGAAAGGCACGGAAAGGTGAATTAGCCCCGGAATCGATCTCGGGCAATAATCGGGGTGTTATGAAACGCCTGGCGGCAGGCGTCTTACTCAGAAATCTCACAGTGAACTAGGATTTGGGTTACACTTCACGTTAGAAACGACTCAACAGGTGTGGTTCCGCACTTGAATCGCTCTATAAACACCTATTAAGTGGAGTCGTATGTTTTTCTATCACCGATCCAACGATAAGAACTCGGGGTTTGCATCTGTTTGCGTTATTACTCAACAGCCAAAAGTACAAAAATCTTTTAACTGCGCGATTATCTTTGGGGCCACACTTTTCGGGACCTTGACAGAGTTTTATTTGGTTTGGTTATGGTTTTACTTTAGGAATTAGGTCTTAGGTTTACGGTTTGATCTCGCTTTACCACTCTGCGTGTGCCTTTGTCTAGTTTTTGTGATGTCAGTTTCGAGGTCGGATCGTATCGTATAGGATCGGATTCAACTTCCTAGACTGACTGGTTCCGCACGATTTCTAGATGGCTACTGCAGTGACCGACGCTTGGAACTCAACTGGGCCATGCTCGTCCGAAAAGCACTATCGATGCCTGGACGCCGCTGCCCGCGTAGCGCCGACTTCGACGTCGGCACTATCAATATCAACTATAGCTATGGCTATGGCCAGGTTTTCGTGTGCCTGTGTGTTGTTGTTGTGCGTGTTCAGGTTGTTGCGCTCGTATGTTAATCGCCAGCGGGTCTCGCGGGTCGCCAAGCCGATTGTTGTTGCTGGTGCCGACTGACCAGAAGGAACATACAAGTGAGCCCCACTAATTTGAACAGAAAAACGGCCGCATTGAACAGAGAAACAGGGAAATCTCTGGCATTAAAATATTTTTTATTAAGCTGTCACAAAGTATGACGACAAGTATTGTGCTTCGGCTTTAGTGATCTTTATGTTAAGTAAATATGCTCATAACTTCATAGAATAAGTTTTTTTGTTTACTGTTTTTTCTGAACTTTGGATTTGCTACAACAAAAAGAGTGAACTTTAAGTTATGTGACACAAATTTGATTTTAAGTCTTATAATAGAGATAGCATAAACATTTTCCATGACTTCTGTTTTAATTTTCTATGTTACATAAATTAATTAGTATTATATATTACAAATACGACTTTCAATCGCTTCGACACAAAGATGATTTAATAAACGTCTTCCGAATAATCTTATACTTCAAACATCCTAACACGTCGACAATGAAAACATCCATCTTAGGAAAGTTCCACTGTTTAAGGGCAATTATTTGGTGTTTCTAACGGTCTGCAATTGATAAATCGCGATAAGACCGTTAAGTCTATGTCGATCAGCTGTTGGCAACCAGTTGTACTTTTTTCTCACTTCCCACTCTCTGATAAACCTCTTCTCTCTTAACTGTGTCTGTGCCATTGTGGGCGTATTTTTCAATGTCAAGGTCGCTGGTGTTGTTTTAACCATTGTTGTTGTTGCTGCCCCAGGTGGGTTTAATCTGAAAGTTGACCCATTCGCTGACGGTTATGCACTATACGTAGGAAACAATAACAACTGCACAACAACCATAATTTCTCAATTTGCTGCCGTAAATGGCAAGCGATGCTGATTAGGGTTAAATGAGCGAAAACGCCAGAAATTGATTAGCGCGATGCACTTGAATTCGAATTATTAACGAATTCAGTCCGCTGCCACGAGCAGAACACGCGAATCCCGCTGATTTGTTTTCATTTTTTCCTGTACGGTTTACACTCGGCATCAGCAGAGGTTTTTTAAAAGTCATAAAAGAAATTCCCGACGCGACGCCCGCTTTAATCTCAGATAGGCAGGCGAGTGCCTGAAAATCTTCCGATTTTGGCATCGGCCTTGACGACCGACTATGATTAATACTTAACGGTGACGGGTCCCGAAGTCTCAAATCTTTCCTGGGATCTTATCGCACGGAAATTTTTGGTTTTCGATTTTTGGTCAAATTATTCATGTTTGGCGCGTGGCCAGAAAAAAACCGTCTACTGATATCACCTCCAAATAATAATAGAACCGAAAGTCGGTCGCGTGTGAAACGCCTGATTTCGATGTGCTTATCTGTAGGATTTATAAACAGAACTAAAATAACTTCGTGCTTGTAGGAATAATTTGTAAATGTTTATGATCGATTAAACATTCCAATTAACTAACAAAAACAATATACAGACAAGTGATTTTATTTTGCAAATATCACCCTTAATTGGCTTTATCTCCAAAGCACAAAATTTCTCATGAGATACACAGATACAGTTGCTATTTATAAGTATAAATTCAAATAGACAAATGCCTAAAAAATCAATTATATTGTTTTATTTAATTTAAATAAATATGATTAGTTCTCTATTATCAAATACATTTTTACTTGAATATCTATTATTGAATATCTCACTACCTAGAATTTTTGTGATAATTCCCTAGAGATGCAGAATCCTTTATTAATTTTCCTCTGTGTAGGGATGCATAATCTCCAGTTTGATTCTTATTAGGTAATTGCCGGCTAACACACTGACAAAGTATGTTGCTCGCGCGCCCACACTCATACACATACATACGTCACGGGCATCGCGCGATGTGTAAAATCCAATAGGAATCAAGGTCAGAAACGAGTGTGAGAGGGAGAGCGAGAAAGAGAGCAAAAAAGAGGGCGAGCATATTGCAGATGAAGGAATAGGAATTTATGCTGCTCATTGCACTTTGAGCGATATTCGTACTTTAGCCAGCGAATTCAAATGATAAACAAACGCGGTTCCCGATCTATGCCTATGATGTGGGGTTATTCACCCCGCTCATTTGCATATATGCGCATACATTTCCGAAATCGAATCGGGCTGTAATTACCCGTTTAGCGCTTAGATTACCGCACTTACTCTTCTCCATCGCACTGCGCTTCGCACGTTTCTTTCTGTTGGCAATTTTGTTGTGTGTAACTGTTCTTTTCCGGGTGCAAACTCTCTCCTCTCGGATTTCGAGGCCTTGACTTCTCGATTTGTGAATTATTCGCGATTCCCAGACGGGTGTGTGGCACCACTGATAAGTTATCAAGCTGTGATCGACCGCCTCTGCTATGTTTTGTTATTTTTCGTCTGGTTTTTTATTCGTATTTCACGCGTAATTCGGACCACTCGGCCAGTGAGACCGTTTCTTTAAAAATACTAGAAAAATTCAGGCCAGGTAACCAACAGCTGTCTGGCGGGTGTTTACCAACCCTGGTCTTCTAGGGCTGCATTCGCTGCGCAGATTTTTCGGCGCGTGCATTTTATAAACAACAATTTCTCGGCAATTCACAAGGATTTTACAGGATGTTTGACGTGGAACCCATAATTGCCGACCACAAGGATGTGATACACGATGTGGTCTTTGATTACTACGGCCGACGGATGGCCACTTGCTCCAGCGATCAGACAGTGAAGGTATATATTAGAGTTTTCTGCTGCGATAAACAACAACCTTTGTGATCCGGAATTTCGGCTTTCAGATCTGGGACGAGGACGGGCAGGGCAAGTGGAGCGTCACCAGCAGCTGGAAGGCGCATTCCGGATCCATTTGGCGCGTATCCTGGGCGCATCCGGAATTCGGCCAGGTTGTGGCAACTTGCTCGTTCGATCGCACCGCATCCGTTTGGGAGGAGGTGATTGGTGAGAAGGTTTCCGCCACCAATGCACCCACACGTCGCTGGGTTCGTCGCACTACCTTGGTCGATTCCCGGACCAGCGTCACTGATGTTGAGTTTGCGCCAAAATACCTGGGACTCCTGCTTGCCACCGCCTCCGCCGACGGCATAATCCGCATCTACGAGGCTCCCGACATTATGAACCTCTCGCAGTGGCCCGTGCAGCACGAGATCGCTAACAAGCTACCGCTGAGCTGTCTCTCCTGGAACACTTCCACCTACATGGTCACCCAGCTGCTGGCGGTAAGCAAACTAATTCTAAAATCCCCATATCGATATAACTTATGGCCAAACAAAAGGATAATCTTTTAAATGAAGATCAATTTCTAAGAGAGTGGGCTGTTTCAAGAGGCCCTTTCAAAACAATTTGCTCAACCTTGATTTTCACAAAATTAAAATTGAGATCAGTCGTTTTTAGTTGACTTTTCTGAGACCGAACCAAAAATTTCTATAATCTTCTTAAAACTTAAAACGAATTAAACAAAAAATATATATATCTCGACACTGAAAACTATGAAGTAACAATTTTAAAGTTACATATTAGGAAGCATTGTTTTGTGAGTAGAAGATTTAATTAATATTTGTAGAGATCAAACTAGCTGACCTATTAATCAACTGATTTTATAGGCGGGCAGTGATGAGGCGGCTACGCCTACCGGCAAGGTGTTTTTATTTGCCTACAGCGAGAATGCCCGGAAGTGCGTGAAAATCGAGACTGTTAATGACATAACCGACCCGGTCACGGATGTTGCCTTCGCCCCCAACGCCGGCCGCACCTTCCACATGCTGGCAGTGGCCAGTAAGGATCTCTACATCGTAAACCTGCGAGGAGTGACGTAAGATTGGGAATAAGGATTATGAAGAAACCAAAGTCAATGTATTTACACATTTTAGGGACGCTACCGGCATCTCGAAACTGGACATTCAGACCATAAAATTCAGCGAACACAATTGCCCAGTGTGGCGCGTCTGCTGGAATATGCTGGCCACCATGCTGATCTCCACGGGCGACGACGGTTGCGTGCGTCTGTGGCGAATGAACTACAACAGGCAGTGGCGTTGTGCCGCCGTGCTGAAGGCGGAGGGCAGTGGACCCACCTATGAGCCTGCCCCGCCGACCCCAACGCTGGCCACCACAGCCTCGGCCACGGCCAAGTTCTACAAGAAGGGCACCATCGGGAATCAGGTGCCGTGGCACTGATCTTGTACTTAATCGTAGAGTCCCGAATAAATCCTAAGCTGAAACTCTTTGGTTTTTTTTAATATGGGTAAATACTTTTTAGAATTTCTTCTAGTTATTCCACTTTGGAAAAAATTATAACCGATTATATTGGTTAATGATTTATAAATAAATGTAAAATATAAAATTGATACATAGATTTTCTCGAATTTTTTACTCATTTTTGTAAATTTTGTAATTGTAAATTTTGAGTTTGGTAAAATCAATATATGTATTAAAACGGTAACTCGGATTTACATCTGATTGTTTTTGTATAAATGACTTGTAAAACCCTGGGCTCCAAAAGCATAATTAAATCAAACCTACTTTATCGATGTCAATTTTGGTTACGAAAATACAAAATATGAACCTAACGTAGCAGGCATGAAATACATAATAATTAATCTAACCCATTTCAAGTTAATGACTTCCGAATGTTCTGTTGAAATTGGTGGAAGATAAAACTTGATATAAGATCTATATATAAAATGATTAAAATGTTCTATTCTAAAATACCTATAAAGATTATGTCGTAATGTTTTGATGCCACTTACGCCTCGGAATAAGAGCCGGCATTCTGATAAATCCGACAAGTAGCTTTCTAGTCCACATTTCTATGTCTTTCGTCAATATTCTTTAGATCGCGCTTCCTAGGTCATTTTCACATTACATCACAGAAACATGGGGATCTCTCAGTGCCCCCAAGTTTAGTAGAGAGTAACAAAAAAAAAGTTGGCTATTGCTTAAACTTTTGCCGGCAAACTGAAGCAATTATTGATTTGGAACAACTTCCCCGCAAGGCGAAAAATCAAAACAAAATTTAATTCACATGACAAACAAGAGCGAGCACTATAATAATAATAGTAAGAATTACTCTCTCTTGCGTCACATGTGTGTGTAAATGAGAACGGCAGATCTGATATGCTAGCTATTTTTAAAGACCCACAGCGCAGGCAAAATCAAAAATTCGTTTGTTTGAATTAAATGGGAAAAAGAAGAAAAACGCATTTTCAAGTTCAGTGATTGCATTCAAATCAAATGCTTTTATTAACTTTTATTTATGGGTTATATATGTTCGATTAACCCCTGACATGGGGGAATCATTGGATCATAAAATCCTTCTTAAGTGCATTTCCATTCCATCCACATGTGCATAAATTAAATATTACGTACAACAAGTGATCACAGCAAGGTTTTTATTATGTTTAACACGAAAAACCATTCAGAAATGTCGCGAAATATTCCACTTAATTGACTCGAACCGCAATAAAAATAGGAATCATTTCACTTTCGATGACACCACACAATTATAATGATATGCAACCACCCCACGGCGGGTATTCGGGTACTCCTGATCCTGTTGCTCTGCTGGTAATCCAAGGAATGAAATCCCGCCCGACCAGCTCGATGGTTTTTGTAGCCACTGCCGGGTGATAAAACCACCCCGCATCGATATCAGAAATACCCCTGTCCCAGATCCGAATGATTGTCTCTAATTGGAAGTTTTGACGTGTGTATTATGTTAAAGGCGATGGTGTTGACGCCGATCTCGGTGCCGAACCACCCTTATAGTATGTGTACGTATAGTGAGCCCCGGTGGGTGGTGGTTTGCCCATTGCGTGGGAAGTCAAAGCTCAGGGGTTCTCACATAGCTGAAACATTTATATGTGTTTAACCGGCAAAAATGAATTAATGCGCAAAAGATTGTTTCTGGTTTTTTTAGGGGTGATTTAGAATGTTCCCACATTCGATAGACAGCAATTTCGGTTGCCCGGTTTCAATGCAATTTTGGTCTCAAGTGATTTTTTGGTGTGGGTCAATGGATTTAATTGCAAGTAGTGAAATTTCATTAAATTAAATTAAATGATTCGTTTGGGAGCTATAGTCCTTAGGGATATAAGGCATATTGCTAACATTTTTTATAAACTGCGGGAAATATTTCTTGAGTCTATCTTTGGTTCCATAAAATATGCAAAATGGAAACATACCTTTGTAGATAAGCCGGTAAGGTGCAAACCTTATAAGGTATAGGGCGTAAAGACTAAAATTATGCTTCTATGGGAAACGAATCGGCACTAATTATACCCGTTACTCGTAGAGTAAAAGGGTATATTGTATTCGTGCAAAAGTATGTAACAGCTAGAAGGAAGCGTTTCCGACCCTATGAAGTATATATATCTTGATCAGGATCACTAGCCGAGTCGATATAGCCATGTCCGTCTGTCCGTCTGTCCGTCTGTCCGTCTGTCCGTCTGTCTGTCCGTCTGTCTGTCTGTCTGTCTGTCCGTATGAACGCTGAGATCTCGGAAACTATAAAAGCTAGAAGATTGGCATTTGCATGTAGATTTGAGCAGTTCCTACGCAGCGCAAGTTTGTTTCAAAATGGTGCCACGCCCCTCTGACGCCCACAATCGCTTATATTTTAAAAATTTAAATATTTCGGAAAGTAAAAATGCAGTTTTATTGTGTTTATCAATACCTATCGAAATGTAGAAGACATTTTTCAAATCGGACCATTCGTTAAAAAGTTATGCGTGATCAAAGTTTCTATCTCCATCTCCCTCGCACTCCCTTTACCTGAGTAACGGGTATCTGATAGTCGGGGCACCCGACTATAGCGTTCTCTCTTGTTTTTGATTAAACCCCTTAAGAACAATAGTATTTAAGGAAATAAGTAATAGTTTCTTTAAAGCAAAACCCCTCTACTATTTTAAGACGTATGCACGATACATTAAAATGTATTTCTACTAGCACCCTCATATATCCAGCGTTTATGATCTCCTTGGAATTTGACAGCTAGCTTTACATTCTTACACTCGTTTCAATTGGTCCTGAGGTTAATATTCATCTGGAACATAAACTCAAGATCGAATGGATTCCAAACACAATTCATTCGTAAGCCCTAAGGGCCAAACCGAAAAACTGTCTACAAAAAGATATTCCCCGCCAAACCACATGTTGAGTTTAAGTAGTAGTACATTTTCAGATACATTTAGAATACAAAAGCACCCTAAACTAAACTAAATTACATCGCATATTATAATATTTTAACCCTGCTACCTTTATGATATAGTTTCCCTTTCGAGGCTTTTGTTTCTGGAGCGCTTACAAGATCCTTGCGTAACCCGCTTTCCTGTTTTTCTCGAAAATTTCCCGTTTATTGTGCGGTTTCGGGTTCCGGGTTCAGTATCTGGTGTTCGGGGTTGCGACCCCCAGCACCTTGCTAAACCCGCTTCCTAATTACATGCGGCGAATGTGCAGCCGGCTTAACTAACCGCCGCGGACTGGCCGTTCACGTGCTTAGTTAGTTCAGATATTCATATGCTTATGCAAATTTTATGAACCGTTGACCCCCGTTATAAACTGGCTGACCAGCGGTCAGCGGTCCGCGGTACGCGATCTAACGAGCACAGTGGCAGCTTATTGGGTCCGGATTATATCCAGTTCAATGGATTTTTAAAATACTCAAACTGTTCACAATACGAAACCAAAATGATTCCAGGATGTTTCCGGCATTGGGGGCATCACTCGTCATCCGGTCGCAGATACCCGAAGCGCAGTCGCGCCTGCTCGTACAAAATAAAGGTGATGATGGTGTTGGGACTGACCCGGATCAGGGCCGGAATGAAGCCGCGATAGAAGGCCAGGGGTCCCTGCCTGGCGATGCTGATGAAGGCCGCCCCGATCCCGGAGAACTCCCCCGGCTTGGCGTTCATAAAGGTGGTCTTGAGCACATCCAGTGGCTGCGTCATCACCGTGGCGATGCAACCGGCTATCGTGGAGGTGCCAAAGTGCAGAGGGACGCCATCGGCCGCTCCTGTCGCGGTCTTCAGCATCTGCTTCACCTGGTCGTAGGCGGCATTTGTCCCGATGGTCAGCAGGACGGACCTCGAAACGGCTGGCACTGCGCCGCGGAACAGACTGGAAACGCCCTCCTCTTTGTAAATGCGGAAGAGGCCATCAAAGACGTGCTTGTAGCTGAGGAATTAGTTGAGATGCAATGAGATCGGTAGTAATTGGTTTGAAAGACAAGACCGTCTGAAACCCGTTTAAAATTCCGGTTAATCCTAAAACAGCCAAATAGGTTTACCTCCTTATAGAAGGTTGTTAATATCTAGAAAAGAACGTAGTCCAAACACAAAACTTTTTTATAGAAAAACATACAAATACACGGACGAACGGATAATGGTGTTAGATCGACTTGGCTGTTGAAGCTGATCAAAATTTGACTTTTGATTGAAACACGGTTACAAGCGATTTTTTACTCTACGAGTAAAAACACACCAAGGAAATACTCACTTACGCCTGCTCTCGGGCGGCAACTTGCTGTCGTTCTGCAGTCGCACAGTGACCACGTCCCCAGGAACGCCCACAATGCCGCCGATAACTCCGGCCAAGGCGGCAAGGCCCATCTTGCCACTCAAGCTTTCGGCGTCGACATAAGCCTTGCCAGATTCGTACAGGGCAAAACGAGTGGTGGTGTAGGTGAGCTGGCGGAACCAGGAGGCCGATATGCCATTGTAAAAGCCCAGCAGGCCATTCTGACTGTAGATGTTTTTGATGATCTCGCCCACAGACTTCTTTTCCTTCACCAGCTGCGTCTGCAGCTGCACCTTGATCAGGTCCAGCGGGTGGGTGGTGGTCACTGCGATCGCCGAGCAGACGCCGCCGGACCACCAACGCGGCAAGCGTCTCGAGTCTCGCATGATCTATTAATTCGATATTTATGGTTACCTGCAATTTTTTTTTATTGAAAAGCAATTATAATTTAAATAAGTGTCAAGCCAGAAAGTGACAAGTAACACAAATATAACTTTACTTTTACCCAACACGTCAGTTCTATGAAACAAAGTAGTTTCATATAGTATTTTACTTATAATCAGATCCGTTTATTTACAATAGATTCACAAAAGGTTCATAATCTTATGGTAAAGAATAAATTAAATGCAAATGCTTAAGGAAGTAGCTAATCTCACTGCTTAGTTTGCGAACTTAAGACTATCACACTTGGTTTGCTCTGACTAGAGATCCTGTTCCGATTTCACTTTTCATTACCAGGGGTTTATCCGATTAGTAGGCCATCTCGGCGCCCCAGGGTCGATAGGGCTTGGCTCCGTTGGGCGTGGCATACTGCAGGACGCTGGCATTGTTGTAGTCCTGGCCCCCACTGACCGGATACTGAGGGGCGGCACTGTAGCTGAGGCTCTCGGAACCCACGGCCGCCGGACGATTGCTGTTGGTCAGCTCGATGTAGGTGGGTATCTGCTGCTGCTCGGGATGCACCACGCTGTGATCGTGCGTGTAGTGTTGCTGCTGTGGCGACTGAGGTGTTGTCTGGGTCCTTTGTTGTTGCTGGTGTTGCTGTTGCTGCTGGTGTGGCTGGTGTTGCTGTTGCTGCTGCTGCTGTTGCTGCTGCTGCTGTTGCTGCTGTTGCTGCTGTTGCTGCTGCTGGCTGCTGCTTTCGGAGTGAAGATCGTGGGTGGGTAATGATTCGTTCACTCCACCTCCACTTGTCCGGGAGACACTGGTGCGACCCCCAAGTTGCTGGGTCTGCTGGGAAGGCGATGCACTTAGCGTGGGATAGCTGGAGACATAGGCACCCGGATTCGCTGGCGCCGCATAACTCTGGTAAGGAGCCGCTGCACAATTCGGCTGATAGCCGGAAGTACTTGGAGTGGCTGAGGCCCAACCTCCAGGACTGGCGCAACTCTTCGCCGACAGCTCGCGCTGCTGCACGAAGTACTGCAGGTGGGACATGAGGCGCAGGCGCAGCGGATCCTGGATGTCCATGCCCTCGATGGTGACCAAATAGCGGGCCACCTCGGCGGCGCACTCGCGGAACCCGATGATGTGGTAGTCCATGGCCACGCGCTGCGGGTCATAGCTCAGCGAGTCGAGAGCTGCAAGGAAACGGGAGGAGGAGGAGAAAGTCAATAAGCTGTCTAATCTGGGATCGAGGAAACAATTAAAATAGCAGTTCCCACGCAACATTCATAAAGAACAACCCCCGTGTCCTTATACGGGATGACTAGTGAGGTGGCCATCAGGGGGTGGCAGCTTTTCCACAGTGGTGGTACCATCAACAGCGTGGGAAGCCCCGAGAATCGAGATTCACTTGGGCGTTAGGGTGGTGGTGGTGCTGTTTTGCTTACGGCAATCATAACTTTCCCACAACACGACCCTGTTCGGGACAACAGGTCAGGATTGTTTACCCAGATTTGTGATAATTTGCCGCATATTGTATTTAATCTTGTGACTCAATTGCTTCCCACAGCGAGTTTTTGTTTAGGGATTCTAGTTGGAGTTTTTTCCCATGATAATGTTTGTTAGAAGGACTCTACTTATTAAGTTGGAGGGAAATTGAAATAGTGGTTACTTTCTCTCACGAAATTGAATATTTAATTATAAATGGTTAACGTTTATAAACTTCGGTTGAAATTTGCTCATTTGCAATTGTATGGTATTAACTAAATTGATAGTTAATATCGAACGTGATTCTATTATTAAAATCTATATCCCTTTAAAATTTCGTGGTGTCACTACCTAAACCCTTTCCGCAACTGGTAAAATTGACACTTACTTTTTGATTGCAAGTTCTTCAGATGCTCTACGGTCAGCTGAAGGATCTCTGCCTTCTCCAGCTTTGCGGATCCCTGCTTTTCGTATGCGGAGGGCACCAGACGTTTCAGCTCGGTCAACGAGGAGTTGATCCGATCCCGACGCTTCTTCTCGATCACTCCGCGACGCTTCTTGCGGCTCATCAGTTGGCAGCTGCCCGTTTCGCTGGGCGAGATTCTAAAAGGTGAATAAAGAAAATATTTCAAATTTAGTAAGGAGATTTTTAGGAAATTCGACTTATAATACTAAAAAAAACAAACATAAATTTAGTTCATGTTTGAACTGATCCAAACGCTCATAGACTTTTCTTAACAATAGAATCAGCCTTGAACATGCTGCGATAATTCAAATTATTGAATAGTTAGTTTTTTTATTCAGCTAAAAAATCCACAGATTTCAATTGATAGAGAACTTAAGGAGGTTGTAATCCGAAAATGTCTTATGACAAATCACGTACGAATTTTCTAGTATATTTCCGTAGGTTTTGAACTTTGTTTTAGTATAAACTGTATTCTGATTCACTGAACGAAAAGTGATTGTGATTTTTTTTTTAGCCTGCTAGGCATTGTTTAAGATGTGGTTTCTTTAAAAAATATATTTTAACAAAAGAGAACACTTCTTAGCAAATCACGTATACGCACTGTTCTTTGGAGGACTCCTCGGAGTAGAGGTCGTCGCAGTCGCTCTCGGAGAGCGTCCGCTTGAGGCTGCTGTGTCCGTGGCTGTGGCTCTGGCCGTGGCCGTGGCTGTGGTTGCTGTGGGCGCTGTGGTGGCTCTGCGGCGGCGGCACCCAGTGGCTCTGGGGCGTGCCACCGGCGGTGGCGCCGGGCATGACCACTCCGGGACCGGCGGCATAGCCCCAGTGATGCAGCGACGGCGCGTTCACGTGCATGTTGTGATCCATTGTGTGTGTTCGTGAGTGTGTGTGTGCTGCTGTTTGTTTGCTGCTCCTGCGCACTTGACACTGCAGTGTTGCTATTGATGTTGCTGTTGTCGCTGGGCGAGTGTTGCGTGTTGCTAGTTGGACTGGCAGCAAGTTGCTGAGATGGAGTGCAGGACCGAGCTAGCGGAGCTAGTTTGAGCACGTGACTTATCGTGTGCGCGAACGGCGTTCGACTGATTCTGCAGCACACGTCGAGCGGACGACCTGCCCTCCGCTGCCGCCGCTCAACCCCTTTTTACCGCCTGCGGCAGCCGTCCAATAAGACGCAGCAGCAACCACCCCCTGGCAACGCGTGCAGGCCGGGATTGCGGGATTGGGGTAGGAAATTTGCGTCGAGCGGCGATCACTGCCAAGTGAGCAAGTGAGCAAGGGAGTGTGTGTGTGTGCGACAGGGAGCGGCGAACGAAATGAGCAAGCCTCTGTCATCGATTTCGATTGTATCTTGTATCTAGTATCCGATACAGGGACTCCAGCAGCATCTGCAACATGGCCACTAAACGACGGCGCCGTGGGCGACAAACTGGCGACGTCCGCCGTCCACTTGTTCGCCGCTGGAGCGGCTGCATCGGGCCACGGAACTCAAACTGGAGCACGCGCCCGAGCAGCCGCCGGTCGTGTGGCATCGGAAAAGCCCCAACAAGTGCAACAGCCGCCGTTGACCTTTATCTTGGCAGTGGGCCGCGTGCTGGTTGGCCCACACATTTCTAGGTCAGTGTTGGCTCAAGGTTACGGCGTTAGGCATCAGGAATCCGGAACGGGAGCAGGAGCCAACATAACAGCGCCTGCGGCAGCAGGTGACCGAAGTTGACCTAGAATTTGCCTGAGGTAAAATCGATTTGTTTGTTTGCCTTAAAGCTATGCTGATGGGCAAACATGGTTATCTAAACAGCTTGGCTTTCTTTTGATGAATGAATTTTTTGCGTGGTTCACTATTGATTTCTATAAATATTTACGTAGTCAAATCAATATTATATATAACTTTAGACTCAATTATGAAAAAATTACATCAAGACTGTACGAAAGGTCTTTAAACTTGATATGCGGCTGAGAAAGTTCTTAAAGTTAATAAACAGAGCGAGAGTATCGTATACCTAAAGATGGTACATTTTGTGGTGGGGACGTCGCCAGGACCAACAAGGAATTAAAGGAATCTGGTTGATTAATTACGATTCTCTTGCTCTAATAGCTACCAAAATCTGCGACAGACAGACTCTGCAGCAATATACAAATATAAATAGTTTAAAGGGGTATAAAAGGTTTCCGTCTACCGGTTATGCACTTCAGCAAAATATTAATACTTTTTTACTGAACGATTATCTTGTGTTAATATACAAATCTCTGCAAAAGTTTCATTGAAAAATCGTTTCAAATAGTATACATTTAAAAAAAAAAAATACAATGTAACTTTTATAATGTCAAGATGATAACACAGGACGATTTGTAAAGTGGCCTAGGTAATAAAAACTTAAAGGTTCATAATATATTTTGTTACCAATTCATTAAATCTAGCAGATGATGAAATGAGCGTCTCAAATAATTGGCGCGTGACCATGCCCATCGATTCTAACCTTTCTAGAAAACTGGCTAAAAAAGACTTAAACACTTGAAAAGTAATAGGAAAATAATAGAAAAACCAATATAACGGTGATGTTATAAACGCATATAACTCCAGAAAAAATATTTTTTTAATGAAAAGAAAACAATATGCAAAAGTAATCGGTAGGGGGTAAATAAAAATCATTTTAAACTGGATCTAAGGAATTAAGATTATGCAGATTAAAACAAATGGTGGAGAAATTTGTTTGGTATAATTAAGTTTAGGATTTAATTATACAATTTTCTTCGTCGGAGACTTATTTTAAGAATTTTACATATTTCGTTGGGCAAAACTTTTGTTTGCTGATATCGTTTTGAGTAAATAAAATATCCAAAAAAATGTATCATTTAATTGAAATAAATCTAATTTCTCTCCAAAAAATTAATACCAATATTCAAAAATCTATTTTCCGAAATCGAAGAAATTTCACTCAAAGTTTCACAAAATATACCTCTCCCACCACTTGATATAAGTTTCTCTAAACTTAAAATAACAATTGCAACATTTCTTTCCATTTCTCGATTAATTTCGATTGTCGCTGCGTAAGCTTAATAATAATGGCGTTCCATATCAATTTCAAAAAGAACACAAAAATCGAAAATTATAAAAAAGTGCTTTTAATTTGATTCGGCATGCTGTCGCTCAGGTTTCAACTGTGGCAAGCAGCAAAGTAAGAATGCTTAATGGCCAATGCCAGTGCCAGTGCCAGCGTGGGACAAACTCTGTCCGGGAATCGCCGGAACCCACCCCTAATCGAGTGGATGGATAGTGCAGGGCTACGGGCACACATTTAGCGGCAAGTTGAACTTGCACCACCGACGGACCGAAATCGCGGCCGTGGCTCGTGGGAAAGCCAAAGGTCTACGGATTCTCACGAGCGTCCAGCACGTGCGGGTCGTGCGCCGGAATGGATCGATGGAGGGGGTGGCGTCGAACTCACCCCTCCCTCCCACAGGACAAATGCATTACTCAAGGTATGGAGCCAAAGGAGCGCCGCACACACATACACACTTTATTGTTAATGGATATCCTCGAAAACAACTTTCTATAATGAAAATTGCGGTCTACCGACTCAAATACTCGAATACATAATATATATGTAGGTAATTCTCACAAGACTGGTTTACATGCTCAATCGCTGGACGCAAAGTGGAGGTCGCGGAGCCGCTGAATTCCCCTCCCGGGGACTCAGAAGCTCCTAAGGCAAAGATTACAGTTGTTCCCGGTGGCCACCGAGTCGTGTCGGTGCAGCTCCAGGCTCAGGGGCTCCGCGTCGTCCACCCAGGTCTCCAGGGTGCAGGAGCTGGACTGGTGGCTGGACTTCTGGGACTGCGAGAGGGATCTGGTGACGGCCGCCGCCTGGCGCCACCTGGCATCGAAGTCCTCCCAGCGATCGCAGGTGTCGTCGTCGAGGGAGTTGCCGTTGATGTCCCACTTGACAATGGGAAAGTCGTCGTGCGGCGGCTCCATGATCACCACGTTGTGGTAGTTGCCCTCGAACTTGGAGCCCAGACTGATGCTGCAGGGATGATAGCGGTTGGCCGGGGGAATCCTCTGCTGCTGCACTTGCTTCCTTGGAGTGGCCTGCTGTTGCTGCACTTGCGGCTGCTGTTGCTGCAGCTGCAGCTGCTGCAGTTGCTCCTGCTGCTGCTCCTCCAGCTGCAGGTCCAGACTGGAATTGGAGGGTGTGTGCCGCAGATAGCGCACATTCTCCTTGTAGTTGACCCGCTCGAATTCGATGCTCGGCAGGGTGGCCAACACCTCGTAGCTGCCGTAGTTCATCAAGTACTTAGTCCTCAGATCGTGCTTGGGCTCCTGCTGCGGCTCCTCCACTTCCTTGGCCAAATCCAAGGCCGGAGTGCACTCACTCAGCTGCAACTCCTCGTAGATGGCCTCCATCGCGGGGCAATTGCTGTTCATATCCAGCTCCAGATCCCGCTGCAGGTCCACCTCCACCTCCACCTGCACCTCCTCGTCGTCTCCGTCCTCCTCGTCCAGGCGCTGCACGAATAGATGCTTTGAAGTCGATATCTTGCGCAGGAACTGCAACAACACAAATCGATATGGGGATAAACTTAGCGCGAGCGGTCAACGCGGCGTATGATTAACGTGCTTTGAGCACAGGCATGTGAACTTTACTGTTTATTTTCATTCGGCGGCCGCCATCGATTTTTTATTGATTACCCAGTGGGCATAGCCACCCACCCAGACTAACCTTCAGACAGGACTTCTTGGTGCGCCTCAGCAAATGCGACATGCTGACGCTGTCTTTGTGTCGCCGCCGATTATTCCTCCCAAATTGAACGGTGCAATTACAGAAGCTATTGTTGCCCTTCCATCGGAGTTGTGGCAATGAGCCGGGACATGTGCCTCATCGCTGCTGCAGCCCGTTGGCCTATCCAAACAAAACTGAACGAGGAAGCGCCGAGTCGAACCCTCGCAGGTGGAGCAAGGACTTCCCATGCCGCACTCGTGCCACATGACTCATGGCAGCGGCACGAGTGCACGAAGAAAAACAAATGGGACTTAAAAACATCAGGGTCTGAAAATAATGTTTATTTGATTTTTATTTTTTTGAATACTATTGGGATCTTCACACTGTTTTATTTCTATTTAATTGTCTATTCACTTTGTGGACAGAAATCAAGAATAGCCATGTCAAAAGAATTTAATTGAGTACTTAAATTAATTATAAATTGTCGGTTTTTTTAAAACTTAATAAGCTTTAAGAAAAAGATGTATGAAGATAAATTGAACTCTTTTTAAAATATTCATGATTTCCATCTGAAAAATAAATCTACACCTCCTAGAGTTTGAGTTTTTAAAGAAATTATATATACTCTTAGTACTTTGGGTGCTTCCGAGTAGAAATATGATATTGATGTTTTTATGTTTTTCTAAACCAATATACAGTTTTGGTAGTAGAAATGTATTTAATAATTTCAGTTAAAAGTTGAATGACTTCCTCATACACAAATATTAAATTAAAATAGAGTTTACGTAGGTAAATTAAAAAATGGTAAGTGTCTATTATAAAACATAACTTTGTCCCATTATCACCAAAGTGGGTGGATATTTCCCACTGTGTACTGGGGAGCAGTGCAAGTGCCAGTGAGAGCCTCTGCCGGCACAGGCGCAGTATAATCCAGGCGCACAGATTGGAAATCTCGAGTGGGTTGCCCCTAATGCGGTAATGGCCCGGCTTAGAGCCCACTCCCACTCCCCCTCCCCTTCCCCTGCAGCTCCCCCGAGCCGAGGGTCCTCGAATTGCCGGTCAAGTGCCTGGGGCGCTACTGTGGGCCAAAGGTGAGTCCTGCTCCCTGATTATTATTGTTCGTGTGGCGGATGAGGGCGCCAACTTGGCGCTGCCATCCATGGCAAGTTTATTATGAAACTATTTCCGGAGAGGGTTGCCGCTAAACTTGTGGGAGGTGGTCATATAACTACGCGAAAATATATTTCCCACGCATTGCGTTATAAATAGTGTGTCAATGCCATGAATGTTCGTGTGAAGGCGATTTGTTTTATAATTTTATTCAACAGAAACTATACGCTTGCAGATAATTCCATCCTTTTAGTATGTAGGTTTAAGTAACTTGGCATCCATCATCTTGTTTTGAGCTAGGACGTTAATAATATATTTGTATTTATTAATCCGTATCCATTATTTCATGTTAGCAAATGAAAACATCTGTATTTCATTATTATGATCTGTAATAAATTAAAAATAAATAAATTTAAGCCATATATTTTAGAAATATTAACTTTCTTAATTATAGCAAGAATCATTTGATTGATTCGTTTATTTGGAGTCAATACTTTTATTATAAAGAGAAAAACTTGCCTGAATGCTTAAAGAGAGAAAAAATAAGGGAATGTACCAACAAAAATCTAAGTTCAATATTAAAATGTATATATAAACTTACTCGAGTTGCTCAACATTCTCTTCTAAGAGAGATAGTGGTTTTTTGGCTTATCAGCAGACCCGGTTCAAATTATATTCATAAACAGGTCGTCTAGTCCAAAAGTGATAAAGAAAACGAATTTGAAAGACAGACACAACTGATTAATGACAAATATTTTTTCTTTACGCTTAAACGAAAAAAATACGTTTTCTTTATCACTTTTGATTTGTTACACTGAATTGTCTTTAGATTTTTAGTTTCTCTCTTTTTTGAACGAGTTTTAAGTGATCATAGACAATTTTTGAAGAATAATTAGGGAATTTACAAACGTTAATCGATTTGAATGCTTCCATAGACCAACGCAATTGAAATGTATCTCGATTTTAAATGAAATGCTATGGGAACTTTTGGGTCTGACGACTGAATTAATGACATTTACATGTAAATTCTCAGCAAATTAACCAAATGATTTAAATGCATTTAGTTGTACAAAACGAAGCGAAACCAGTTTTACAATTCAGCATGGTAAAAGTGCTATGTTTCCGTTTCTGTATTTGTATTTTTTGTGAGCACTTTACAGCCTGTCGTCGATTTGTCACATCACTCAAAGTGAGGAGTGCTCGCCGCGGATTCGGGTTAGTTTTGAAGTCGCATTCGAAACTGGAAAACTGGAGTCGAGTGAATGATGACACTCGCGGCAAATTGCAATCAAATCGCAATGATTCGGTTATATTCGATTCCTTGGGTTTTCGAGCATGACAAGATCCTTTTTCGGCCATCGCTCAATACTTTTGTCTGTTGTTTCTGACAGTTGTCATACTGGGGACTCAAACTCCTTTTTTTGTAACATCTTCGCCGAAGGCCAAAGGGTGTGCGAAAAAATATTGATGGGCCCAACCAATTAAAGGTTGATTGATAGGACACTCCAGCAAGCTGGCGATGAAGAGCGGCAATTGCCAATATCGATTACAAAAGTTTGATTTTAATTTTTAATTGCCCGTTCGGACGCAGTCGAGGGGTGGCAGCTAAATTGGCCAGGACAACAGACCACAACAACCCTCCCTTCCGACACGCACACTTCTATTATTGTTATTATTATTGTCATTGCCGTGGAATTTTCTAGGGGTGCGTAGGGGTTTGATGGGATTTCGATTCCGCTTTCAAAGGCGGTGTGAAGTGCGCCGTGTCCTCGGGGCAAGTGTCGATTATGCACGACTTGAGGGCCACTCCGGCATTTGCCGCTCAAAATTTACATTTTATTAGTTTTACATGTCCGTGCAGCCGCGCGAGGGCATTAAAATTATTTACGATGCCAAATATTGTTGGTTGTAAATTACGCATTCTGGCAAATATTCGCTCGGGGGAGTGAGCGGGCAACGGCCGGCTCAATCGCTTGACCTTTTGCCGCTAATTAGAGCCTCATTGTTCCCGGCAGTGTAACATTTTCGGAGCGTGCTCCTAAATGATTCGCAAGTCTGTTGCGATTCTGACCCAAGTCGTTGACTGATAACAAAAATGCTATGGGATCAGTCGGGCCCGAGTGCCCCAGTCAGTTGCGAACAGTATCCCTGAGATGGCGAACGGTCTCCCAGAAATCCAGTACTACGAGCACGAGCTCAACATCCGCCGGGTGATCGAGCAGTCCGACCTGCAGGGTCTGGATCAGGCCCTCAACATCTGCGATCTGTCCAGCGTGGAAAGGAAGCATCGCCTCTGGCAGAAGCTTCTGCCCAGGATTAAGCCCTTCTACGCCGTCAAGTGCAACGACGATCCCGTGGTGGTCAAGTTGCTGGCGGAGCTGGGAGCCGGGTTCGATTGCGCCTCAAAAAATGAACTCAAACTGGTGGGTCTCCCTCTTCTATAGGATTTTAATTTATTGTTACTTTGAGTAACTATACGGCTTCAAGGCATTCAGAAAGAATGGGAATATATTTCACATCACTTAAATTGAAAGAAGAGAGGAATAGAATAAATGGAACACTAAAGTTCATGACAACCCAAGAGGCCAGATGGTAATCACTTATAGTAATGAAATGAGCTATACATTTACAGAGAATTTTACATTTACCTAGCAACAGATTGTACTCTTCAAATTTTTCATTAAAAATAGTTTTCTGTGCTTTCATATTTAATTTCAATAGTCAATTGACATTTCTTAGGGATTTTTTTTATTGTTTTTATATCCTTGCAGAGGGTATTATAATTTAGGTCAAAAGTGTGCAACGCAGTGAAGGAGACATCCCCGATCGGATCAATCATGTCAAATTTGATACCCATTGCTGTTTTTAAAAAAAAATTGTAATTTATCTGTGTTTTTTTAGAACTTTTGCCACCAATATCAACATTTTATCAAAATCGGATGACTATACTGGCCTTACGGTTCCGTGCAGTTTATTCGCGTGCTACTAATATAAAACTTTTCGAGTCGTTTAAGAACAAACGTATTATATTATATACCAAATCATTTAATTTGTTAAAGTTTTATCTTTCATATTTACTGTATAGTTACATATACGCAGTATATATGCGATATTATTGAAAAATGTTACTGATCGGGAATTATCTAGCGAACTCGCTCATCACTTTAGGGATATGTTGTTGTTAAAGGTAGCCTCCGTTTTCCTTAGTTTTCCATTTGTATACCATGCGAGATTTAGGTAATGAATGGCAATTAACCTTACTCTTATAAGTTGATCCTTATTCCTTACTTTCTTTATGTATACATTTACACAATACTTTTAAACTATATTTTTAATGTATTCAATTAAAAGGTCCTAGGCTTTGATGTCTCACCAGAGCGCATTATCTTTGCCAATCCCTGTCGACCTGTCAGCCATCTGGAATACGCCAGGGAGAAGGAGGTGGCCAATGGCACGGTGGATAACGAGTTCGAGGTGTACAAGCTGCACCAGCACTATCCCGACTCCAAGTATGTGCTAGCCAACCCGAGAATTCAGCAGTACAATGTTGTTTTTCAGCCTTATTGTGAGATTCAAAAGCGAGGCCAAGGAGGCGCAGTGTCCGCTGGGCGACAAGTTCGGCTGCGATGCGGATGTGGATGCTGCGGCCCTAATGCTGCTGGCCAAGTCCTTGGATCTGAAGGTGACCGGCACCAGTTTCCATGTGGGCTCCGGATGCAGCGAACTGGAGGCCTACGATCGGGCCATCAAGAAGGCCAAGAACCTCTTCAAGTTGGGCGGGCTGCTGGGCTATGACATGGACTTTTTGGACATAGGCGGCGGCTTTCCCGGCAGCGATGATGGAAAGTTTAAGAGGGTAAGTTGGAGAAATACCTCTGATACCTTTGATGGTATGAGGAACAATCCTTTACAGATAGCCGAAAGTGTTAACACCTCGGTGCAGCGCCACTTTCCCGATGAGCGGGTGCAAATAATTGCCGAGCCAGGACGTTTCTTTGTAGCGGCTGCCTTCACATTGGTCTGCAAGATTCATGCCAAGCGGGAGATTCGCAATGAAGCTGGCAAGCTGGACACCGTGATGTACTACCTAAATGATGGCGTCTATGGATCCTTCAACTGCATTCTGTACGACCATCAAGTGGTGACTGCGGAGCATTATCTAGTAAGTAATTTTCATTAATATTTAACGTACTCGGTGTGCTTGATAAATATTAAATAAGTAATTATGTGTTCCAACGGACACCAATTATTTTGCATACAAAGGGTTTTCCCAAATATATTAATTTAAAAAAATCTTTTTAATGAAAACATAATTTAATAACATCAGAGTAAAATTAGTAAAATTATAAATTTTTATATTGAATTACCTAAAAGCGGAATGTATTGAAAGTTTGTGTTCATTGCAAATCTAATATACCGATTAATTAACAAATACATTTTAAAAGTGCTTATTTATACCAATCTGACAAATTTGTTGACAGAAATAACACCATTTACTTTAAATGATTATAAACGATTGTTTACATAGGGGCAAGTTTTATTCATTGTTTAAATATGTATTTAAAAAAGGTTTCTAGTTAAACAAAGTGGACCGTTTACCTAACCCTCTTTAACTCCTTTAAAAATGCTTCAACACTTTTAATAATTTTCCAGGACGAAGCGGATGCATTGCCCCAGTTGAAGTCTCTGATTTGGGGACCAAGTTGTGACGCATTTGACAAGGTGGGCTAACATTTGTATTTCAGTCCGGCAATATAACGTAACGATTTTCAAACACTTCAGATATCAGAGGACCTGTTCTTGCCCAACCTGAACCGAGGCGATCTTTTAGGATTTCGAAACATGGGAGCCTATACAATGCCCATTGCAAGTCCATTTAATGGATTCGATGTCCCAAAGACTCTGTACTTCCGAGCGATATGACTAAACCGTTTGTTGAAACCAATAAAAGCAACACTGGCTTGCACTTCTTTCCAGCATGAAAGCTTGACTTGTTTTATTTTCTTATTGCACTGCGAACTAGAGCATTTTTTGGTACAAAATCTGGTTTTGCATCCCTCAAAGAAGGCAGCTATCAGCCAAGTATAAATTAAAATTTTTGACAAATTAACACTTGTTTTATTTCAATCAAATCAAATCGATAAGCATATAAGAATGCAATACGTTTTTGGTACATGAAGATAGTGTTACCCGGCTAATCCGTTGAATTGTGTAGTTTAATAGCAGAAGGCCGATGTCTTTATTAACAACCTAGAGATATAGGTGCTCTCACCTTCGCAATGAAGCATTGAAACCCCTCAAACAATTTCAGTCAAAAGTTTGGCACGCAGTGAAGGAGACATTTTCGACCCTGTAAAGTATATATACTATATTCTTGATCAGCATCACCAGGAGAGTCAATCTAGCCATGTCCGCCTGTAAATCCGTCTATCCGTCCGTCCGTCTGTCCGATTCTACGCAGTTTTAAAGCTTTCTGCTTGAAACTTTCCCAAAAGTTGCAGGTAGTATATAAGTCAGAACGAGCCATGTCCTATTTTTTCCGATTGTTCCTATTCTTTTTATACCCTTGCAGAGGGTATTATAATTTTGGTCAGAAGTTTGTAACGCAGTGAAGGAGACGTTTCCGACCCTATAAAGTACATATATTCTTGATCAGGATCAATAGAGGATTCGATATAGCCATGTCCGTCTGTCCGTCTGTCCGTCCGTCCGTCTGTTTCAATACCGTTTGCGAGCTCAGTTTAAAAGCTAGCGATCTGAAACTTACACAGTCGTCCTAAAACGTGTGTACGCAGATCAAATTTGATGATTTTCAGAATTTTTCGCGCAGTGTGTAAGCTACTGACATAAATTTTTCCAAATCTTATTTATTTACGGATATATTGATTAGGGTAGAAGCGCTTGCCGATCGGGCGTTTGTTAAAGGTTGCGAAAATATCCCTTTTTTTCTATTTTTATATGACATTTTTGCAGTATAAAAGCAATTGACATCAAGCGATGCTACTTTTTCAGTTTTAGCAATTTTGGCAAAGTCTTCAAGGCTATTAAAACTTCGGCTTGCCGAAGTGAGCTTCCGTCCTCGTTCCATTTAATTCATTTCAGTTTTCGAAATGCTTTAGTTTAACATTTCTACCTCCTATCTTTGTATTTTCAGCTTCCAATTTATTAAAGTTCTTTTAGGCGGGTCGCAAATAAAGGCTCTTACCTTTATTTCAAAATGATTTGTTCTATACAAAAAACCACCCGAAATAAGAGAACGAAGTTCAGAAAAAAATAAGTTGAAATATTCGTTAGCATATTTTGGTTTGCTGTCTCCACAATAAACGCTTGATAACAATACAGGGACAGTTTTATAAATATTCTCTCTCTCTCTTTAGACACATAATTAAAAGCGCTCCTATCTTTGCTTGATGAAATTTTTTTGTACACACCATCAAAGATGGTGAAAGATCTCTGCATCTCAGAGCGATCAGTTCCGAAATGTGCGAGATGGCGAGCGGTGTTCCCAAATTTCAGTTCTACGAGAACGAGCTGAACATCCGCCGGGTGATCGAGCAGTCTGACTTGCAGAGTTTGGACCGGGCCCTCAACATATGTGATCTGTCCAGTTTGGAGCGAAAACTACGCCTCTGGCACAACCTGCTTCCCAGGATCAAACCCCATTACGCCGTCAAGTGCAATGACGATCCGGTGGTAGTGAAGTTTATGGCGGATCTTGGAACTGGGTTCGATTGCGCCTCCAAAAACGAACTCAAACTGGTGGGTTTTTTTTCAATTTTGACCTTTTTATACCCTTGCAGAGGGTATTATAATTTCGTCAAAAGTGTGTAACGCAGTGAAGGAGACACCTCCGACCCTATAAAGTATATATATTCTTGATCAGGATCACCTCCTGAGTTGATATGAGCATGTCCGTCTGACCGTCTGCCTGTTTCTACGCGAACTAGTCTCTCAGTTTTAAAGATATCGAATTGAAACTTTGCACACACCCTTCATTCCTTTGCACGCAGTATATAAGTCGGATATATAACTGAACGATCGGAAATGCCATAACCTTGGTGTTTGTAAAGTCAGAAAGTTGCGATTTTCTATGGGTGTTACTTTTGTCCAATCAATCCCACCTACCAAATTTTATAAGGATCGGCCGACTATCTCCTGCCATATAACTGAACGATAGAAAATGCCATAACTTTGGTGTTTTTAAAGTTAGGAAGTTGGGATTTTTTTTGAGTATTAAGAATGCATCATATGAATAATTTTGGAGAATATAATTTACATAATATTCTCCAAGGGTATATCAACTTCGGCTCCGCCCGAAGTTAGCTTTCCTTTCTTGTTTAAATGTAACTTAAAGAGGTAAAGGTATAAAGAACAAAGGAAAAAGCTGTAGCGGAGTGCCTCGACTATAAGATACCCGTTACTCAGCTAACCCATTTCAAAATAATTATACGTTTAAAACGTATTATGCCCTACAACTGGCGGTAAAGTGGGAGCGGCCAAATTTGTAAATAAACTTGCACTGACTGGGAATAACTATAATGCTAATTTCAAAATCTCTACATGATATCAAATCTCTTACATGAGCTCTACGTTCATACTGGCGGGCAGATAAATTAACTTTAACTTTTCAGGTGCTTGGATTCGGCGTTTCTCCTGAGCGTATTATCTTTGCACATCCTTGTCGTCCTGTCAGCCACTTGAAGTTCGCAAAGGAGCAGAAGGTGGTCAATGGCACAGTGGACAATGAGTACGAGGTCTACAAACTGCTCAAGCACTATCCCAGCTCCAAGTGAGTTTCACCTAATCTAAGCTTTCAGTGTATGACGATGTATGAATGTGTTCCTCGATGCCAGCCTAATATTGAGATTCAAGAGCGAGGCCAAGAAGGCGCTGTGTCCTTTGGGCGACAAATACGGATGCGACGCGGAGGCGGATGCCCCTGCTCTAATGCTCCTGGCCAAGGCCTTGGATCTGAAGGTGACCGGCACCAGTTTCCACGTGGGTTCCGGATGCAGCGAGCATGAGGCCTACGATCGGGCCCTCGAGAAGGCCGAGAACATCTTCAAGGTCGGAGAACTGATTGGACATGACATGGACTTGTTGGATATTGGCGGCGGCTTCCCCGGAAACGATGATGCGATGTTCGAGAAGGTGGGATTTTAGAAACCACTCTGATCTTATGGCAATGAAATAAAAACTCCATTGCAGATAGCCGAGAATGTGAACACTGCGGTGAAGCTCCGTTTCCCCGATGAGCGTATCCGAATAATTTCGGAACCAGGCCGTTTTTTTGTGGAGGCTGCTTACACATTGGTCTGTAAAATCCATGCAAAAAGGGAAATCCGAAACAAAGACGGGAAGCTTGACACATTGATGTACTACCTCAATGATGGCATCTTCGGAGCCTTCGCCGGCAGTTTTTACTACCCTGAGGTGCTGACTCCTGAACTTTACCTGGTAAGATAAGAAATTAATCTTTAGTGAATTAAGCGCATTTTTGATAACGTTGCAGAGAAGGAGGCGTCTCCGACCCTATAAATATATATATACATATATATACCATATATATATAGAAGAGTCGATCTAGCCATGCCTGTCTGTCATTTCGTCCGTCTGTCCTAACTAATCTTTCAGTTTTTAAGCTATTTGCATTAAACTTTCCAATGAGTTTTCTTTCTATTCTAGGTTTGGGTTATCGGCTGTCCGCGTAACCTAGGGGTTTGAACGTCTGTCCAGAAATCTAAGCACCGCAAGTTAAATTTGAACTGCCGTCAGACAATACATTTTTATTTTCTATACAATTGAAGGAGACGTTTCCCAACCTATAAAGTATATAATATATGCTTGATCAGCATCACCAGAAGAGTCGATCCAGCCATGTCCGTCTGTCCGTCCGTCTGTTTCGACGCAAACTATTCCCTCATTTTTAAAGCTATCTGCTTGAAACTTTCCCAAAAGCTGTCTTTCTATAGCTCCCATAGAAACATTCGGAAAGAAGAGAAAATAAAATTAAAACTTCGTTGTTTATTAACATATACCCGTAAGCTGCGAGATATAGTATTTTTTAATGATTTTAGAAATCGATTTTAGTTTTATAAAAATCGGACGACTATATCATATAGCTGCCAAAGAAACGATCGAAAAAAGATTTTGAAAATAGAAATATAATCGTTTTGGAGAATATTTTATTTTTGCAATAGTTGTAAGGGTATATAAACATCGAGAACTGTGTGTACGACTGTCAGTATCAGGCTTATAATCCAGTCGTTTCTTTATATGTGTGAATATAGTATGCAAAGTGTCCACGGTATAAGCGATTGCTGTAGGGTTGTTCGCTTGCTTTGGGTAGCGTCCGCTTTCCGCACAGTGTCCCTTCAGTGCTGGCTTTGGATGTTTGTATATTGTCGGCTGATTAACTCAGATTGATGTTGTGATATCTTTGCAGGGGATTTTATAAATTACATTTTTTTGACAAGTACTTTTGGTTATGAATTAATCTATTTTGTTTTATTAAATATGTTTCTCATGTGTTTCTCTACATTTAATTTAATTTATTTTGAACAAATCTGGTGTGAACTTTCTAGGATGGCGCGGAAACCTTGCCAAAGTTCAAGTCTGTAATTTGGGGGCCCAGCTGCGATGCCCTTGATAAGGTAAGTAAACAACTACACTTGCTCCAGTCAATCAATATCATTTAATGTTTTTCTTACCCTTCAGATTGGGGAAGAACGGTTGCTGCCCAACCTGAACAGAGGCGATCTTTTAGGATTCCGCAACATGGGAGCCTATACAATGCCCATTGCCAGTCCCTTCAATGGATTTGACGTACCTGAGACCCGGTTCTTTCTGGCGAAGTGACTTAGCCAAATTTTGATAAAGAAAACACTTGCTTAAACTAGTGGCCATGGGGGCCATTATTTAATTAAGTTTCCAAGTAAAGAGCGAAATGCAACTTTTAAAAGCTGTATTTAAAATTTAATTTGGAAAATAAATATAAATTAGTGTTTTTCCACGTTTTACTTGTTGCACACATGTAGAATAATTATTTTTGACTATATATTTTATCCAGTTGCGCTTGAGTGTTTCAGTGCGAAAATACATACTTTAGAGCCAAAAGAGATAATATAATAATTTAAATGACAAATAATAGGTAAATGTTTAAACCTATACAATACCTGTTTACCCTTAAAATATTGTTCATCTGCAAATGGTTCATGTTGTGCAAATAACGATCTAAAGGCACGGAAAGCCTCCAAGAAGGTGAGAAATTTATTATCGAATATATAGCTTGTTGAAATATGCCAAAAACGTCCATTTTCACACTTTTAGGTTAGAATATCTTAAAATCTGTGGGTGCTGGTGAAATTTTGGCACCGGATTCAGCGCAAAAAATTTCATAAGAAAAAGTGGGTCCAGTTTTTGGGTCCGGGATTTTCTAAAATTTTGTTGGCCTGTGTAATTAATCAATTTTGTTTTTATTAAAATTAATCTATATTTTTAATACAATTAGTTCAGGGATTCCAGTGATTTTTGGGAGGGCCTCCAATTGACGAAGACTGGTATTAGATTTTATATTTTCAATGCGCCTGTGTTTTATAGACTGTCGGGATGAATTTCTTCTGTGGATAGAATTCCACTTAAAGTAATGCCGTTTTTGATCCATTTTCTCCATATTTTGTTTAAGTTAACCTCTTCCTTGCAGTTTAAAACATTAAATATTATTGCTTTGGAAGCAGATTCCTGTGATTCGTATACTATTTAATGTTCCTGTCACTAACACATATTTGTGTTTCAGATCAAAATGTGTCATTTTTGTGTTATGCACTCTTTCGAACAAGATGTATGAGTGTATGTTCTTGTGGCGACCATAAGTCAATAGGATGCTTATCTATTACCCTTAACTGAATATTGGGAGCCATCGGTTAAAAAGGTAATGTTCTATCTTTTAGATTAAACTTATTGTCAGTCAAATCATATATGTATCTGTATGTCTTTTAAGTATTTATACCCGTTACTCGTAGAGTAAAAGGGTATATTGTATTCGTGCAAAAGTATGTAACAGCTAGAAGGAAGCGTTTCCGACCCTATAAAGTATATATATTCTAGCCGAGTCGATATAGCCATGTCCGTCTGTCCGTCTGTCCGTCTGTCTGTCTGTCCGTATGAACGCTGAGATCTCGGAAACTATAAAAGCTACAAGATTGGCATTTTGCATGCAGATTCTAGGAGTTCCTACGCAGCGCAAGTTTGTTTCAAAAAGGTGCCACGCCCCCTTTAACGCCCACAATCGCTTATATACGATTTTAAAATTTTAAATATTTCGGAAAAGTAAAAATGCAGTTTTATTGTGTTTATCAATACCTATCGAAATGTTGAAGAAATTTTTCAAATCGGACCATTCGTTAAAAAGTTATGCGTGATCAAAGTTTCTATCTCCATCTCCCTCGCACTCCCTTTACCTGAGTAACGGGTATCTGATAGTCGGGGCACCCGACTATAGCGTTCTCTCTTGTTTTACATACAGACGTTTAAAACACATTAATTGGAAAAACAACAGAAATGACGATAGTTTAGTTATTTTTGCAACTACTAAGACTAATTTACACTACTAATGGTCTGTCATCTTCCGGGAAATTTTGAAAACGTTCGTTAGGGTACATTTATTTTGAAATTGGCTAACAGAATAAAGAATCTTGATAACCTAGGCACTCGACCATAGTGTCGATTCATTCAAATGTAACCAACATTATTTCCCATGCCAAATATTATTGTTTGCCTGCTTATTTGCCCTCACCTTGTGAAAAATTTGTATTATCATTTCAGGTAAATCATTTAATAGGCTGCTCACGAATTACACAAGCTTACAAAAAGATTAAAAAACAAGAAAGGAAAGCTAACTTCGGGCGGAGCCGAAGTTGATATACCCTTGCAGAATACTCTATAATTATATTCTCCAAAATTATTCCTATGATGCATTCTTAATACTCATAAAAAATCCAAACTTCCTAACTTTAAAAACACCAAAGTTATGGCATTTCGAATCGTTCAGTTATATGGCAGCTATAGGATATAGTCGGCCGATCCTTATGAAATTTGGTAGGTCGGATTGATTGGCCAAATATAAAACCTGTAGAAAATCTTAACTTTCTAACTTTACAAACACCAAAGTTATGGCATTTCAATCGTTCAGTTATATGGCAGCTATAGGATATAGTCGGCCGATCCTTATGAAATTTCGTAGGTCGGATTGATTGGCCAAATATAAAACCCATAGAAAATCCCAACTTTCTAACTTAACAAACACCAAAGTTATGGCATTTCCGATCAATCAGTTATATGGCAGCTATAGGATATAGTCGGCCGATCCTTATGAAATTTAATAGGTCGGATTGATTGGCCAAAAATAAATCCCATAGAAAATCCCAACTTCCTAACTTTACAAACATCAAAGTTATTGCATTTCCGATCAATCAGTTATATGGCAGCTATAGGATATAGTCGGCCGATCCCGGCCGTTCCGACATATATACTGCGTGCAAAGGAAAGAAGGGTGTGTGCAAAGATTCAATTTTATATTTTTAAAACTGAGAGACTAGTTTGCGTAGAAACAGACAGACGGACATGCTTATATCAACTCAGGGCGCGACCCTGTAAATCAATGAAATTGTTTAGTTTAGGAAAATGATGATCTTAAGGCTGTTAACAGCTTTTAAAAGATTAAGTGCCCTTTTCTTATATTACCGGATTTTCAGAGCCTGACATTAATATCTTGCAGGCTTTGTTAAAGTTTCTTTTTTTAAAAAGATGCGATAAGATTAATTTCGGTTCGGTGCTCTTGAATAAACAAACTTTCGTTTCTTTGTGTAAATTAGATTTAATTTTGTAAGCTAGTGCTAAAATACTTTTTTTACATATCAGTATGAATCATTTAGTTTGACAAATAAGTATTGAAAAATTGAGTGATTAGAAATATATGTAGGATTTTATGGGACAAGATCATCACCGATCGGTCAGTTGCGAACTGAGCGATATGGCAAACGGTGTCCCACAAATCCAGTACTACGAGCACGAGCTCGACATCCGCCGGGTGATCGAGCAGTCCGACTTGCAGAGTTTGGACCGGGCCCTCAACATATGTGATCTGTCCAGTTTGGAGCGAAAACTACGCCTCTGGCACAAGCTGCTGCCCAGGATCAAACCCCATTACGCCGTCAAGTGCAATGACGATCCGGTGGTGGTCAAGTTTATGGCAGATCTTGGAACTGGGTTCGATTGCGCCTCCAAAAACGAACTTAAAATGGTGGGTTTTTTTGTAATTTGGTTATCTTTTAAATGTAACTTAAAGAGATAAAGGTATAAAGAACAAGGGAAAATGCTGTAGTCGAGTGCTCTATTATAAGATACCCGTTTAAAACGTATTCTGCCCTAAAACTGGCGGTAAAGTGGGTGCGGCCAAATTTGTAAATAAACTTGCGCTGACTAGGAATAACTTTAATGCTAATTTCAAAATCTATATATGAAATCAAATCGCTTACATGAGCTCTACGTTCATACCAGCGGGCAGATAATTTATTTAATAATGACAATAATAACTTAATTTCCATGGTATAGATAAGCACATAAATATCCGCGATTGTTTTTCAAACATGAGCGCACACTATAATCATTACATAATTAACAAAAAATAATATTTAAAACTCCTGTGCTTTTTCAGGTGCTTGGATTCGGCGTTTCTCCTGAGCGTATTATCTTTGCACATCCTTGTCGTCCTGTCAGCCACTTGAAGTTCGCAAAGGAGCAGAAGGTGGTCAATGGCACAGTGGACAATGAGTACGAGGTCTACAAACTGCTCAAGCACTATCCCAGCTCCAAGTGAGTTTCACCTAATCTAAGCTTTCAGTGTATGAAGATGTATGAATGTGTTCCTCGATGCCAGCCTAATATTGAGATTCAAGAGCGAGGCCAAGAAGGCGCTTTGTCCTTTGGGCGACAAATACGGATGCGACGCGGAGGCGGATGCCCCTGCTCTAATGCTCCTGGCCAAGGCCTTGGATCTGAAGGTGACCGGCACCAGTTTCCACGTGGGTTCCGGATGCAGCGAGCATGAGGCCTACGATCGGGCCCTCGAGAAGGCCGAGAACATCTTCAAGGTCGGAGAACTGATTGGACATGACATGGACTTGTTGGATATTGGCGGCGGCTTCCCCGGAAACGATGATGCGATGTTCGAGAAGGTGGGATTTTAGAAACCACTCTGATCTTATGGCAATGAAAAAACTCCCTTACAGATAGCCGAGAATGTCAACACTGCGGTGGAGCTCCGTTTCCCCGATGAGCGTATCCGAATAATTTCGGAACCAGGCCGTTTTTTTATGGCAGCCGCTTGCACATTGGTCTGTAAAATCCATGCAAAAAGGGAGATTCGCAACAAAGCTGGGAGGATTGACACATTGATGTACTACATTAATGATGGCATCTATGGATTCCTCGCAAGCACTTTCTACTTTCCTGTAGTGGTGACCCCTGAAACTTACCTGGTAAGATTAAGAACTAGTCCCCAAAAAAGATTTAAGCTCTGAAGAAATTTAATGAATTATCCAGGATGAAGACGAACCCTTGCCGAAGTTCAAGTCTGTGATTTGGGGACCCAGTTGCGATGGCCAGGATAGGGTTAGCTTGTCATTTGATCCAACCAACATCAGTTAATGTTTCCCTTTAGATTTCGGAAGAGCTGTTCCTGCCCAACTTGAACCGAGGCGACCTCATAGGGTTTCGCAACGTGGGAGCCTACACAAAGCCCCTGGCCAAGCCCTTCAATGGATTCGATGTGCCTGAGACCCGGTTCTTTCGAGCAAAGTCATTATAAAGGAAACACTTGCTTGCATTTGTAACCAACATGGATTCTTTATTAGTTAGATTCTCAGAGTGTTCCCGTGGGGGAACTGTTGCTCACATGGAGAGCATTGCGATAGCCCAGCTTTCGATGGGGTTTATTGGTAGCAATATTTTGAAAAGAATACCTCTAGCCAAAGGAAACTGACCCGAATCGGTGGTGCGGCGCATTCTCTTGAAAATATTTCCGGTACCGCAACCCCAGCCGCTCCCGTCGCACCACCGCCCACAAGTGGGTGGCTACTGACCAAGCCGCCGGTGGGTGGGCGGTGGTAAGGGGATCGGGATTGGGATCGGGATCGGGATCGGGTGCGGGTGCGGCCGGATCGGGGTGTCGGTGTTAATTGCTAATCGAATTACAACTTAGTTTGCATAGACATAATTGAAAAGGTACGTATGTATGTGTGTATAAAAGTATATGTATAAAAAATTTCAAAAATTCCACTCTGCATATACATTTGCTTAATTCACTTCTTGCATAAATATCAAACTTGTCAGATGCCTCAAAAATGTAAGTAAATTCTATAAAATGTCACTATCTTAGCAGTGTCGAGCCATCCGAGTGTTTTACTACTGGGAGCTCTTGATATGTCACGATATGATAACAATATAACGATATGCATTCTCGATTTCAACGAGGGTTTCTCATTAGGTTGGGGTTTAGGTAATTGGGTAATTGGGATTGGGAGTACTTGCCCCTTGCTCTTGGCAAATAAAGAGTACAAACTACTTATTCCATAATCAGTTCTTGGTGATTGATGCAAATGAATTTTCTTATTTTCTCTTGTGCTTTCCCTCAGTTTCGCCTTGCCTCTGGCACCCAAAGTGGAGCCACAAATGGGTGTAGTTACTAGAACTAGAATGGGATTACACCTGGTACGTACATACATACATATACTCGACTTTCGAATTCGACTAGGTTGGATTCTGTGGGGTTGGTTGGGTGCAGAAGGAAGGACTGGAAACGGGTGAGGGGCTACGAAACGCGTTAGTAATGATTGTATCTCACAACACCGACGACAAGACGACGATAGACTACACATAATAAATGGGTATCCTTATCCTGCACAACACACATTGTGCGGATTAACGCGTTTAACAACGAAATCCCTCGCTTAAACGTAACAATATTCTGATATGCTGAGTTTCGCTTTGGTTTACCTCTGCAGGTGCACTGGTGCCTAAATCGAGGTGCCTTACATCTAAGCTATGTCCGTTAACAATTAAATATCTCGCCTCCTGCTGACCCATCTCAATCAGCATGCCCCTTCGAGTCGAGCTACTGTGCAAGTCGGGGTGGACTGGAGTGGAGTGGATTGGATGATGTTGGATGGTGTTGCCGCTGCAGGTGCGTCAATTCAACAAGGTGGACTGGCCGGCCGGCTGGCTGGTTGATTGGTTGGTTCAAAAAGCGTGCTTTCTGAGTCTAATTATTGGCAGAGTTGCATAATTCACGGATTCTCTATAATCTATAAGAAAACATACAATACAACAACACAGAAATGGTTTGTAGACGTACGAAAGGTCTGTGATTTTGGGTCTGTGCTTAGTTTTTGCTTTCGCTTCTTTGGGGACTTTATGTTATTGTAAGCCGAATCGAACCGAATGAAACTGGTGGGGAGCGGGTCGACCGCACTACTTTCTATCACTGATCACTGATCCGAGTCTGGGGCTGGGGCTGGGTCTGGGGGGTGGAACTGAAACTGAAGCTGAAACTGACCCACATAGAACATCGCGTCTAGCTGGACAGATGCGGCTTTAGACGCTAGTCAGAAAGGCCACGCTACACACGGCAATCTGGGCCAGGATGTTCACTTGCAGGATCCGCATCAGACCGCCGCTGGTGGGCGAGGGACTCACATTGAGGCCGGCGCAGTGCATCTTCTCGGTGGGCATGGCCTGCACGAAGTACTCGCGGTTGTCCAGCGACATGTGGCACAGCGGCTTCTTCTTCTGCGACATTTCGTCGTCCTTGTTCTTCAGGTCCTCGAGCAGCTTGGGGAACCAGGTCAGCTCGCAGGAGCAGTTCAGCGGGTTATCTGCAGTGGGGAGTTCGGTTTGGTTTAGTTGGGTATAGCTTTTGACTGGCTTCGAGTGCCCATGACTTGCCGGTGATATCGATGATGCGGAGGGTGTCGATGACCGGCTCCATTATGTCCTGCGGAATGCGCTGCAGCTTGTTGTTCTGCAGGTTCAGCGTCTCCAGCGAGTTGAGATTCTCGAACAGCAGGCTAGGGAGAACCTTGATGCTAAACAATGCGAAACAGAATAATGAAGTATGAATAAATATTTTATATCATGTAAGGGAAACATAATGGTAAATAATAATAATAAAATCACAGGAAACTGAAGACTCTTGAAAACAATTTTTTGAAAGGAAAATAACTAATTTGTTCCAAATCATCTTTTTAAAAGAGTTCTTTAACTTATCTATTTCGGTATTAATATTTTCATTAAGCAAATAAATAGTTAGTTAATGTAAAATCTTACTCATTCTTTTGCAGGTTGATAAAAGTAAGGGAATCTCCGAATCCAGTGAAGGCATCTTCGGCCAGGACATTGATGTTGTTATTGCGCAAGTCCAAGTGGCGCAGGCGATGCAATGGACGCAGTGCCTCGCTGGGAATCGTATGGACTTGGTTGTCGCCCAGGCGCAGATATTGCAGGTTCTCTGTGGAGCCAGAGGGTTAATTAAATATATACCAGAAAGAGCGGGCGGACAACCCACCCTCCAGGCCCTTGAAGGCATCCTTGTCAATCGAACTGATCTTATTGCCCTCCAGCTCCAAGGAGTTCAGCTGGATGAGGTGGGAAAAGACGTTGGCAGGCACGGTGGTGATCATGTTGTGGGCCAATATCAACGAGTCCAAGCTCTGCAAGCCTGCCGAAAATCAAAACAGTGGATAGATGGCCAACTCTGTGGGACTTTTCAATAATCACCTTCGAAATCGCCTTCGCTGATAGTGCGAATCTTGTTCTCCTGGATCTCCAGTTTCTTCAGAGTGGGCAGAATGGAAAGAGCTTTCTGTGGGACACTGGTCAGATCGTTGCCGCCCAGATTTAGACGCTTGAGTTTGCTGAAATTGGAGGTGTTTGTTTAAAACAGGGGTTGTCAATTGATGGATTCTGGGGCATACTCCTCGAGTCCTCGGAAAGCCTCGGGGTCGATCTGTGTGATCTTGTTCTCGTAGAGCGTCAGAATCTCCAGGGTATCCAGGCCCTCGAAGGCATTGTTGTGGATCACGGTGATTTTGTTGTGGTTCAGATTGAGGATCAACAGGTGGACCAGGTGCTGCAGTGCCTGCGAGGGCACTATCTTCATTTGGTTGAGGGACACATCCAGCTGGGTGAGTCCAGTGCCTAAGGGAAATGGATATAAGAGCTGTTAGACAACCGAACTCAAACTGGAGGGCATCTAGTTACCCAGTGAACTGAGCGCGTTCTCCTCGATGGCCGCCAGGCTGCTGTTGTGAATGGTCAGGTGGCGGATGTCCAGGGCCAGAAAGACGAAGCCCTGCAGCTTGGGCAGGTTGTTGTGGCGCAGCTTCAGGTAGAAGATGATCGGGCTCTTGCCCTTCAGCGTGCCCATCGACTTGGTGATGTGCGCCAGATCGGTGGTCTCGCACAGGATGTCCAGCCCGTTCTTCTTCACGGTGCAGATGCAGGGTGCGATCTCGCTCTGCTCCGGGCACACCTGGGTCTGCGGTGGCCCCTGGCCCAGTGCCTGGCCCATCATCATCGTCAGCACCTGCAGCAGCAGCACCACCGCCGCCGTGTGTCCCAATTCCAGATGAACTCGCGCCATGCTGAACACCTTGCTGCTGGTGGATTGCGATTCCCTTTGGGGCTGTGGAGTCGAGTCGAGTGGCGTGGAGTGGAGTGGACTGGAGTGGAGTGGAGTGCGGGGTGTTCCGCGCTATTTGCAAAGAGTGTAGCTCGGGTTGCGATCTCTGGTGCTGATGAATGCTATCTACAATGGCTTTTGCTATTGCCGTAGCCCTGTGTGCGAAAGGAGGAGTGGTTAGGGGGTTTCAATTGGGCGCACAATGCGCGATTTTATTTGGGTTGTGTGTGCCAGCCCGCGGATTAAATATAAATTGCCCGCAATTGAGCTGTCCGTCCGGCTACGGTTGCTTCTACTGCTGCTACTGCTGCTCCTCTTGAGTCTCCGGCTCGCTCACCTAAATGGTTTGTCCGTCCGCGGCTGGCGAGTGCCAAATGAAACATGCCTCCAGTGCCTTCGGGATGCAACAAATCCAAGCCTGCCTCTCTCAGTTTTCGTTTTGGTGTTGGTTTTGTGGGGCAGCTGGCAGCTGGAGTCGAACAGCCGCACACGCTCTCTCTTTGGGGGTGGCTATGGGGCGTATGCGTAATGGCTGTGGGCCAACTGGGTTAGTGTGTGTGTATAACGATGTAACGGAAAATCGATACGGCGACGTCGAGAGGTTGTTGAATGGGCCCCGTTTGTTTGTATTTGTGGTTGTTGCTTCGCCTCCAACTTATTCAACAGTCCTGCTCCTTGGGTCGCTTCCCAGTATCGATGTGCTGGCACTTCCACTTTAACCCAGTGCCTTTCCACTGAATTCCGTTGCATCCACAAAAAAGGCGAGCCAGGATCCGTCTAGTGGTACTGTCGCTGTGCCAGGCTCTTCTTAGCCCTCTGATAGGTAAATCAATCCCGTTGCATTCTCTGCGGAATCCCACTGGCAAGCCCCCCGAATCCTGAATCCAGAATCCAGAATCGGAAAATGTTGAAAACGGTGCGAAGCGTCAGTTGATGGAAAATGAAGCACGTTTGGTTGGCAAAACCGACGATTGCGGACTGAGGGCACTCGGCGTGAAATTGAATATAGCACTTCAGTTGACTCTCGGGGTGGCTTAAGCTTTTCGAAGCTCTGCGAAAGCTGCAGCGAGCGCTCAAAACAATCGTTAGTTGCTCCTTTCCATCTAAGGTTATCAGATAAGTTATCAGTCGTCAGGAAATGCTATAAAATAAGATCACCCTGATCACCAATAAATTAATATTAAATGAATAAATGTTACCATAGAAAATACATTCGAATTTCCCTCTCAAAGTCAAACTAATAACACCCAGAAAAAAATTAGCGCAAAAATCTAAGACTAAATTTCTTCCTTTATCACCGTTACGTTCTTACTTTGTTCTAAGACCATTTTCTTAAATTGATACCATATGGTGTGGAATAAGAACATTCGACCTTTTGTGTAGGTAAAATTTCCGTTTGGTTCTAATTCTCATACCATTTGTTCATAAATGAAAACAGTAGAACCCATGGAACATTGTCCATTCTAATTGACATACCATTAGTTCATAAATGATGAGCCCTACCCATTTGTGTACAAGATATTACTGTTTGGTTGTAATAACTTTTTGTTTTTTAATCAAAGAAATATTTTTTCCATATGAAAATTATACATAAAGAGCACGCGATAAATATACATCTATTTGTAAATACATAATGCTGTTTTGTTACAGTGTTAATTTAGTTAAATCAAATGTCATGATCTAAGCCATTCGTTTTCAACCATTTTTTATTGGCGCAGTGCAATTATTTTATTCCAAGACAATATATGTTAAACTTACATTTTTTGCAATAAGCGTTGTTTAAAAAATGTATTATATATATTCAAACTTTATTATTTAGCAAACTGTTTGTTTTTAGAGATAAGACACCGACCTATTATGAGGTCGCAACTTTTCTGACGATCAGGTCACGACCTTCAACTTTTAAAAATTTAGTTATTTCTTAAGAATATAAAAGTTTTGAGAGAAATTTCGGTTTCTATTGAGTTGAATTTTATTACTCTTGGATATAAGTGCGTTCTCTCTTATATACAAGCCATCTCGCTTTTACTCATAAGCAATTATAAATACCGCAAGGGAAGACAAATAATAAATAGTTATTTCTTGGGAATTAGTTGAACTTAATTAATTTAATTTAATTTATAAATTCTCTAACTCGAAGTCCCTGTAACTTTTTTTTTTGGCAGAGTTTGGTGAAGCCGCCTTAGCGTCAAAATTGATAATGCTGATTAACAATTTAAATGCCTGATTGTGAACGCTTCTTTTAAATTTATATAATTCCTTGAGTAAGTCTAGGGGTCTTACCCGTGAAGGAAAGAGAGGGGGCTTAACAACCAAAATGCAAATCTGTTCCCTGGAAGTAGAATCCGAATGTTATTAGGAAATTACTACCGTTACTTGGGGACTTAAAAGTAACGTCTACAATGGTCAGCGCCTCTATGAGAATTTTTAAGGACTGCGCATATTAGACCGTGGGGACACCTGGCGGAGGAATATTTAGGCCGTACATTGCTATAAACTGATTCGTAAACTGCTTTAAACAGGGCTGTTGTGCAGCAGTTATGAATGCTGTTAAATAGCTCTTGTGCTTCTGTTATTACTACTGTTATGTTTTCTGTTATGTGGCGACACCTGGCGGAGGAATATTTAAGCCGTACATTAATATAAACTGCTTCGTAACACTGCTTTAAACAGGGCTGTTGTGCATGCTGTTATGAATGCTGTTAAGATAGCTCTTGTGCTTCTGTTATTACTACTGTTAAGACTGCTGTTATGCTTTCTGTTATGGGAACTGCTGTGATTTTGTTAAACTTCTGTAGTGATTTCGTTATGACTTTTGTTGTACGTTAAGACTGCTGTTACTATTTCTGTTATGACTACTTCACGAACTGCTTGGTCATAGTTAAAAAATAAAAAGTTAGAATTTTTATTGAATTACGGAAATTTTATTATATTAAACTCTATAACAATCAACCTTAACCTTGAGTCGTTATAATAAAACTGAATGTGATTCACATTTGATAGAAGTTAAAGATATTTTAAGACTTATATAAAATATAAACAAATTTAATTAATAAAGTTTGGAAGTCCATTTTTATGAGATTTTTAAAACGGGTAAATTTTACTTGATGGTTTTTAAAAACATTTCATTAAATACAATTTTTTTAATCTATTTTTAAAAATACATGTATTGAGCACTGGTATATCTTTCATTAGAAACAATTGTAAAATCATCAGCAATCTAGTGGTCCACAACCAATCGAACTGTGTATCACTCACTACTCTTACTTTAACCATGTGAATGGGTCATGTTATTGAACCCAACTTTCACTGCGTCAGCTGACTGCTCCAGCAGCACATCCTTTGATGACAATCCTGATCGGGTTACAGCAGCACGTGGGCGTAATTTTCTCGCAATTAGGATGCGATTATCATAATATGAGCGAGCGTCGTCGAAAGGGTAATTGAAGAAGAGCCGCTCAACCCATTCCCCACTGCATTTGGGATCCTTTTCGCCTGCCACACGGCCACGTGCCCGCAAGACGCCTTCAGCCAAGGTACGAACTTTCAATTTGATATTCCCTTGGCCCGGCGAGCATCTTGGGGTTGTTCGGGCCAGGCCCTGGATTAAGTTCGAGGCGGGCCAGGAGCGATTGCGATTGCGACTCCGTGGCCTTGGCCCTGTGGCTTATGACGCTGACAAGAGGCTGTGCGGGTGGCAGCCGCATCAGCATAAGGTCGGACTTGAGTTTGACAAAGTGCAAAATCCTTTACACTTTGAAGACTGATTGACTTCTTATCCTTGAATGGATTTGAATGGAAATTGTGTTTCACTTTCCTGCGCGGCTAATGGTGGGGAGGGGTGGGGTGTCCCGTGCCGAGCTGTGCGACTGTAAGAGTGTGAGTCCTATATAAACAAACGGAAGATAATCAAGATGTAAAACATAAACCAGAGGGGGACGGCTGTAATTCAAAACCAAACAAAACCGTTGAAGAATCAAAAGGCAAAGCGATGGCAAATTACAACGTTACAGTTGCAGTTGCCTCACAAAAATCGGAGGGGGGTGGGTGTTGGGGTGGCGTTGGGAAAGCGTCGCTGAAAAATTGTAAAGCGGAATTTCGCAATTTCACTTTGTACTTGGAAAACTGTTATTAACTTAATGAAGGAGTGTTGTGCGCCACATTTACCTGACACGTGATTCGGAGTGAACCGGAAGCCGAGGTCCCACAAAGGAGCTGGGGCCGTTCACGTTTTCTTATTTACTCGTTTTTTTCGGTATTTCCTTCAATTGAAAGTGCGTTAAGTACTGAGCTGGGAAAGCGTGTTCAACGTGTTGTAAATGGTGTCAAATCGTATACGTTATTGCATTTCTTATTCATTCTTAGATTTTGTTTAATGTCGCCTATCTACAAAATAATTTTTTGAACATATCATAAATTTTAAATAAATTTACTTAAACATAAGTAATCATATATACAAGTTGTTAACTTGGAGTTTTAATTGGGATTTTTAATTATGGAACAAATGGCATTTACACTATATTAACTAGCACTATTGATAATAAGTCCCATTTCACTCAATACTTTGAAATGGTTACAAAACAGCTAATTAATTTTTCATTAAATGGAGTCATTTTAATAGCACCTGATCCATGTATTCAGAGATAAATAGTAGCAACTGAAACAAGGCCTTTATAAGTAGATGCCTAATTGGGTTATACGAGTATCTATTCGACAAACTTTGGGCTGGCTTCCTGCGGATTTAACATCAGCTAACAAACCGAATCCGTCGGCAGCTGTAATTAAAACAAAGAGTGCGATGAGCACACAGAATCCCCCGCTCATCCCCTCCGGAACCCACACATGTGCAGCGGAGGAGCGTTGGAAACCCTCTATAGTATACCATATATATATGGCTATAGCCATGTAACCGTATCTTTGCATTGGCGCTCAGATGAAGCTCATCTGGCAAAGTGGCAGGTTAAGTAAACAGTTTCATTGTGCGAATTCAATTAAAATTTATTCAAAATACGTCAACGGCAGCTACTCAAAGCTGCTACTTCTGCCGCGTTTCGCTGCTGCTGCGCTGTTGCGTTGCTGCAACAAAGTGCCAAAGTATCTGTGAGATACATTCTATGTACCTCTCTCTCCCTGTCTCCCTCACCCCCGTGCGTCTGCCATTGGCAAAGGGGGCGTGGCAAGGCCTCGTCCCCGCCCCAGTTGAAGTGGAAGAGGGACAACCATATGACGGCGGGCCATAGTAACCGTATATAATACGCTCACAAAGTATCTGTGTGAACAGCGGCTGGGAGTGTGTGTGTGCGTTGTATGCCACTTGTTTCGTTGCTTTTCCTTTTCCCCACAGCTGGAACTGCTGTCTTGGCAAGTGGTGTAAATGGCAATTTGTCGGGCGTCGACGGTCGACGGTCGCCCCCGCACACGGTAGCCGTAGATACAGCGTCGCGCTGACAGCCGCTCTTTCCCGCTGGCATTGGCATTCGGCTTTTGGCCTGGCCCGCTCATTTCTGCCGTATCATCGCCGTCATCATCGCCACGATCATCATACGACCCTACCCTCGCCTCCCGCGTCATCGCCGCACTCAAAAGTATCTTATTATCCCTTTGTGCGAGGTAACACTGGTGCCAACACCACCTACCTGTGCTCTGTCAACCCATTTGGAGACCAAGCCCATCATCCTTGCAATGAAATACATTTTCATTTTTGAATACCCTGCCGCATAATTTCATTTAACCAGCTACGTTAGGACTGACAAAATATTTATTTAAAGCTATTTTTAATTTAATTAATCTTTCATTAAAAAAAATTATCTAAAGTTCATCTGCACAATTTTAAGACATTGAATATTTTATTTGAGATTGAGTTCTTAAGAATATAATAACAAAAGCAAAATATTTCCTTGAAAGTCGAAACATTAATCTTTTAGTAATTTAAAGCATATTTATTTTGCAAAATAAGTTGATAAAATATTCTCTTTATTTAGTTGTTATTTGTGGAGGGTTCAATTAATGTTTTTTGTTAATGTTTGCTTTAGCTTGTTTTACTTCACTGAAACAACACAACAAAATACATATAGTGTAAGACGAATATTTGTCTTACCTGAAATTTAAAAGAACTATAATAGTTTCATTAAAAATAACACTAGCCTAGAAAATTAGCTCCATTAAATGCTCACCAAACGGGAGCTCGACAGCCTTTTGGACTCCCGATTAGAAAAATTACGCCAACAAAATGTTGTAATGAATTTTTTTAGTTTTCAAATTACTTTTTATTATCTCGAGTTTTGGTTTGGTACATGCTGGAAGTCGAATAAATTAAAAAAAAATTGGTTTAATTTCTTAAAATATGACTACAAGACGATGACATTTCGACGAAGCTTCTAATCCCGACAACCCGTCGGTTGGATTTTACAAGCTGACAAAAAACATGTATTGTTCGACTAATGATAAGCATTTGGTCGAATTAATTTTGTAAACAAATTAATTGGTTTAACCAAAAACACATAACTTAAGCAAAATATTCAGTTTTGTGTTAATCAAAATAATTGAAACAAGAAAGGAAAGCAACTTCGGGCGAGCCGAAGTTGATATACCTGCAGAATACTCTGTAAATTATATTCTCCAAAATTATTCATATAATGCATTCTTAATACTCATAAAAACCCAACTTCCTAACTTTACAAACACGAAAGTTATGGCATTTCCGATCAATCAGTTTTATGGCAGCTATAGGATATAGTCGGCCGATCCTTATGAAATTTGGTGAGTCGGATTGATTGGCCAAATATAAAACCCATAGAAAATCTCAACTTCCTAACTTTACAAACACGAAAGTTATGGCATTTCCGATCAATCAGTTATATGGCAGCTATAGGATATAGTCGGCCGATCCCGGCCGTTCCGACTTATATACTGCGTGCAAAGGAAAGAAGGGTGTGTGCAAAGTTTCAATTCGATAGCTTTAAAACTGAGAGACTAGTTTGCGTAGAAACAGACAGACGGACAGACGGACATGGCTATATCAACTCAGGAGGTGATCGTGATCAAGAATATATAACTTTATAGGGTCGGAGACGTCTCCTTCACTGCGTTGCACACTTTTGACCAAAATTATAATACTCTCGCAAGGGTATAAAAACAAACTCGATTTTTAAAAAATTTTTCACTCTTCCTTGCTAAAAAAACTAATGTTCCGTAACATATAATATTACTTCATAAATAATCAGAGTAAAATGCTATAAATATAGTCTATGCATATCCAAAGCGGAAACTATTTGAGCGTGTTTAAAGCTCTCTTCAAAAAAGGCATCCTTCCGATACGATTTGGACGACCCAAAGGACATTGTCGGTGACAAGACCAACAATGGCGAGTCCAGCCCTCTCTATGACATTGATGGGCATTGACGATGACGATGATGCTGATGGTGATGGTGATCATCATCATCATCATCGCCGGGAATGTGGCAGGGAATGGCGATGAAGTAACAAGGAGGGACGACATTTCCAGCTAACGAATTCAATTGAGTTGAATTTTTCATTTAAGGTTTATTTAACTTTTTTATTCCATTTCCAGGCAGCGAGCAGGAAGAGCCGGCCGCAGGGATTCACACACAGCGCTCGAGATCCGAATCCGATGCCATGGGATGATGAGCGATGAGACGATGAGACGATGTGATGTGAGATGAAGTGGGATAGGATGGGCTGGGAGGAGGCGAGGAGAGTGCCCATGGATATGGATGGATGTGCGATTGTGCCAATGGCGGCAGCTGGGCCGCACACTCGAATATACACAGAATATACAGACAAACGCAAATGAATTTATGCCTAATGGCGGGATTGTTGTACTACTTTTGCCCCCTGCCCCTGTAGTCGTTGTGGCATCGCATTGTTGTACTGTGTCGCTGTCAATATTGAGCTTGATTATTAAATGACACATTATGTGATTTCCAACATGTTCACTGGCCACCGAGGACCGGGGAGTACAAGTTCGGAAGGGGGCAGTGGCAAGGGGAGGGAGGGACGGACCCAGTTCCCACTTCAAGCTCGATTCAAAAGGAAACCCGAATGGGCGTCATCCCGGTCCATCTGTTCGACCCATCCGCAGAGCAGCCAGTTACATGGCATAGAAGTCATTTTGTAGCACATCAAGTACGTGAGCTGATTGCAATTGTGAAAGAAAGGCGGCGGGGGGGTTGAGCTCCGGGGAGTACGAGTTCGAGTACCAGGGAGTAGAGCAGCTGTCAAGGGGGTCACATTTTGCGCAGCAATCAGACATTAGCTGAAGTACAACATATCCACATAGAGCTTTTCGTTTGAAAGACAGAAGGTTATAACTGAAAACTACTCAATTTTCAAGACAGAAACAATAAAAGGGTAATGAGCAATATCTGCCTTAAGAATCTCCTATGGGATTCAGATCTCTTTGAAGCAATCAATATGACAAGATAAGTATTTGATATTCAAAATGTTCTATACTTAATAAAATATTTTTGAACTATTAGGTTTTTAAGTACCGAATTCAACTTTTAATATTGGATTACCATGAGGATACAAAAATTTGCTTTTGGATACATTTGGTGATATTGACTTTTTTAACAGGCAAAAATGGTTTACAAAGTCCACGATTATTAGTAAGATGAGCTTAAGTTGTCCGGTAATGTTACAATATATTATATAACGTTTTTTATAATAATAATCATTCAAAACTAGAAAATGTTGTATAAAATATGGTAGTAAACAAATCGATCCAAACATATAGGCAATTTTTTTTTAATTTTTCCTGTACTTGATTTAATAACGCCATTCAAAACCATTTGACTCTCGAATACCCCTCTCTTAAAAACAACTACGACTCTGGTCAGTGAATTTGTAATGTTTTCTTTTGGAAATGGCGTCGCCGGGGCGTTAGAAACCACTCCCACACCCCACCGACCACCGCCCACCGCCCACTTTGGGCAGGAAACCACCCCGAGTGGCAACAGAAGCAGCAATGCCACAAAAGCCGTGTTAGCGTAACACTCCGCAAGAGGCCCTGCCCAGAAGCCGCACCAGAACCAGGGCCCAGTTCAAACTTTGCAATACAAATAAATTGAAATTGCGCACATTATATGCATGGTCCTGGGGCAGGATCACGCCCTTGCGAAGGCAATGCAATGGCAGCCCGGCCAGCCACATTAAATGGCAACAATTTGCCTCCTCCCGCCCAGATCCCTGCCTGCCTTTCAGATCCTGGCAACGGGTCACAGGCGAATCGCCTATTGTGCGCCATAATGAAATTAAAAAATCAGTTACTGTTGTGCCCAATTCGGGGAAGGCAATGTCAGGGGAAGGTACATTATGCCATTAGCAGAGCCATGCCTGCCATACAAAGCACAATACAATAAATTCCATTCACAGAGAAGAAATCAGGAAAAATAGAAATAAGGTGGCGAATGAATTGCCCTTCGGAAGCAGTTGGTTCCATTTTGAGTTCGAATTACAGCATTTGGCATAATCTGAAACCCAGTAGGCTCCCACCGACTACAACGGATGAGTCAATTTACATAGTCCGGACTGCCGGGGTAAGTTGGTCGATTTCATATTAGTTAGGGGTTAGTTTTTCGGGAAGGAATTATGTTACCATATTTGTGAAAATTAACAAAGCTAATTATGATAATCCACAACTTTATTAATAGCTGATGAGGAGAGAGTTCGTAACACATCGGATATGAATCGAGACTGCAGCTGTTTGCTAAGGAGTTTCACATAAAATCGATCCAAATCGAAGATTTCGTTTTCTTTTAATGAATCTTAAAGTTTATTTAATATTTGATACAACATTAAAAAAAATCTGAAATTTAAGAAGCCATAAAACTCCTTAAGGATCATAAAATATTAAAGGAGCAACGTCAAATTATTCTAATTTTTTTAAAAATTTGATATAGAGTCAAATTGCAAAAGGCTTAATGTTACATTAATCAGCTTACAAAATCTAAAGAGACCCCTACATCTTGTATGGTATTTCGAACCTTTTTCTTAATTTCCTTTGGGCTTTGGAACATCAACATCTAGTTTTAACAGACCACAAATCTATTATAAGGTGATCAGGACATCTATCTTATCTCATCAATATAGATTCAAGTCTAAAGCAGCTGCATAGAATAAGAATTGCTGTTTCATTTTCAATCCGAAACTCTGTCATTGCAAATCCTTCAAGGAATCCTATGCCTCATCTCGAATTGCCAACGATTTTGTGACTTTGATAGTAGACTTCTCTGTTGCCTCTCGTTTTACTGCCTTTAGGCCACATCCTTCTTCGTGATTAGTTTACGGCTTTGCAATTTGATTTGTTTTCCCTTGTCCATGTTTTCAAATTTCATTTTTTCTATTTATAGCAGGACGATGTTATCGATCGATTAACTTGGACTCCTCTCTATCTGCGGCTTGTTCTCATTTCCGTTTTGGGTTTGGAGTCAATAAGGAAACCAACTTGGTCTGGACAGGGCCGGGGATCCAATTGCTATAATCCCGGGTCGGCAGGAGAGAAAGTTAGTGGCCACAGCGGCGACAACTGCAAATGCAATCAAATGCGTTTAATTTCATTGCTGGCCCAATGTTAATTACAATATTATGACAGTTCTGCGGCTCGCGATGAATAATTATCACCTCATAAATTGCGACAAACCGCAAGGCGGCATTTACACATGGTCAGTAGCCTCTGCTCGAACTCGGGCTCAAGACCGGGACTCGAGAGTCGGAGTTGGAGTCGGACCCGGGTCGGGCGATGATTAATCGCCCAAGTTAGTTGAGTCGCTGCCGCCAAATGCAATCAACGGGCCACAGACCTGTGGGCGCTAGAGCTGACCGCGTGACCGCTCGTGGGCTAATGTGAAACGTTACACTCGTGAGTCACGACAGGTTCAGTAACGTAAATGTTATGCAAAGTTGTAGGATACGTTTCAGGGCTTAGACTGTAACTTTGCAATTCGATTCCAATTTGTATTCCAATGGCGTTCGGTAATTGCGAGCCTCCCAAGAATCTTCTGTATTTTCCATTTCAATTTTTAATGTTGGAAAACTTAAAAAACATGTTATCCTTACTCTTCAAAATATTCGATTAAATTTAAAATTTATAAAAAATTTTTAAATTCAAACTTTTAAAAACCTTTAAGTTTTTTAATAATTAAGCTTAAAATTATAAATGTATTCAAAACTTCAAGACTTATATTCACTCCTATAATGAGTGAAAAGGCTTTTAGTCTTGATCGATTATGACAGTTATTCCTAAAATTAAGGTACAGACATTAGTGAGTTCAGCTCATCAGTTCTTTTCTGAATTAAATTTAACAAATAAAAGAAAAACTTAATTTCATTCCTGTGGATAACCAAATTTAATACTCAAAGGTTGATTAATTTGTAATAACTGACAATATTCTCACGCGGGCTTCTCATTCCATCTGTTTTGACCTGGCCAACACTTGGCTCCGCCATCCCCACCTCCACTCGACTTGAATCCACGCCGTCCACTCGAGTTGGCCGCGCCCAACGTAAATGTTGTGAAAAGCAAATCTAATTACGCGAATGCTCACCGACTATTTGAAAATGGGCAATTCCTCAAGATACTTATCTAATTAATAGCCCGGCAGCGGCAGTGTGGCTCAGTTCCATTTCGATTCGATTCCATTCACAAGTCAACGCCGCGGACCACTCCTAATGAGCGGGGTGGCCAAGTGCCAAGTGGCCAAGAACAATGGACCTCGGCTATTACCGAGGTGATCGCTCCCTCTTGCCAAAAAACAAAGGTGGCTCTGTTGGGTGGGCGTTTCGACCATTTATAATTCCCCGTCGAAACGGGGTACAAAATACGGTAATGTCAACAAAGCGTTCCCGTTCAATTAAGCGGAGCGAGAGAGTCAAGAGACCCGCTATCTCCATCTTGGTCCCCCAAGGGATGTGGGGCGGAGGGGAATGGGAATTACCCGAGAAACAAAGGCAATCAACGGCAATTGACGGAGTGAGATGGCAGCAGTGCGCGTGGGAACGGGACGGAGAGAGTGAGCGGTAAGTGGTGCGCAGGCGCATCGAATTAAGCTCATTGCGCATTTGACGCGCTGTTTGACGTTTCCTTTGTACGTAAGCTGAGGAGGAAGAAGAGAAGGGGAGGAGGAGGAGTAGAAGGAAAGGGATCATTAATTGACACTCCACCTCTAGCTCGTCAACGGATAGTTTATAATTGTGCGCTCTTCTTTTCCATGTACAGTCAACACCGGCTTGGGAGAACAGTTTAAATGGTCGCGGTCTGTCTGTTACATTTAAATAAGAAGTCAGTTTTCCTTCAGGAGACTCTCAGCAAAAAGACATCTCCATCATTCGTTTTATTTCTGGCCTAAAGTTTTTTCTCTTAGGCAGGCTTTGAATTTGTCTTAAGGTCTGGCGAAAAAAAAAAAATCCTTCAAATTATAATTGTTATTACTCATTATTAGAATTTTCAAGTTTTGTTGAAATTTTACAGCATTAAATATAAATAAGAGGAGCTTTTGTTCTTAAAAATCCGTGTATTCTTTTTGCCAACGAACCTGTCACCTATGATTTATCTAGTATCCTAATTACATTTAATTATGGTCATATTAAAATCCGATATTATAATTTTTATTCCTAACTAAAACCCTGATCTAGCTGGGGTAACCCCCAGCGTTCATTTTACTGTACTATTTTGCCTTTCTTCACAAACGATCGACGGGCACATGCAAAACCAGAGCATCGATCATTAGTGGTGATTACTTGGAGTATGCACGGTATAATGATGCTTTTTAGCACCGATTAAGACAATCCGAGCTGGCAGGCAGCTATCGCAGTAATTATCCACTTAGCGCTTGTTAGACAACCCCGATTCCGATTCTCATGGCAGCGAAATGTCAATCGCATTGATGAATGTGCTACCAGGTTGATGGAGCCCCCTCATCCCGGTCTTAAATTCTCTCCTATAACCGAAGCTCGCATGCATAATTTATATATTTATGGGCAGCAGTATCGCTTCCACAGACCATTTTGGGTCCGATTATTTTGACCAAATATGGCAAATTCGATATTGTCCGCAAGGACAAAGAGCAACAGAGGCTGAGAAGAGGTGAGAAGACAAGGGAAAGGGGGCAGGCAGAGTTCCCCCACTGGCAGACCCTGGTGTTAATGACTTAATTAAACCACCAGGCGAACCGTCCGATCTGTAGTCGTACTCCAAGTCCCAATTGGTGGCTGCTCCTCCAGTAGTCCGACAATTTCACACTTTTTGCAAGGCAATGGCAATATCAAAAGTGGCACGACTGTTGAAACTGTCGCAAAAAAAGCCCTGCATACACAGGTATACACAAACAAGGCCAACACAGGCGTTGACTCAAGGGTTTCCCATAAAAGTCCCCTGTTTGTTATTATTAAGTTGCAAGTTTATATAATTCAATTCGTTATCTTTAAATACTTTTAAAATACTGTGAAAGGCTCATGCAAGTCATAGTTAGATCTATCATGATTTACAAATTAGTCAATTTAAAATATATTCTTATCTGTGCATTTACATTAATAAAATACAAAACAATGTCATTAAACAATCTTGCGCGCCCCTCTTAGCAACGCCTCTGCTTTTGCTTAATCTTGCTCTGGCCAGAAGATTTCACGCATGTTCCGTGCCGCGTATCACTTGACGATGGGATGACGATGGGGATGACGATGATGAGGAGGATGCTCGTTCTTCTGCCAGTTCCTCGCCTTCGTCAGTCTGCGTTGCTCACCTGAGCGGTGCGTTGATTAATATGCGCAGTGCTGGCCAAACAGTAGCCGCTGCCAAGTGCTCCTGCTCCTGATTCCGATTCCGATGGGCGAGCAGATGACACTGAGCCGATCGCCAGTCGCCGTCGCAGTCGCCGCTTGACATATCCATTAGGCGGAACAGAGCAGAACAGCCGAAAAGTAAAGTCTCAGAGTCCGGTTGAGTTTGCGACCACGTCCCCATCATAATTATTAAATGCAGCTCAATACATTTGCCTCGAATCGCTGGCATTCCTGCGCAACCTAATGCCCAAAGATATTTCTTGGGGCCTCCGCAGCCGCCGTCGGCCTTATGACTATGGAATGCAGCCCAGTCGCACCAGGAGCGAGCTGAGTTTGGCAATAATGTCGGCTGTAAGAACAACGGTTTACCCTGTACACGACTCCGTTGAACAATTTAAAGTCAACTTCAAGTGGTAAGATGGGCTACTAGCAGAGATACCAGTTTTTAAAATATATAAAGAAAAATAATAACCATAACCATTTACAAGTTCTCATTAAATAAAATATCATGCAACCACTGAGAATGTCGCATTTTCTAAATTTGTTTCACATTTATGACTATTTTATAACGATAAACCCTTTAACGATGGGAGGTTTTCCAAACTCATATTAAGAAATTTGCTTATAAATACATTTAATATTTCACACTACACAAATGGATTTTTTTTCTATAGACGGACATGCATTTTGGCTCCCTTTTACTTAAAACCCACAGAAATATAACATACCCGATATCTCCGAGTACGGGGAATAAATATGTGGCTGGGACTTTAACTTTGACTGAATCTTGGGACTCCTCTAGGCTCCCCGAAAGACTCCACTCTAAACGCCGGCGCGTCTGCAGGAACAGGAACAGGAGCTGGAGCAAGGCAACAAGAACGATGTAAATTAAACGAATACCTTGCCACAGCGCCGATCTTTCATCATCGATGCCACATCCTGACCCTGTCCCCGCCAATCGCCACTTGCTTATAAAGTTATTTCGTCTTCCTTTTCAATCACTGAGCCTGCGATTTCTGCTCTTTTATTTCATTTCTCGATTTATTGAATTTCGTATAAATTAAAATATTAAATATTTTCAGCGACAAAACCTTTTAATTACCCATTTTGTTGTTATTCTTGCGCTTGGTATTTTTGCCAAATATTTCATAACCCTCAGGCTAGGTTAACGAACTCTTAGTCGAAGTCACAAAGGGAAAGCGTTTAAATTGAATTTGGGTCCTTTTTTGAGGACCCCTTGTGGGGTCCTTGTAATAGTATTACAATATATTACTCCTTGTGGGATACACTTGGGTCAGTTATGGCGAAAAATAAACGACACCTTGGGAACGCCTATAAAAAAAGCAAACACAATAAAACATGATTGACATCGAGGTGTTATTTTCGCTTAATGCCCTCTGAATATTCCACACAACAACCCTCGTCGTCCCCACTGTCAGGCATATAAATATTCAGGTACATGAAATCAGATTAAATTATCTTAAACAAATTGAGAAGCAGACAAAAGGCAGCCAAACTTGCTTTCGCCCGAGGGTGGAAAACCCGAAACTAAAAAAAGCGAGTACATTTAAATTATATATTTTTGGGGGGACGGCCGACCCTTTCCTCGGCTATAACCCCACCATATGTGGGCAGAGCACACTAGACTGCAATAATAGAGATTTACTTTCTGGCCGCGGGCTCCCCAACGAAAGCCAGCCAAGTGCGGTGGTCCCTTTGTTGTTTGCGGTTGCCTTTTGTGTGGCGAGTGGAAAAGCCTTTAAAGCCTGGCCAAGCGAGCATCAAAAATGGCTTTTAATTGCCTTTTAATTGTTTTCGCAAAACGAATTTCGAGCGGGCCCTAACGGTATGCGTATTTGGCCTAATTACACAGCTCATCACAGCGCTCTCCACGCAAAAAAAAAGGGTGAGTGCAGCCGCCTTGGAGCGAAAATTTTGTCATTTAATGGACCACTGGGCGTATGATTTGATTGAGCCAGTGACACAGTTAGCCGGAGTCACTCTCATCAGGGAAATTCGACCTCTTCTCGGAGTTGGATATTTTGATTAGCACCGCAAGCGCAATTGTCAACAATATGATATTATACGGTGTACTCCGAGTTTACCCCAAACGAAAAACCATGGTTCGTTAGGCAATTCAAATGGGATTGCGATTGCTTTTTGACGTTCATCAAGCTAAAAAGCGAGTTTGGATGACAGGATAGAACAGCTGAGGAACATTGATTCGCAGATGTTTATTTAACTGATTGATCTCCAAAACCGGATAAATTTACTAATTTTATTTGCGGAGCTAAGCTCATCGAAATAAACTAAAAAATAGATAACAAGGTTACCTTGAATATGGAAGGATGGAAGCTATTTTTTTTGGCGCTCTTTTATTTCAATTTTAATTTTCCCTTTTAACTTTTACAATGCTTTCTGGTTTTTATATTTTAAACCTATCTATACAGAAATGCCTAATTGCCAATAGAATTTAAGAATTCCTAAAATACCCATAATACTCTTCTGGAATAATTAAATGGATTGCACTTAGCTGTAATTTTTAGAGATGTACTTCAAATTTATTTAGTATTTTATTAAACATCTTAAGAATTGTCAACCTTAAGATTCTAAATTTCAAGGAATTTTGAATGGTTTCGGATGGCTTTATAAAAATAGATTGCCCAATTATTACCTAAATACATAAGTATTTTCCTTTATTATATCACAGACAGCTGTAATCTTTCGTATTTCTTTTCGTTGAACTCAGTGTCGCTTTTCGAAACAAATTCCCCACCGCTTTAACAGTATTACATTTGCATTTCAGCCTGTATCTGCAGCGGTGTGGCCATGATTCGATTGTATCTCTTACTCCATCCTCAATTGTGGCGCATGAAAGGTGATCGATACCATAATGAGCGTATTCAGAGGACATCGGCACATCGGCGGTGGCAGCACATAATGTGGCCAAGTGGGAGCTGGCGCAATGCGTGCACTATCAGCCCGTTCGGTCTGTATCTCGTAGTAAATGTATCTGTATCTATGTGGCTGATGCCCGCACACACACACAAAGCGTTTGTCGCTCACGTAATGCAATTGTCGAAAATGCTCAACCAACTACTCAAAAAGTCATCGTTCAGATTTAACGAGATGGGGAAGGGGGCTGCGGGGGAGGGGTGTTGAGGTGACAGTGGGTGGTGAATGGGTGAAGGGACGGGAATGGAAAGAGACAGAGAGAGAGAGAGAGCCAGGCAGCAATGGCGATAGTCGTGGGCTGGTATTTGTGAGCTGTACATGCGTTTATGTATGTACTTTTACATTGGTTGTATAGGTAAAAGTTAGAGGGGGTGGTAGAGGGGCTGACAGTGGGTGGCAGAGAGGATAGGGAGGGGGTGTGATGGGCGTCAGGGGTGGCAGTTTGCCCACCTCTGCCCGGCGGCTACACTTTTTGAAAACTCATTTACTTGTGGCATGTAAACAACTAATCTGTTAACACTCCGGACAAAAGCGCGAACGATACATTAGCGTGTTCTTTACCCCCGCTGTCCGCTGTCCGCCTTCCCACCACCCCCTCCCCTTCTGGGTATTTCCGGCTCCTGTCAAACCAGGAGAATGATGAAGCATCAAACACCGTCAGCCACACCATTGCTAAAACCAACACCACTGACAGCGCCACAATAAAAACTTTTGCTCGTGAATATTTCCCTTATTCGGCGGGCATAATCAAAAGTTCCTTTTTTGCCAAAATGAAAACGTGATTTTCTCATCGGTTATATGTATATATATATATGGCTGTCAAGAAAGAGGGTTGGAGGGTCCTCCTGGCATACGGAGATGGCTTACAGGAGGCAGGAGTAGGGGTCGGAAGAAGGGGAATGTGAGGGGAGAAGGCGTGGAGGGACGAGGTGGCAGTATAGGTTGCCAGACCACATGGTGTCAAACATTTTGCTACACTTACACAATATGCTTCAGTTACTGTGACGCGAACTCAGTGGAAAGGGGTACTTAACTACCCTGGTCTAACGATAATTTTTTGTTTAATTTCCTTATTGGTTTTTCATCAGGCCACATGTTTTATGAAATTATTTCTCTTTTAGCGCTACATTAATTAATTGAAAAATAAAATGGTACGATTGCTATTAGACAAACAAAGTTTTAAAAATCGCCTAAGTCATTCACAGTTGGGAAATTAAGTGACATTTCGTTTAGCCTTTTTTAATTACATATTTTAATTACCTATATAAATATAAATATATTTTTAAAATATAACAACTGTATTTTTTTACATCGGATCAAAAAGATTACACAATTTCGCCAGAAAACCATTTGAGCACCATTTTACATTTTTGTGTGTTTCCAACAAGATATCAGAAGACTTGTATATCATTAAAATGATTTAAGATTCCATAGACTCCGTAATTTGTGATTTATAAAAATATTGATGAAAATACATACATAGATTATCATATTTTTCCTGCCTCACAACATGACTTGACTGAATTGCCGCTGCAAATAAATCGCATCTAATTTGACTTGGAAAATAAACATAATCCGCCCGATCCTTACCCACTGTGCGGCTGTACGGGTTGTTTTATTTGATTTCTTTATCAATATCTGAGCTGCCTTTCCTGCCCTCACCCCCTCCGAAGTGCCCTGCCAGTCCCTCCCCAATGGGTAACCCCTATTGTACGGCCCGTTGTTATCCTGCAACTGCAACTGTATTAGTTCCTGTGAGCCAGTGTGCGTGAGGCTCTTATGTACGATTCATTTAAACGTGACCCATGAAGGCGATGCCACCACCGCGGTGGTGGGAAAGGGATGCCACTACGAGTGGCCCCGCTGCAAGTCGTGTGCCAGAGGGAGACGCCCATAGAAGCAGTGAGCACTGCGAACCACGCCCACCCCGTAGAGGAACCACCATGGTATGGTGGTGCTTTGCCTCGGCAGTATCCGTATCCGCATCTGTTCGCGTATCTGTGTGTGCGGCAAACTGGTTGTGGCCTGGTATTGGTGCCAACTCGTTTCTGTTTCCATATCTTTGGCCGTATCTGTGTCTGCCCGTGTTTGTGTCTGTATCCGACTCTGCAGCTGTATCTGTATCTGTATCTTTAGCTGTATCTGTATCTGTGTCTGCAGCTGGCAGGCGGTAGCAGGCCGAGCGGCCTGCCAGAGTATCTGTATCTGTGGCGCGTCATTGTTGTGCTGCTACTGCCGCTACTGCCGCTGCCGCTGCTGCTACCTCTGCCGATATACGTAGCTCTATAGCTCCATAGCTTCCATAGCTTCTGTGCCGTTCCCGTCGCCTAGTGGGCAGCTCAGTTACAAGACCATTATTTGACGTATTTTTTGCGCGCTCGGTTGGTCGTTTGGTTGGTCGCTCTCTCGCTCGCTGGATCGTATCGTATCGTATCGTATCGCACCGCATCGCATCGGTTATATCCATAGCCATAGCCATAGCAATAGCCCAAGCCCAAGCCAAGCCCAAGCCCCCTCTTTCTCGCTTCGATGTGGAGCAGCAGTTGCGCTCCGTTCGTGGACCGGGCACGGGTATCGCATTCATGAGCTGGCTCATTGGCAATCATTTGGATTCGTACGCCAGTCGAACCGGTGGCCACCTCACTCATCCAGGCGCCCAGATGCCATCGATCGCGCGTGCAAAGTGCTAACCCGCAAATCGAATCGAATCGAGTCGAGTCGAGATATCCAAGTGCTAGTGATCAAAAACAACAGAGAAAAACAGAGCCGAGGAATTGAATTAGTGACTAAAACCAGTGTAGTGCCCAGCAAGATTGCTTCGTTCCGGTGGAGAATAGTATGCCAATTTGTTCACAGTGGATTCAACGAATAAAATGGCCGTTGGACCGACGGAGGGCAAACACCCGCCCTCAGAGAGCTTCTCGCCCACGCACCACCAGATTATAGCACCCAGCCCCATCCTGGCCGTCCCCACGCTGGCCTTCTCCGCCGCCCAGGTGGAGATCGTGTGCAAGACGCTCGAGGACTCCGGCGACATCGAGCGGTTGGCCCGCTTCCTCTGGAGCCTGCCGGTGGCCCTGCCCAACATGCACGAGATCCTTAACTGCGAGGCGGTGCTCCGGGCCCGCGCAGTGGTCGCCTACCATGTGGGCAACTTCAGGTAGGATTCCTCCCGTTCCGCCATTTCACTATCTCCCCAATTCGCCGTTTCGCGGGACAGACAAAGCCCCCGGCTCGAATGACAGCCTCCCAGACTAACAAACTCCTGATTAACCCCGACGAAACGCTCGGTCATCCGATAGTTTACCACGACGACAGCTTAATGAGGGCACAATGAGCCGCTAAATTAATAAACAAAGGAATTAATTTACTAATTAAAGAACTCGCTGCTACCCAAAGCCAAGTGGAGCAGGCTTGATTAATAAAACACCGACCGAACAATAGGTTCCACGGCAGGATCGGGGATTCGGCTTCCGTCGCCACGACAGACTATCTTCTCACATTACACTTGAGCTTCTAAGACAACCGGAAACAATTCATTCGAATGCGAATTTCGCAATAGGCCCTCACAAAAGGATGACGAAAGATTAGCTTTTTCGGGGGTTTCGAGGGGCACAACTTAGCCTTGTGATCTTCGGCTAGACAAGCCAGTCATTTAGCTCGTTTCGAAGTGGGCAAACAGGTCCCCGGCAATCGATATCGACAATTATCCGATCGGCTCAAGCAATCACAACTATAAACGGTTGCATCAGGTTTTTGCATCTCATCTGTGTCACATCAAATGAAGCTGGCTGCAGCTCGAATGGCTATGTAATTCGAGTATAATCAATCAATGCCCAGACTCGTATGTATATGGCCTGCACATGCATATACGGATCTGCCGATGCAAGTGATTTGATTGCTTTGACTTGGTAAATAAACGACTTCCAATTAAAATCATTTGACGTACTCAACCGAGCTGTCAGCGCCAGTGACGACAATAAATGCTTATGAAATTGTTTCAAAATACATATGGCTGGCTAGGACGCCCGTCGAGCGAGGGGTGTAGGAATCTGGATGGGGGGATGGCTTTCGCAGCGGGACATCGACAAATCCCAGAGGGTTGATGGGGTTGAAATCAGCACGGCAATTCCCGGCATTAACTTTAAGCACGACATCGGATACTCACACGGCACCTCCTCGATCTGGCTCTCTTTTCAGGGAACTTTATGCAATAATAGAGAATCATAAGTTTACTAAAGCGTCCTACGGCAAACTGCAGGCCATGTGGCTGGAGGCCCACTACATTGAGGCCGAAAAGCTGCGCGGTCGATCACTAGGTGAGTAAAGTTATAACCTTCGAATATAAGGACAACTAATTATCACTATGAGGGTGTCACATCTCTTGAACTTTAATTAGGGGATTTAAACATTGTTATAAAAGTTCTTACACTAACATACAATATCTTAAATAAACTTTATACTCTGATCGGTTCTAAGCCAATCGACCGATTTCTGTGATAAAGCAGGTAGTTCATTTTGTTGAAAAGCTACACCAAAACATTGTGACTATATCAGCAGAACTTTAAAAAAGTTTAAATGGCAAACAAAGTTTAAAATTAGAAATGGTTTTCAATAATATAATTAGTATTTACCCAAAATATAAATCTTGTACTATTTTGGAACGCCATTAAATTGCTAGTTTCAACAGCTTAAACAGGCCAACGGATCAAATACGTAATGATTTAAAGGTTTTACTAAACTGTCTAGGAATATCATACAATTTGCTATTTTATGGCTTTCAAAACCAGTTATTCTTTATTGTGACAAGAGGTTAATAAAAGTTACAAAGCAGGCATTTACATAAAATGCTTTTAGTTTAATTCATTCATTTTATAACTATTTCATAATAGTTAAATATTATTAAAATCTAAGCCGACACTTCAACTTGAGTTAGCTAAAGTACTCACAACCAAAATGAAAAAAATGAACATTTTATGTTTAACCTAACTTCTCAATTTAAATGGGTATCTGAAGTGCTTATAATTTTCATAAAATCAATATAATAGTTGTTATAACTTATTAAAATTTAATGATGTTCCTTCCTGTCAAATCTTTACTTAACAATTCCAATATAATTTCGCAGGCCCCGTGGACAAGTATCGGGTGCGAAAGAAGTTCCCCCTGCCGCCGACGATCTGGGATGGCGAGCAGAAGACGCACTGCTTCAAGGAGCGCACGCGGAGCCTACTGCGCGAATGGTACCTACAGGATCCCTACCCGAATCCCACCAAGAAGCGGGAGCTGGCCAAGGCCACCGGCCTGAATCCCACGCAAGTGGGCAACTGGTTCAAGAACCGCCGCCAGCGGGATCGGGCTGCTGCGGCCAAGAATCGGTAAGCTAGCGACCGCCGCAATTAACCATTAGAGTTAGACGGGTCTAGAAGAGTTGGTAACTCGATCGGCTGGGTAAGCCGATATCATCCTCCGGAGAGTGGGAGCAGGCAGCCATGGGGTGGCGGGGCGGCTGTGTGGGGGGATCACACAGGAGCGTTTCCATTTCATTGATCCGTGCCGATCTGCGGCAGCGGTGGCGGCACCCAGTGAAGCGTTCTCGATTTCTGCTGTTTGTTGCGGTCGTCGCTTTTTGGCCACATTAAACTGACCGCCGACGATGACGACGGGTCTTGGGTCTTGGTCTTGGGTCTTGGCCTGGCCATAATGATGAAGGGGACAACCAACGAACGATCATGATGATAATGATGACGATGATGACAGTGTAAACGCAGCTCATGCTTCAGCTGGAAAGGTGCAACCGCTTGCAAAATATGGCCAGGAGAAGTTAAAACTCGACCAATTCGCGCGAAGTTGAAATGAAGAAGATCCGCTCGAAGTGAAAGAAGGCAAGTTAAGTGGAATGACACTGCAAGAAATCGGCAGTCGCACTCGCACTCGCGGTCGGGATCTGGAGTCGAAATCGTAGTCCCTCAAGTGCTTGGCTGCTCCTGCAGATGCGCAAATATTTCAAGTTCTACCTGCTCACAAAAAAAGCAAGAGAGAAAAAGGAAAAGTAAAAGAAATCGAGACAACATTTGGCATTCCTCGGAAACCTGGCAGCCCGAGAGATCTCATCCGAGGCCCGTGTTTATTAAGTTAGGAGCAGCAGCAGCATCTGCGGCCTCGTCTCAAATTGAATGAATCTGCACAAAGCGCCAACCATAGCCCCAAAAAAGCAAGGAAAACACAAATAAAATATATGAAAAAATAAAAACCAGATGCGAACGGGTCATTAGTTAAAATGATGGCGATTATTTCGCTTGTAAAGCAGCGGCAGCCACGGATACGCGGCCATTACAACTCCATCCGCACTCGATCCGCGGATCCGCGGATCCCAGCTCGAGTTCGAGTTCGAGTTTTTCGAGGTTTCGTGTAGTCATCGTGTTATTAAGCAGCGTCGGCAAAAGCCCCCAGAGATGAGACAAAAAGGCGCACTGGAGATACAAAACACGAGTATTCGTATTTGTCTGTGTGTGCCCAAATAAAAAATATGAAATTAAAAGCCGTTCATATGCGACGGCCAGACAACTTCGACAGCGCCAGGCGGCAGACAGGGGCGGCGGAAAAGGGGGCTCGAAGGGTAGGAAGACCGTTCTAACCGGCGACCAAAACCAGACCCCATCAGGCGCTGACTGTTCAAGCATTGTGCGCTGAAAAATTGTTAACATTTTTGCTACTGCACTTGTGCGAACCGAGAGCGACAGACGGACAAGTCAGAAACGAGAACGGAGGGCTAAGTCCTCACACCGAAGCTTAGAATACCCTTGCAATTAAACTTTTCTTGGGGTTATAGTAGTGCAACTCAAAATTTAGGCGTCTAATATTTTTCAATCCTTTATGAGAAAGCCTATAACAAGTTTGATTAGATTTTAGGCCTAAATAACAGAGCCATGATAATTTCTTTACTGAGGTTTGTTCGAGAGACGTAAGCTCTCATACGCTAACACTTTTCAATGTGTATTTCATTTAAATTGCTATATGATAACTGTTTGCCAAAGAAATACGGAAAATAAAAGTTTCAAAAATTTAGTTTAGCCATAAAAAAAATTCAAATGCTCGCTCTACGCTTTATTAATTGAATTGGTGATCGATGCTATTGATCCCTTTCACACATTTCTTATTTTTAAAAGAAGGTTTCAGCTAGATGGCTTTTAGTCTAAGTAACTAGCTTTATTTGCCTTTAAACTGTGCAAGCTCCTCGTTAGAATAGTAACACCTTCAGGAAGGGCAAAAAAAAGGCAGCTGGAGCTGGGAAGCGAGATCGTGAAGGCAGAAGGAGCCGCGATGTCAAACGGCTGTTGGGGCCCCGGCCGAGATGGTAAATCAATCAAATACACAGCTCCAATCCACTCTATTAGAAAGGCTCCGGCAGAGAAAGGCAGCGGCGCGTTTCCCGCTCCCGAATTGAGTAATTAAGACATCGGAGATTGATCGACTCAACTCGACTTCAGTCGTTACGGCGGAAACTTGGCGCTGCGAGCTTGTCATGCTCTGATGCCTCCGACTCCACCACCGAGTGGCCATTGCAAGTGGAGTGCAGTTGCAGTTGCAGTTGCAAGATATTCAAAATCAAGATTGCCGCGCATTATACAGGAATTCTGGGGAGGCACATGAATGGGCTGCCGTATCTTACAGATGCCCCAGTCATCACCATTTGTCTGATTCAGCGGAACCCCTTGAGGCGTGCAAAGCCCATTGAAGAGCGGATGGGACCGTAATTAATCTAGCATTACTTAGACTTGGATATCGATTCGGTTATTACGCTTTAAAGCTACTGACATAATATGCCGCTTACGATGCACTAGAACCTTCTAAAAATATGATAGCAATGATATTTTACTGGGCTGAATATATTTCACAATCTCCAAGAAAGAAAGTATACTATTATAATAAACCTATTTCGAATTGTAGAGCATTTGAGCTAAAAAATAAACCCAGTTCTTTAATAATCACCAACATTTATATGACAGTAACCAAATGGATGAGATAATAGAGAAGACCTCATTTCTTCTTTCTGCTCCTCTGAGTCACAAAACATTTTACAAATCATTCGAGAAAACAAAACGGTTTTGCCGAGAAGCTTCTATTGTGCAAATTCATTAAGCCGAAACCCGGCTCGAGACTTGATTTTGATCAATTACAATTGCCACTCGACGATGCACGACAGCGATACGAAACTCTTGGCCAAACGGAGCCCCCGAATCAGATGTACCCACTGAATCCACTGAATCCGCCTCGCGCCGATGGTTTTATTGCGTGAATTACCCGGCAAGCTAAATGCGTGGCTCGTGGACAGCCACTGGAGATGGAGATGGAGATGAGATGAGATTCGCCCACATCCCAGTCCCATCCATCTCGAGCAGAAGCGATGGCCAAATTAGGGGCACAGTGGGCGTCGGACATCGGGCGATTTGTCAGGGAACCAGAACACGAAATGGGCCACCAGAAATCGAATCAGACAGCTTTTGGGTATTCGAGTGAAGTGTAATAAAGTTGAGCACCCAGCAAATATGTTGTAAATGTCAATTATCAATCAAATCAACAAACACGCACTTGCGGAGAGGAATATAGAGATACAAGCCCATGACCAGGGACTAAACTTGAAGAGGTTTCTTCCATCGATTCCCAGCCTCTCGGCAGCCGCTCTCGAATTCTAATGAAGAAAGGAAGATGCAGAAGCAGATATTCCCATCCCCATCCCCATCCCCAACCCCAGACCCAACCATCCCCCCGGCCATTGTCAATATCCGAGTCGGGGGCCCACTTGTCCGAGCGCTCGGACAGGGCACTCGAGGTCCATAAGTACCCATACCCATGCCCATGCCCATACCCATGCCCATGCGATCCAAGGGAGCTGAGCTCGGACCACTCGACGCTGTTTGCACAACACCAACTACCGTTTTCGGTGGCTTGTGAGAAAAATATACAACCAGCCTTCCAATGGGAGCAGAAGCTGGAGTTACACAGAAAAAAATCGATGATCATCAACTGATTCAAAAATAAATATACCAAAAATAAAGAAATCGCGAAGTGCCGATCTTTTAGTCCCAACAAACTTTTCCAATGCCCAACTGTCTTCAAGTAACTTTTAACAAATCTGGAGCATATGATGCTCTCATGAACGTATAATAGCAAAGTGATACATAACCTACTACTTAATTCCTTGTTGGGCAGCGAAGTAAAATGTGTGTACCTCAAAAATCATAACCTGAAATATTAGACATCTTCGATTAGAATTCCCAAAATTGTTTTTATAAAAAGTGAATAACTAGAGTTGAAAAATTTTAAGTGTTAAAGTTCAAGTGCGTAACAAAATGTTGTTTCGGTGTAACTATATCTGAACTCCGAGAAAGAACTGAATGGATGTGAAGCTTCAATGTCGGACACTTCAATGCCGCATAGAAAGTGTATTAAAGAAATTAATAAGAAGTCAGGTTCGAGTCATCACCATCAGCAGTCGGATGACTCTTCATCGACGGCTGGCTGGTTGGATGGCTGGATGGTTGGATGGCTTGATGGTTGGATTGCTGGATTGCCGGCCAGGCCGAAGCACCGGATGTGGCCTTTGTTCAATTGACAAGTGAAAGAGGCTCGGCAAATAAGAGGACTGTCGGCGGAACAGAGCGCTCCGCCCCAAGGGTTGGAAATATTCAAATGCGAGCAAATTTAAATCCCGTTTGTCAACAGATCTGCCAGGCCGGAGAAAAGGAATAAATATAAAATAAATGTTGATTGCATTTAGGAACCCTTGGGACGGCGGACTGCTCTTACTGCTGCCGCTGCTAACTGCTCACGCCTGTCCAAATATTTACACAATTTACGGCATTCAATTCGAGTTGACACAATTATTGAAAATACTCCGACGGAGCGCTGCAATTTTCCGCCTGATTTTGTCGCGCTATTGACTCTGTATTACCTGCAGGTTCATTGATTTCCTCCCATCAGCTGGTTTTTCGGTCTTTAAGCCACATTTAAAGCGGGCATCTTTCGTTGGTCTAGCGGATCGTGTTACCGCCCGGCATTCTTTGCAGCCTGAATGGGTTTCAGCTCGGTTCGATTCGCTGCGATTCGATTCGAGTCGAGTCGAGTCGAGTCGGAGTCCCCATCTTCTGACATGAGCCGATTAAGGAACATTTCAATGCATCTCGGGTTACTCCAGCCCTTTCGGCTGGCCATGTCCGAGCGGGTAATTACATACGTGTCATTTCGGTTAGGTTTGGTATAGGTGCCACAGGGTATCCGATTTCAGTAAACCCTTTGCCCTTGTCCTTGCCCTTCGCCGTAAGCCCCTCGCTGCCAAGTCAATTGTGTGGAAAATGTATATCATATTCGTGCATCCAAGTTTTCGATTTCTGGGCTCAAGCCGAGCGTGCCAAGCCAAGTGCAAGTCGCTCCAGTCGTGCGTGAAAATGGCCTTGACTCGCCCGTGCCAAAAATCTGGCTAACAGAAGCTATCACAAGGACTTTAGCAAAGGATACTGCGCCCGAAAATTGTTTTTCTTTGCCACCGCCGAGGGTTAGGGTTTCTTCTTTTCGACCCACCGCACTCAGGTTGCTGCGTTCTATGATCAGGTTAGACAGTTTCAATAAAAAGATACCGTTCAGAAAGGAAACTCTTAAAGTATCATAATACCTGGCCAAGGACCAATCGGTTTGCTTCGGTAGCACATTCTGATTGTATAGTATATAGTATACGAAAGATTCTTTGTTTTAAAGTTGTTTCACCGATTCATTCTTTTATTAGCATTTCTAATTGATTTTTGTTATTTGGTGACCTAGTAAATATTATTTTAACCCTGGTCCTCATATTTATTTAGCAAATAAATGTCCATAAGATTTTTCTTTCAATTGACATCTCTGTTACTGTAGTTGCAACTGTTAATAAGACCTGATACTTACTTGAATCAAGCATCCTACCTAAGAAATTATTATACAAACATTATCGTAAGCGACATTTTGTGTAGGAATTTAAATTATATAGGCTGTTTATTCAAGTCAGTATCAGGCTACAAGTTCTACTCTAGTCAGCACTAATAGTCTACCAGTTTCAGGGATTCTAAAAAGGATCATCTCTTGGTCGTTTTAATTTTGGGCCACCTAAAAATTTGATATAGGCAAAAAAATTTAAAATATACAAGTAATTAAAATATGCCTGCCAATTGATACTGAATTTGTATTTATCAGACACAATAGTGTTAATGTTAATTTAATATTTCCCGTATTTACCTGTTATTATTTAGTACCTAATGTGTTAACACTCGGATTTGTAACTATTAAGATAATACTTATTGACTTATCTTTCAAACATTCACACGAATTAAGCAGTACCAATTACCTATATCCATTTACCGAAAAAAAAAATAAATCAAACTACCACGTGGAATATCTTTTAAAAAAGCTGCTTTCGTAGCCAATGCCTATTTCAAAGTTCTCCTATTTCACCGGATCGACCCTCCACACACAGATAGCTGCCTACATTCCCATAGTTAGGTTCCAATTACCCAAATCCAATAGCCGAGAATCAAACAGTGAACCGAAAAACCTTTCTAATCGGAGGCCCTTTTCGGGAGTATCCCAGCAGCGGGCAGTCCCGATCGCTTGGCCAACAATCCATCAGGCTGCGAGTGATCCATCAAGTTGGCACATTAGGCGGCTAAACGATTTGGGAGACAAAGGGCCAGCAAGGTAGCCGCAGATACATTTCGCAGCTCCAACTGAGCCGAGGCGGTGGTGTCTCTGGTCACTGCTGTCTGTGGTGACTGTGGTGTCTCTGCTCCCGAGCCAGAGTGCTGGTGGAGCACCATTAATCACACAACACGAGCCGCTCCAGGACCTCCACTCGGGGGCAGCCGGAGGGGGAACAAATTGCAGCAAGTTGAGCGAATCCTAACCGATAATTATGACATTGCAGGAGTCGTGGCGTGATGGCAAATGATGATGTATATGAGAATGCCTCTCCGCCCTTGTTCCACGCAGGGATCTCCTCCGCGCTGCTGGTGTTAAATCCATGGCGGCTAATCAAGTCATCCACTGGTCAGATGGCGTGTCTTTTGTTTTGGCCACAGACGATTTATCTTAAGCATGTGTGAAAGTTGTGTCAGATTTATGAGCCACAGCTCCCCCGGTGCCCCTTCCCCTTCGCCTTCCCCGGCTCCTTTTGACCCCCTGCCGCCGAGGGGCAGCGACAAATGGGCCGCCTTAATGGGCGTTTAGCCGCAGCCACTGCAACTGTCCAGCATCGACTAATTAACGATGCCGCCGCCGATTCCGATTCCTATTCCGATGCCTTTTGATGTCTTCATGGAGCTGTGAAGTGAATGTGAGAGGGAAAAGTCTTGAGAACCTTTCATATTCTACCGGCATTTCGATCCGTTACGGCTTGTATTAGAAATGTGTTGTAATAAATATAGACCTATTAAGAGGTGGGATTGGAACAGCAAACAAAAGTTTATTTGGTTTTTATTCGGTCTAATAGTTTATGAGATGATTGAAAAATATGTTGATTATAATGTGCCTTGATTAATATAGTTTTTGATATAATTTTGCCTATAACTTAAATTAATGAAAAAGGTTTATATCACCATACTTTTTTTTAAGCCCAATCGTGCTTAATTTTTGAGGCATATTACTTCAGTGTCACTCCCAAAAATTTTTAAGTTTGGCTTTTTGAAAACAATATGCTTTTGAAAATAAGTATTTCTAATTTTTAAATCCGAAAAAAAATGAATTATAAATGTTAAATGCAAATGGATTGTGTGAGAATAGTGTGTCTGTGGGAAAACTTAACAGCTTTTATTGGTCGTTCATTATTTTAAGTTTGCGCGCCTACGCTTTAATGAAATGACAATATTAAAGAATAGTTTTGGAAACCCTAAGCCTGGTATTTTAAAGCTTAATGAAACAATATAAAATTGATGTAAGAATATGTACGAATGTACAACAAATAGTAACATAAGCTCTTACCTTTCTCTTTCCAGCATCCAGCACAGCCAGAACAACTCGGGGATGGGCTGTCGCAGCCGTCGGGCGGACGGAGCGGCCTCGCCGACGCCCTCGGACAGCTCCGACTCGGACATCTCGCTGGGCACCCACTCGCCGGTGCCCAGCAGCCTGCAGCTGCAGCACAGCCCGGGCAGCACCTCCAACGGGGCCAACGACCGCGAGGAGAGCCTCAGCGTGGACGACGACAAGCCGCGGGACCTGAGCGGCTCGTTGCCGCTGCCCCTCTCCCTGCCCCTGCCGCTGGCCTCGCCCACCCACACGCCGCCCCAACTGGTGGGGGCGGGCTACGGGGGCGGGCCGGGCGGTGCGGGCGGAGGACCGCTGACCGCTGCTGGCTGCCTGCCGCCCTTCAAGCTGGACGCGGCCACCAGCCTGTTCAGCGCCGGCTGTTACCTGCAGAGCTTCAGCAACCTGAAGGAGATGACCCAGCAGTTCCCCATCCAGCCGATCGTCCTGCGTCCGCATCCGCAGCTGCCGCAGCCGCTGGCCTTGAATGGCGGCTCTGGCGGACCGCCCCTGCATCACCCGGCCTACGCGGCCGCCTACAGCGTGGAGTGTGTCCCGGGCCACGGACCGCCTCAGCCAAAGCTGAGGATCAACTCACCGGAGAAGCTCAACTCCACGGCGGTGGCGGCAGCGGCGTCGGGAGCAGCCGGTGGCCACCACCACCACGAGCCCACCACCACGGGCTACCACCACAGTGGCCAGCTGCTGCTCCACCGACCCTTCTCCACGTCGCCGGAACTCAAGCACAGCGCTCCCGAGATCACATGATATCAACGGGTCTGAGATGTCCACCTATGAGCCCACCCAGCATCCAGCCCCATCCCTCGTCCTCGTCCTCGTCCTCATCCTCGTCCTCGTCCCCGTCCTCGTAGTCCCCGAAGCACTAAGGCCCAGCTATTCAGATTGTTTCAATTGTACTTCTAAGTTAGCCCGTAGTTAAGCTGAGTTCGAGCAATATTCGATTCGGAACTGTTTCCTATATCATGACCCATAAACTACCCACACCATACCATACCGATATCCAGCAGCAGCAAATCGCAAGCGTCGCACACTCTTCAAAGATAGCCATTTAAGCCGGATGGAAATTGAGACACAGATCTGGAGGTGATTCAGATGGCGGGAACCCCCAAAACTGAACTTTAATTCGAAACGTTTTCATTCTAATTTTGTGTGTGTGTACGTATTTGTAAATAGAGTTTAAGTATGCAAATCATAGAGCTTACGTATACATTTAGATTGCAATAAAAAATCGAATGATCAGTTAAGAATTTGAATCATTACACAAAATTGCGTTGTTTGTTTTGTGATCTGATAATGGAATCTGATCTGATGGGCGGGTATTTATGGAAATTTACTGCGAATGTGAAGCCAAGCTTGAAAATTACTGCAGAGAATTAAACTGGATGAAACACAAATGGGAAATATAGGTGTTCATATTTGCAATGGCTTAGCGAATGCGGTTTCAGAAATTGTAGGCTTAATTAAAACCAAATATAAAAGTAAAAAATTATTTAATTTCAATGGACCTCCAACCTCAAAGAATAAACTAAAATGTATGTCAAAGAGAACAGATATATAATTCACTGTAGGCTTATAATAAAATACACTCGTCAAGTCTAACCCCAAAACAAAGAAGAAATGAAAAGAGATATTTCTATAAATACAAACAATAAACACTTTCTATTCAATGTTATTAAGTAATTCTTATTACTTACGAATGGTACAATTTTGAAATAAGAAGGCATTAGCACTGATAGTAACTACAATACATGAGGATATATAATATATCACCATATCCTGCACATTCCGTTCGATACCTTACTTTGTTGGCTATCATGTGCAGCTTTCCCTTGGGCAAATACAGACTCCTAAGTAAATAGTCTGTAAGAACTGAAATACTGCAACAGGATAGGGAAATTTCCCTTTCTTCATGCTGATTTTCCCAACTATTCATCTGCTGCTAATGTTGCTCCCACTGTTGCTATTGTATTCCCCGATGTCTGTTGATATTTTGAAATAAAATATCAATTTCTGAGTAAACATCAACAAGAGTCGGAGTCGGGCGAAAGCCAAGTCAAGTCCGAAGGGAAAGAACAACATCCACGATCGGTGGCAGTGGCAGTGCCAGTGGCAGAGGCAGTCTCCCACTCCAGCCAGCTGAACTGAACTGGGAACTAAGGACAGAGCACCGAGATCCGAGATCCGAGAAGCGAGAACCGAGATGATGGCGTCGGCGGATGGCGCCAACGATGACATGTCCGGCCTTGCCATGTCCTACTTGAGTGGTTTACTTAGCTGCCTTATGAAAATATCCAATGCTGTGGGCAAACACACGACTGCATCCACATCCACCGCCGAGCGGCCCATAACCGAAACCACAACCTCTCACCGAAAAAGCCGGGAGATGAAAAACTGACGCGTCACTGTCACTCACACAAATGCACCACATCATCGTCATTATGGGCTCAAAAGTCTCCGATCTTCCCTGGGAACAGACTGCGTTTATACATATATCGAATATAGAATAATTCCAGCAACACTGGAAACAAATTTGAGCCAACTTAATTCTTGCTTAAATTTAAAACGGTCTGACTCATTGATTCTCAAATTTTGTTTGTATATTTTAAACTCTTAAAGTCGTAAATTTAATTTTGCAGATGTATTGATATTTGAATTGGAGAAATAGGTTTCCTTTTTTGATTTTGTAAGTATTTTTAGTCTTTTTATATTGTTAAAAAAGAAAACGTTACGGTCTTTCAATATTTATTAACAATACATATTTGTATAACTGACCATATCACATATTTTTAAGCACTAAGAAAAGTCTTTAAATTACATGGAGGTTTTTATTGACTTCTGAAAAAAGATCAATGATTTCGAACTATATGAAAGTAATAAATGTAAATATAATAAATGCAAAATGTTTTTAATTAGCGGTTAGACCAGGACGATAATGTTTTTCTTCAGAGACTTTAAACTGTGATAAAGTGATTTAAGTGCCATTAATTGTTACGAATTCAGGAGGATATTTCTCGCAGTGCCCGAATATGCGATCTAATCTGGTGCCAGCTAGCGCCACAGACTCACTTGCCCGGATTGATGGGCCAAACGTGGATGGATGACTGACTGACTAGTTGGATATAAGTGCTTCCTTTTTCCAACAAATTTTCGGCTCAAATTACAAGGTGAGACTGGGGGACCAAGGTACTATCCGAATGAGCAAGAAGGGCCGGGGGGAGCGACCACGAGCATGTGCAAGTTGTCAGGCCATCCGACAGTCAGCGAAAAACACTTGAAAGCGCAATTATCAGTAGCTGGGCACCGGGCGCATTAAGTATACGCCGCATTGTCAGTTAATTTTCACTGCAGGCATTTTCGGCCATTTCATGTTTTATTTTTAGGCTCGTCGAGTCGAGTTGAGGCGAGTGGAGTCGCGTCGCCTCATCACCGTCATCATTATGCATGATGTGACACTTTTGACCCTGTTTCCTGCAACCCTCCAATTTTCGGCGTCGTCTGGAGTTGGTATTTGGATTTGGCATCGGGGTTCGCTGTTGGCCTGGGGTACTCGGAATCAATAGGCGCTAGACGAACGCCATATGTCTCCAATTAGCTGGGCCGACCAAGTAATTGATTTTACACTTGGCCAACGGGGGAATGCGTCATTCGAGGGCCATTTACCAATTACAGGAGCCCGAATGCATTGACTGACTGGCTGACTGACTGATTGACTGTCGCCTGGCCATAGCTCCTGTTGTTGTTTTATCAAATTAATGCGTTGTCGCCAAATTTCGGCCGACGGGGGTTGCTGCTCGTAATTATTAACGCCGTGGAGCAGTCAAACAAGCTCGGACTGTTGTGGTTGCATTTACATATTTTACAAGACGACTCAATTAGGTTAACCGCAAAATAAAAAGCCTCAGTGCAAAGGTTTACATATTTCAAATTGAATTTATGCACCCTCCGGCCGAATTTGTTCCTCCGTCTATCAATCCCTCCTCTTTTTTGTCAATTTGTCCTCATCTCGTTCCATGGGTCGTCTCGCCGGCGATTGCCATCCAAAACTCCCCCGAACAAAGAACACGCACAGTGGAGTGCCAACTCATTGTGGGTACACAAAATATTTGGACATGCGACAGGGTATATTTGGTTCTTTCAAGGAGTTTAGTTCACGAGGTTATTAGTTTGTATTGGCTGGCATAAATTAAAGAAAGAGTGACGAAACAGTATCTATGGTATTTACTATTTCGAGACCATATAGGAGTTTATCTGAGATAAAAATGGTTGTTTTGCATTTATTCGTTTACACATGTTACCATAAGATTTTATTTTCTTTTAAAAATCATCAAAATATAATCATTTAACTTGCTTAATGACATGAAAGAAGGAAGTACCTAGCAGGGAATTTATTTTTCTTCTAGCTAAAGAATATTTTAATACTGTGGACCTTTGGTGACCATTTTACATTTGGAAATTTTCCACTCAGAACTTTAAGAAGAATCCTGCCCCACTGTATCTAAAGCTTATTGACAAAGGGACACCAAACACACACAGACAGCGAGCGTTTACCACAATATAAAACATTTAACGTGCACATCTTTAAATCTTTTGACTGACATTTGCTCACTTTTCCGAGGGGGGTTGAACAGGGGCGGGGAGTGGAGGGGCGGGGACAAACGAACCCCATCATTAAGTGCGTAAATGTACTGTAAATAGACAAACGCGCTTTGAATAAAATTCAGCCAAAAGAGTTGCATTGTTGCCAGCTTTTGAGTGGGTGGAGATGGAATAAATGGGTGGTGCGGTGGGGGAGGGGGAGACGTGGGTTGGTTGACTGCCGGGTTAGCAATGCAAATTCCCCGAACAAACAGCAGCCAAAAGCGGGAAAAGCCCATCTGCGCCCATCTGCTCTGACAATTGTTAACAGTCAACAAGGCGAATCAATAAATTTAACTTTATTATGATAATTTGTCAAAGGAAAAGGCCAAGCAAAAAAAAGTACAACTAAAAATGACACAATAAAAGATAAAATTAAAATTTTCAATAAATATTTTCATTTAATATAAGATATTATATACCTATACATAACTAAATTTTATAAAACCTTAAACATATCTTTTAGTTTATTTATTTGTATTTTTAATTTAAGCCAATTCTAACAACAAATTAATATCGCTGGAAAAGGCCAAATAAAAGATTTTTTTAATTTTATATATACATACATTTTATATATATAAATTTGATTACCAATTGGGATATATTTTTCTGTGTAGTTGGTGGGAGTTAAAGGGTGCAGACTTGGTGGTTGTGCGTAAACTTTGTCAAAATATTTGCAGCATTAAATGAGCAAGACAAACACTTCACACATGCTCAGACCTTAACCCTTTTCATTGTGAGGGGGATTCCACTTGCAAATCCTACAGTTCTGCCACCGCCCCCTCAACGCCCGGGGGGCGTGGCTGCGGCTGTGGCGCACCTGAGGACTCTTCACAGCTTCATTAATGAAATCCATTGCCTTCGGTTGCAGAATAACTTGACACTCGCACTAATTGTCGCCCAGGAATGGTTCCAATGAAAGGTGAGTCGCTGTCTCAGTCGCTTTCCCTTTTGTCCTCTAATGAGATTTGCCCTCCATAAAGCCATCGATATATACACACATACCTCTATATACCGGTCTCTGGATGAGGGAGTCAGATTCGTATTCGTATTCGTATTCGGAATCGAAATGGGAATCGGATTCCTGCGAAAGGTGCACATTGGACAAAAGGAGGCGTCGATGCGTAATTCATAAGAGCATTGAAAAGGCATCAGCTACAGTAACGAAGTACCGAAGTACCGAAGTACCGAAGTACCGAAGTACCCGGGTCTCTATCGCGATGATGTCTTCATCTTTATCCTGGCCTGGGCCATTGGACCACTGGGCGTGGCCATATTGTGGTTGTGTCTCGGTGCTAAAGAGACTCGCCTCCACTGCGGTCTGGAGTTCCATTCCCATTCCCATTCGCAGTCCCAGTCCCTTGGTCTCGGATTCGAGTTCGGATTAACAAAAGCACTCAGCCAACTGATTCTGATTCTGAAAACATTTCCGCTGCCATTGTTATTGTTGCCCTAGCCCACAGACCGCATGGATTTGGAGATTTGGGAACGGATTAGAGAAGCGGGGACCGCATTAAATGCTCTGCCCATAATATTCATGAGCCCAGGGACGGCTGCAGATTTTCCGGGCGATTACTGGAACCCGGTGTAAACGGTTTTCGCCCCGATAGCATCGGTGCAACGATGACAGTAGAATGTGCTCAATTTTAAGTTGGATGCTGTTTCCCTGAAGTGATGACTTGGTTACGAAGATAGGCATAGAAATAAGATCTTGCTTTGAGCCAGGTTCTAACTATTGGAGGGAGTGAAATGGAACATTGAAATCATAGTCACGTCTTTTGAAGATTAGCTGACTACTTAAATTAAAAACCATAATGGAAGGTTTTTGGTGAATAATTCGCCTTCACAGAACATTCCAGTTTGTTTTCTTCAATAGGATATAAGCTTTAATCAAGTCATAATATAATATAAATAAAACTTTAAAAATGGTTTTTCTAATTACTTGTTTTGTTTTAAAACTATGATACTTATTAATTGTTATTTGTTAGAATAATAATTGATTTAAAATTGAATGCAGCTTATTGAATAAAATTCAAAATTGAATGAAATAAGTGACTAATTATTGGATTTCTTCCGCAACCTTATTTACCAATCCGAGTCCCTCAATCGCTGCTGCAATTGGAAAACTTAATTTGAAGCGCATTAACTTAATCGGCCAATGGCTGCCTTCATTTGAGCTAATTAAACTGAATTGCTATTCCAATTTTCCACTTGCATTCTGAGATTCACCCTGGGACCATCATCATCCCGTCGGAGGCAGCTGGAAAATTGGGGCTGACTGGCCAAGTGAGCTTTTCCATTGAAATCGTCTCGGCTGGCTCACAATGCATTGTGCGGAGATTGAAAAATCGTATTGAATTACTGAAACAAAAGTGAAATGGGCAAACCGAGACCGGGACTAGGAAAATTGAAGTTAAATCAAAATCCATAATGTTGGCAAATGTGTTGTTTCCATTGTCTTCCCCAGCGAATCCCGATTGGATTATGAATTAATAAAGATGTTTGCCCGCAGGCCAGATTTCGGTTACGCCGGCCAAAAGACAAAAAGGGCAAGTCGGAGCAAGTCAACCCCTATGGCAAAGTGGGTTTTGGCTTTTCGGATTTTGGCAAACACGCAGCCCAGCTTACAAATCCGCTACGAAAACAACAGCAGTTCCCGGACGAGTGTGTGTTCGTAACTTGAGGATGCACTTTTTGCCGCTGCCCCCTTTATTGAAAGATAATTGGGTTCGGGAGATGAGCAGGGCAGGATCTAAGCGACCAGACAAGCGTAAAGTTCACCCAAACTCGCAATTCAATTGAGATTCAAATTCACTTACCCCAACTCATCGGAATCAGGTTCTAATATTTCAGCTGGCCGACCTAACACATCACCACCACCAACCATCATCATCTCGCTCGGAACGCCCTCATCCAAGGCCGATCCCTCGTCGTGGTCCCATTTGCAACCATGTCTAACGCTTTTGACGTGTAAATGTTATCTCTTTTACAAATTAAGCCCAGCTTCCCTTCCCCTTCCTCTTCCCTTCCTGTCCTCTCCTCTCCTCACTGGATTTTCTGCCCAACTCCGGCCTTGTGGCGGATTTTCATATACTCGTACATGCCCACCATCATTACACCCTCGACCGCTCCATGAAGCCAAAAAATGTCCAACAATTAAATGTAATTTGAACTCACTGACATGAGCTTGGGTGATTCTTGATTGTGTGCGGCAGGGCTGAAATATACTATTTTCGGGGGAGATCAACAAGAAGCGGATAGATAGTATTTGATAATCACTTCTCGGACAATTATTTTTCGTACAGATTGACGCTTTAAATTAATGTATAAACAAGATAATTGTTCGGGAACATGAATCAAATTGTAAGCTATATTTGATTATTTTTATTTATTTTAATGCCCAGTTTTAGAGATTATTCTATCTTCTGCTTAGAGAAAATCTTTAATAGACTAATCAGTCATATTCAATATTCAAACTGAAATTTGAAATTAATGTATAAACCAAATATTTGTTTAAGAAGTTTATTTCTTGAGTGAATAATAATAGTCATATTGTATTAAACCCCTGCAAAGGGTATTAAAATTTCAGTCAAAAGTTTGGAACGGAGTGAAGGAGACATCTCCACCCTTATAAAGTATACATCATCGGCCTCAGGAGAGTCGATCTAGCCATGTCCATATTTTAGCTTTAATGCGGAATGAAACTTTACCTAAAGTGATCGTTTTATTGCAGGCAGTATATAAGTCGAAACTAGACGGAATGTACATTATATAAATGTTGCTCTCATAGGAATAATAGGAAAAATAAATAAAATACTATTTTTAAAAATTTTCAAAAACTACTGCTATAAATTTATAAAAATCGGACGATTTAAATGTATACATCATTAAAAATCTATAATCATGAACCAAATAATATTTATATATTTTGATTGTTGTTTATATTCAGTTATTTTAGTAAAGATTGAAATAAGTAAGATAATTTTGCATAATGTTGTGTCAATATGGAATTAAAATTGAAATATTTATTTGATTTTGGTTTTTCTGATATGGTTTATCAAGTATATGTATATTTTAAAATAGTTAAGCTTGCAATAATAAATATTTTAAATTACCCTGATATATAGAAATAGTATTTCCTCTAAAAATAATATTTAACTAAAACTTATTGTATTCTAATAATTTCTTTATTCTATCAGATGTCCTCTTTATTACCCGCTTTTCTTTCAAAGTATCGAATGTCATCGAAAGCCTCATTGAGATTTTTAATAATTTGTTAAGCAAATCTCCCTTGAATTGGCCTTCCTCTTGGCCGTGTCAGCTTTAAATCGGTTTAGGTTTGGGCCGCACACACTCGCCCACACAGATACCGTGGACATAAGTATTCGGTCAGCCGGGAGCGATGCAGATGCCAATGAAAAACATGATCCCAGTCAGCGATGACCACAAAGGGGTCAGGGAATTGAGTGACTTGCTAAGCTCTGCACAGCAAGAAAACCATTTGAAGAATTTATTACAAATTGTAAGTCCGAGGCGCAGATTAAGGTACCAACTTATTCTAAAAGGTTTTTATATTGATAAAAAAACTATCTGAAAAAATTACTTATTTTTACTCCATTTTTGTGATTACATTTTTCATCATTAAAACATGCCAGTGTATCTTACACATTTTAAACTTATTTGGAGGTCTCCCTTTGGTGACGTCATTGATCGTTTTGGCTTGCTTGAAAATCTTGCCTTTTGTATCGCCGACCTCAAGCCCCATTTTAAAATCCATCTGCATTCTGCATATATGTATTTGTGGGCTTATATGACACGTATGCCAAATCGGCTTAAGGGCAAGTTATCGGCATTTGAAAATAAAAACACGCGCATTATCGACACCAAGCAGAACAGAAGGTTGATATGTGGAAGTGCACTGGCCGAATTTAAAGGCTACTTACTGTATTTAATCAATTATTGATTTCAATTATTGGATAAAGAATTAATACAGACATGTTTAATTTTTTAAATGCTTGAATTCCATTAAATCAAAATTTCTATAAATATATTTACAGTTATGATTTTATAATTTAATACACATCTTAGTTTCTTATATTTTAAATATGTATGTTTGTTCTAAATAACTGTTTTCATTTATTGAAAATGTTTTTTGAATATGAAATATTATAACTCAAAAATTTCTTTAGTTAAGAAATTTTAACATATTGGATTTTGGAAATCTCCGACCAGTCTATATTTATTTCTGTGGTTAGTTTTATATCATTTAGACAAAATTTCAAAGGGTTTTCTGACACAGAAAGTAGATTTTGGGTTGAAATTTGGTTTGACACCCAAGATCGTGATGAACGCAGAACCTCTGGTTTCTTGCGGTGTAGGCCGTCGGCTGCAGCATTCTGTTTGAAAACGAGGATGAGGATGAGGATGTCAAAGCCATCGTCTGTCTGGCTGTCAATACGTTTTCCATTTGTCGCCTCTAATGACACACATATTTAGGTGTTAATCGCCTCATTGGAACGCTGGCAGCGGATTTGCTCGCATTGTTGTCCGGTGGTCGGGTTCGGAGTCGGGGATCGGGGTTTGCCGCTCCGGAGGAATCCAGAGTCGGTCGCAGGGTAAATATTGATGCTGCGATTATAACTATTGATGCGTTCACAATGGACTTGCCGGGCATTATCCCTGGCCGATCAGCCAGCCAGCTAGCCAGATCTCTTCCCTCTCCACTCCGCTCGTCGGGCGATTAGTCGTGGCCTGGGTTTCAGTCAATCGTGTTTTGGCTTTAAGGCGCATTATCTCCTAAATCGCAAACAAAACTGCAAACAAATTGCCGCAAAGCGGGACCCGAAACATGGAAAAACATTCCGTTTCGAGGCAAGCGGAGCATATGCCCGGAATCCGGATCGGCATCCGAATAGGTAGGGTATTAGGAAAATTGCCAAATGGCTTCAGCGGCAGAGGAAGTGAGCTGCCAATGATACGATATATCCGTCTAACCGTTTCTCTTTTCCTCTGATCTGCCATCCTGGGGTTGTTTAATCTGATCGTGTTCGGGGTGTTTGATAAATTAGTTGGGAATTTAAAAGGTATTCTTCCTTAAAAAAACCGAAAGAACAAAAAAAAATTAAAGGAATCACTTTTTATTAAGGCATGTCAACCATCTGTCTTCTATATCCCTGCAATCCATTGAAGTTTTAAATAAAAATATTTAACTTTTTTTAAATATAAACTAGAAACCTAATTTTGTTTGTAGGCGACCTTTGATGTGTGTTTAAATTTTTTGAGTTTTTCCGGCTCGAGGTCAACAATTGAAAAATTTTTTTTAAATAAAAGTTTTTAATTTTTATTAAAACCATTAAAACCTATTAAACCATTAATAGGAGAAAACCAAAATTGTATATAAAAATATAAACAAAAAATTAAAAAAAAAACATGATATCAATGAAATGACTTAACTTATTTTTAATTTCTAAAATGACTTAATAATTAGTTAAAACAAAATTAGTCTTCGGTATTTTAGTGCATTATTAATATTTAAGAATCTATACAATTTTATTTGTATTTAAATTTAATATTGTGCTCAAAAATGAGTCAACGAATAGTTTTTTATTGGCTTAATCAAAAGTCAACCTAATATAACTTGTTCGTTGAAAAATCAATTGGTATACCGAAAGCAAGCCGTAAAATATGTAGAATCGTTATCCCAACTCTAGATCCTCATGTGAATAAATGAATACTTAAACAAAAACATGGCGACAGGGGTTTGACAATTATTTTTTATATGCTAGCTCTTCTTTTAATTGGAATACATGTTAAGCTGCTATGTATACGTACAGCTATAGGCAGGAACGCTTGTGTGACATCACATATTGTTCCTTCTCCAAAAAAAGGTTTTTCATTCATATTTGGTAATCAACCCCTGACAGCCAGACAAATGTATCTGTTGTGGCATATACAATGCAGACTGCGCCGGCGTTGGCATTTTTGTTAAGCTATTATACCTTTTTAACCACTGTGCTGCTGAGGAGTTGTGATTGGCCAATTGCCAGTCAACCAATTCTGAGAAAGCCGGTTGATAAATGGAACACTGGATCAGTGTCAACTCTAGAAAATGAAAAAGTTTTTCGATTAAATTCTGTAGTGCGGATTAAAATCATTTAAATTTCAAAATATTTATTCAAAAGTGTTTTTTAGTTCCGAGGTGTGACTATTTTTGGGACCACTTTTTAAGTATTATTTCGCAAAGTAAGATGTGTATTTAAATAAAGATATTTCTGATACATATTCTGATAATTTATCTGTTACTATTTTCGTTAAAAAAAAGTAAAGAATATTTATATATTTTTTAGGGGGTTTAATAGTCATTATTATAGTTTGACCGATATTGGCGATCGGCAATGATCTAGTAAACCATCAAATTCGTTATAACTGCTGGGGCACTATAACTTTTGCTTGCTAAATATTAATGTCTATATATTAATATTTCAAATATATTTATAGTGCATTCCAAAAGCTCGATTGGCCTTGCTATTAGTAATCATGAGTAATAAAGTTGAATATTCCAATCTAGTCAGAGCGGTAAAATGAAGTAGATATAAAATAAATATATGTATATAAAGTTAGAAGTCCAATTTTACCAATATATAATCTAAGCATGAGCTAAGTGAGAATATAACTGGCTTAAATTTGTTTAAATATACACTTTTAAAATACGAATCAATCCTCCTACAACAGCCAAGCGAACAGCGGCAAGCAGTGTTTTAACAGAGGCACTCATGTTACCGAGGTCATTATAGCAGCTGTGTTATGTTAAAACAGAGTCTATTAAGTTAACATAGACTCACTGCTTTCTTTCCACTGCTTTATTTCAAGCTGTTTTTAAAGCTTAATGTTATTTTAATTTCAAAGTTGCACAAAATAAGAAAAACTCGTTTATTTTGTTTGTTTTAAACCATTTTTATTTCTAAAAAATTAACATGCCTTTTTTGTTTGTAGCTAGAATTATAATCACTAATTAAGTAAATGTTTTGTTTCTGTTCTTAATCCATTTGGTGTTTTCCATTTTGTTTTAAATGTTCTGTTATCGATTTAATTCTATTAAAATTTAACATGAAAGATCGCTAAAAATTGCTCAATTGTTACATTCAACGTTATACGCCTTTTGATTTTGTAATGGATTGATTTGTGTAACAACTTGATGCTAGTTTATTAACAAAGTTAAAAACAAAAACAAAATTAAGCCCTATGTGGTAAATTACCGAGTAGTAAGTAGTAAATATTAACTGAACACAACAAACCATTTTTACACGTGTGAATTGGCTAGAGAAGAGCAAAATAAAGGGGTGATTACCATATATTGCTGTAAGAAGAAGTTGGGAAGAACGTAATGTACATAATGTGCAAGTGCTGCAGGTGTCTTCTAATGTGCTAACGGATGAACAACAAAAATTATTAACAAAAACCTTCGACTATGAATTAAAGCTACCTAAAAGTACAGATCGAATAACAGAAGAAGATGGGAACTAAACAATGTGGTTGGCTTCGAATCCTCTTTTTTGTTTTTACGTACATAAGCATTATGGATAAGTGTGTTATTTTCGCTAGAATTTGTGAACATCATGGACGGATGTTAATTTGAAGTAAAATTTAGCGCACAGTGGCGCCTTGCTGGCTGCATACAACCCGTGACGTCAGCAAAGGGGGTGGGGCCGGAAGGGGACGGGAATCGGGGAGGGGGTACAGAGGTAGGTGGAGGGATTCGGGGGATTTCATTTTCAAATTTTGATTTACACTAAAGTTAACTATACTAATCAACAGTTTCTTGTCCAGTTGGTTGTTTGTACAGTGATCGCTCGTATCGTAGATGTAGATATCAGTATATCAGTATATGTATGTAATGCTATATCATAGGCATCTAAGGCATAGTTTTGTCTAAACGATAAAGTTCATGTTACTCATATTTCGATTTACCAATTATTTACAACAATTTCGTATCACAATTGTAATTTTTGCATGTTTTTGTCTTGCTTGTTTAAAAAATGTTCCTACGCTCCAGTTGTATGCAAACTTACGAGCAGCACTGTGCGAATATTCGAAATGTTTTCCACAATCGAAGAAACTCGATCGTTGCTGTTATTGTGTTAGATTAGTTATTCAAACTAGGAGCTATGTAAAAGGTACGAGTATAATAATTGAATTCATAATTCGTTAACCCTCTGCTAAGCTAAAAGAATCTTTATCTGAATCTGAATCTGAATCCGGATCTATATCTGTATCTGTGTTTATGTCTGCATCGGTATCTGTATCTGTGTGAGAGTGGTGTATATAACCTGGCTATGTACGAATATATCCTGTTGTTTATATGTAAATATATGTAGATATAGCTTCTCGTTTATATCCGCGTAATCAAACTTGCTGCGTCGTATTAAACTCTGAAAACATAACAAATTTAAAGCCCTTCGCTGCAAATGTATGGGCATATATATTAGATGTATCTATGTGTGTCGAGTGTGAAGTGTGGATGTTTAAAACCATAAACTGCCACCTTTGAGGCGAGCCTTAGCTATATAATGCACTAAAACCGACTTAAGCGGACCCGCGTTGACGCAAGTGTTTGCTGGCCAGTTGAACCGGCTGGAAATTATTGCCAAAGTACTTAAGGACTAAACTACAAACCTAATGCATAATAAGACTACATAACAGGGTTGGTTTCCGGGAAGGTATATATGTATGTATATCCATCGCATTCCGTTTTTGATTCTGCAATCTCGACTTTTCGACTGTTCGACTCTTTAAGGGATTAGGTAACTACGTAGCTCTCATTTGATTTTCATACTCTCTGCATGCAGATCATAAAAATATGATGAGTTATCTCTAACTAACTATATATGTAACGTAGACGTAAGTTTAAACGTAGAACTAGATGGTAAGTGTATAATTTGCTCTGAGCTTAACTGTGTGCCTGGTTGTGGAAAATCTCTCAAAATTGAGCTAAGTAAATATTCTGAATCTGGTTTGATTCGGGGGACCGTCCAGATCCCGAGCCGGCAAGCTTTTGGGTCCACCTACTTGCCGGCCAACTGTGGCTGCTATTGGTGGCTCTTGCTGAGCAGGTGCGAGTTGAACTCGTAGACGTTGTTCAGCTGCTCGCCGCAGATGTTGCACCGCCACGGATTGCTCTCGCAGTGGCAGCCCTTGTGCAGGAAGTACAGCGTCTCGTCGGGGAACTCGATGCCGCAGAAGTGGCAGGTGAGGATCAGCTTGCGGTTGAGCAGCAGGTCTCCGTCCTGGCCGGTCGACGTGATCGTTCCGTTGCAGATGGGCGTCGAGCCGGCGCCATTCGTGGCATTGGGCGTCGCTGGTGTGGGCGGTCCCCCGCCTCCTCCGCCACCGCTGACGCCATTAACCCCGGGCGATCCTCGACCCGATCCATTGCTCAAGCTGTTGGACAGCACGGAATTGTTGTTATTACTCTCCAGCGGTGTGGCGTTCCGGGTGATCCGGTTGTTGGCCTTCGCGCAGATGCGCCGCTTGAGATCTTCGCGCAGGAGCGATTTCAGTGGCGAGACCTAGTCCAAAATTAGATTGATTAATATGGATTTATGGATGCAGACGTGATCAACGTACCTTGATCAGTGAGGTGATTCTGTTGTTGTTGCTGCTGCTGTTGCTACTGTTATTGGAAGCCTGTTCTGTATCGCTACTGGGATCACTGCCGTTCATCAGGTCCTTCTTATCCACATCCTCGACCATGGGCTCCTTTGGGTAAGGGTAAAACAAAGTTAAGTTAAGTATGTTAAGCATTATTTGTTTATGATATGCAGACCCTACAAGCACTTTTAACTAAATTGGTTTAAGGCGATTTCAAGGACACCTTGGATTATTTGTATCTAATACCTAATCAAACTGTCATAAAAATAGACAAAATGTCTGTTGGAAAATAAATTAACAATAAAACTTTAGAATTTCCGAAAGCCCAACCTCATTGAAATTGAAGGGTAATTAATAATAATATAAATAAATACCAAATATAATACAAAGTTTATGACTCTAAAAATTTGAACAAATTTACTTGCAAATTTATTTTACAGGTCAAGATCTAACGTTGAATCAAACACAAATATTTAAGCCATGGAAGTCTAAAAGCCATAAAAGCTGGTTCAGCCAAATTAGGTATGCAGTCTTTTGTGATGCACAACAGGTTTTCAAAATATTGTTCCGCCTTCGCATGCAGATTAAGTGTAGACTCGACCGTCCGAAGATATGGAATTTTGATTACACCGTAGCGCCTACTATTTCATTTTAAAAAATTTAATAGCTAAAATTTGTTACTAACTTATAAAAGTAAATGTTAAGTACTACTTTTACACGTCGGACTTGGAGTTAGTAATTACCTAGTTCTGTTAATTCAAATTCCCTTATGTTACTCTATGCTTATCGCAATAGATTCCATAATATATGCCCAACCAAATGCCAAACTATGATCTTTATTTATCACACGATCTGGCGTCTCACCTGTTTAATGGGTATCAGACTGATCGACGGCGTTATGTGGTTCTCGTGGTGGTGATGGTGGTGGTGGTGGTGCGGATGCTGGTGGTGGCTCTTGAGACCTCCACTCAGATTGCTGGCTGTGGTGCTGGATGTGATGGGCGTGGCCTTTGTGTTGCAATCCATGGGCAACTCCACCGGCGATTGCATGATGAGGGCTCGATCTTTCACCTTATCGCCATTGGACTCGGCATTTCCATTGCTAATGGAGTTGCTCCCGCTGTTGTTGTTGATGTTGTTGTTGGTTGCGCAGCTGTTGTTGTTGTTGTTGTTGTTGTTGTTGTTGTTGTTGTTGCCCTGTAATGCAGATTCACGCCAAACGCAAATCAGCTAGTTTATTGTTTGTAAGCGAGGGGGTTTCGAAAAGGGATTGGTTGCCGTATAGCAATTGACTTACATTAAACAGCTCCGTATTGCCACTCTCACCCAGCGTCGAGATCTCCACGTGCGGCGTGAGGAAGTGCATTGGAGGCGTGGCGTTCTCGAGGGATCTCATGGACTCCCCACTGTCGCTGGCCGGAGGAGCAACCTGTTGCTGCTGCTGTTGCTGCTGGGACTGAGATTGCACGGGCACGGGACTGAGGCCAGGAGGCACATAACTAGCTGCCGCTGCTGCCGCCGCCGCCGAAGCCTGCGATTCGAGGGCCAGAAGCAACGAGGAGGTACCACCCGGTCCCGGATTATCCAGATCGATGCCGTGCCGGTTGAAGAAGTGAATCCTCAACGATTTCATGGAGCCCGCTCGGTAGCTGCAAAGCGGACATGTCTTCACCAAGTCATGCTGGCCCACATGCTCGTTCTGGAAGTGGGCACGCATCGCAATCTGGCGCTGGAAGCCGCGATTGCAGATCGGACAGTGATAGGGCAGCGTTTTGGTGTGCGTGGTGAAGTGCTCCGCCAGGTGGTCCTTGCGGAAGAACCTCTTCTGGCACACCCGGCACTCGTACGGCTTGACACCCGTGTGTCGCATCTTGTGTCGCCGCATATTGGCGCCGTTGGAGAACTTCATGTTGCACACATCGCACTCAAAGACCTTGCGGGAACTGCTGTTGCCGCCGCCCCCGCCTCCTCCGCCGCCGCTGTTTCCCGCCGGTGAGGAGCTGGCCGAAGAGCTGGAACCGTTGCCTGCATGGCCATCACCTTTGCCTCCCTCCATGTGGCCCAGGCTCATGTTCTCCGGCTCCTGCAGATCCTCGCTCTTGAGCCGCGCCGAAGCAGCCGCCGCCGCTGCCGCCGCCGCCGCCTGCCCCGCCAGGCACTGGACCACGTGGAGCAGCAGGGAGGCTCGCGAACTGGTCTCGAAACTGTCGCATCGCTCGCAACGAAAGGTCATGGGCGGCGAGTGGGGGCCGGTGCTGAGATTCGTGGGCGTGGGCGTCGGCGATCGCGGCTCCTGCAGCTCTGATTCGGAGGCGGATGAGGCGGCCTCCTTGAGACTCCGCAGAGCCATCGCATTGTGATGCAGCAGGGCCGCCGTAGTGGGCGTCATGTCCACAATGATGCCGCCTCCCACTGTCGGACTGGGATCCTTTAGGGCTAACTCCATGCCGCTGGCCGCTGTGCTGATCGTTTCGGCCATCTGGAATTGCAAAGTATCGTTTAGTTCTCTCTATATACACGAAAGAATAATACTTTTTATAATTTTGCATTTCATTAGAATATTTATTTATTTATTTACAAAAGATTAAAACAAATGGTTGCATTTTGTATAAGCAAATGAACCATAAATATGTAGGCCACTTCGATATTTCAGAATCTGTTAATATATTAAAAAAAAAAGCTTAAAAGTCTATACAAAGATTTAATTTAATTATTTTACTGCAAACTTTTCTCATTGAAACAAATTTAATTGTAATAACAGCGATTTGGGATTAAACATTAACTGCAGGAAATGAGTTAGGGATTGTGCAAATGTAAATATATATTTGAAATATTAATATTTTTGATCCTTTTTCTAGATTATACCGATTTTTGGTTCAGTGCGAATGAGATTAGTCCAGGCCACGCCCGAAAATCGATGACAAGTTGTGGTTGCTATTTTTTTTTATATTTTGCAGTCGGTTTTTGGCATTTCAAGTGCTTCCAACCCAAAGACCCAAGCCCAAACTCAGACTTCGACTCTAATAAGCCAAATTGGTGTCAGCGTCGCAGCTTCGTGGGATGAGGGGCAGTTGCTGGAAGGGGCAGGGGACGGGGGAGAAGTACGGGCAAGGGGTTAGGGGAACCTGCGGAGAATTCGCCAAGAACCAAATCACCAGCAATCACACCAACACCGACCATTTTTGGGCGGCCTTGTTGTTGTAGTTGTTGCCGGCGTTGACGTTGACTTCGTGCTATGAAAATACCAAAGTTATTGGGGCCAATTACTGGTCTTGCAGGTGGGCAATCATTTGGACACCCAAACACACACAGAAACGCTGCCCGAACCAGAGATGGAGACCACACCAACAACACCAAGCAAATCATTCACAACTTGGCGGCAGCACAATGGCAACTAAATGGCATTTTGGCCCAAAATCTGTCATTGTTTAGGTCAGACTTTAAAAAGACATTATTATTGAAAAAAAAAGTTCAGTCCCAACATGCTCTTATTAAATTAATTTGTTGAACTTCTTGAGTTGGTCGTAAAAATAAAAAAACACCGATATTATAAACGGAACGTTTTTTTCATAGTAAATATAAGGTTTGTGAATATAGGTTGCTTGATAAGGTTTTTTATAATTCATTTAAGTATTTTAAAGAGAAATTTCTTATTTTTATAAGAATTTATTTATATCAATAGAAGGTTTGTGAATATAGGTTATTTGATAAGGTTGTTATAATTCATTTAATTATTTTTAAGAGAAATGTCTTATTTTTGTAGTTAATATTTATCTAATATCAATTGAAAACGGCTGGGATAATGGTCTCAAATTTTTTTTAATTTGTTCCAAATTTCCAGGAAGCAGCCTTACTAACTTTTTATAAGTAGGTTCAAGAATGTATTTAGGTTGGTTTTGAATGAGGTAGGTACTTTCCGAGAAAATGTTTATGATTAAAAGTTTGAGTTCCGGCCCATTGTGCAACTTTGGCTTAGTGACGCATGTCACCCGTCGTCTGGCCAGGGTTTTGGCAATAGGTCAAATGTGGATACCCATAGATAGTTATAGGTACCTCCACATATGCACAGGTGCCGATGTGTGGGGTGTGAGTGTATATCGGGCAGCGTATAAATCATCATCCATAATCATTCGACAGAGCTGGCCAAGCTCTTCTCGCAGCTAATTTAATTCAACCTTGAATGCTTGTGCATTAGCATTAGCCAGATCACAAAAGCCAAGAGCCATGGGGGACGACCTCAGCCCCGACCAGCTTCCCTAAGCCCACATGCGGCCAAAGAGATATATGCGAGTGGCTGTGCATTTCTGGCCAGGTCAGCACTCTGAAAAATGAAATGTGTGTCGTAGGCCTATTTGGAGGCATCAACTTAATTACAAATTCACTTTTCGATGCTCTACCACGCAGACAAACAGGTATTTTCGGGGCACGAAACTTCTTTTTACGGGCCAGGCCACTTAAATGTTGTAAACTTGTAAACATTAGCAGCGCGAGCACAAAAACCAAAAACTAAAACGCTGAAAAACGCACAAAAAGTCGGTTTGCATTTTCGGTAATTATGAGGCGCTGTTGGCTTTGGCATTATAAATGCCATAGTTGGCAACCCAATGGAGTCATTGGGTCAAGTTTTAGAGTGCAACTGGGTCAGGCTTTATCATTATTATCATTATCGCCACCACCTCGCCATCATCATCATCATAATCTCTGGCCAAGCGATGGCTAACATACGACCCAACCTGGGGTTTCGGGTCTCGGGTCTTTGGGGTGTCCCGCATTTTCACTTGTCCGCCGTGCTGTTCCCAATTCGAAGCCCCGAAAGCCGAAAGCAAAAGAAAATATAAAGCGCCGCTTGGGCTTTGGGCCGCTCTGGAAATGAGAAATGGTAGGAGAAACACGAAATGGGAGCACACACACAAGTGAGCGACATAATTGGAGCGCCCTGAGAGCCCTTAATGATGTCGCACACTGTCCGCCGGTCGGGGATAAAGGTGCGCCACGTGGGCGGCTAATTTTCAGAGGGGAGTGTGGCCACTAAATCGAGCAAAAACTTATTTAAAAAAAAAAATAAAAAAAAAAAATTTTTTTTTTTAAATTATATTTTTTTTTTTTTTTTTTTTTTTATTATTTTTTTTTTTTTTTTTTTTTTTTTTTTTTTTTTTTTTTTTTTTTTTTTTTTTTTTTTTTTTTTTTTTTTTTTTTTTTTTTTTTTTTTTTTTTTTTTTTTTTTTTTTTTTTTTTTTTTTTTTTTTTTTTTTTTTTTTTTTTTTTTTTTTTTTTTTTTTTTTTTTTTTTTTGTTAATTTTTTTTTTTAAAAATTCTTTTTCTCAAAAATTTTTTTTTTTTTTTTTTTTTTTTTTTTTTTTTTTTTTTTTTTTTTTTTTTTTTTTTTTTTTTTTTAATTATTTTTTTTTTTTTTTTTTTTTTTTTGTTTTTTTTTTTTTTTTCTCCCCCCCCCCCCCTTCTTTTTTTGGGGGGTGTTTTTTGGGGGGGGGCCCCGCTTTTATGTTTTCTCTTGTTTTTAATGTGGGTTCAACAATCAAGTTTCAAAATAATTAATAAAAAGTCTTTTAGTAGGAAAGATTTGAAAATGATTTCAAAAGAAATATAAATTGCTCTTTATTATATTATTATTTATTTTATATACGAATCCTGGGCAAATTATTGGTATTTAACAAACCCTTGTACGAAAACTAGGAACCGAAAATAAACGGGTTTGTAGTCTTTTCATTTAAAAAGACTACTTTTAGGGCTTAACCTTTTTATTTGTTTTCTAATTTCGGTAATTTTTATACACTTTGTGGACAAGTGTTAAATAATAAATATTTAAATAAAATTATAATTTTGATTATTATCACTGAGCAATTACTTCTACTGAAATAAATTTAAACTATAAACCATAGCTAGGGAAGTAATTTTTCCAGTTTATAACCAGCCCTACTATTATTGCACAACGAGGTAAAAATTGGCATAATAGATGATTATTAATATCTTAACAACAATTTCTCAATTCTCTTTTTATACAATGGCATATCCATTTTAATGTAGACTACATTTTAATTAATATTTGGTTGCCGTTAAATATCTTAAAAATTAAAAAATATATATTTCGCAAAAATATAACTGAAATTGCGAATCTACGTATTAGTAACTTTAATAAGAGCTGAAATATCTTTATGCCTTTTGCAATTCTCAAGCAACTTCAACGCACGCGTCAAATGTATCTTTTAAATTGTAAAAAAAATTTAAATTGCATGGTATATACACATATGAAAATATTAATTTATAATGATTAAATTTTAAATAATTAATAAAGCTATGAATAATCTCTTTAGCTGACTTTAAGACACTGTGCTCTGGCTTGTAGGCCAAATGAATCTTTTGCATAGCCTGAGGCCGCGGCGCACGATTCCCATTCAAATTCAAATCAAAAGCTAGTTTATTAGCATTGCATTGACCATTGGGGATTTCGAGTTGCTGTTGGAGTTTTGAATCCAAAACGGAATGGGAGCCGGAATTGGAATTGGATTTGGAATCGAAGTGGAGTTGAAAACGAAGACGGACGCATCTTTTGGAGGGCGACTGACTTTCGAAGGCTGGATCTCCATGCAAAATAGACCATATAACAGATTTGACCTTAGCTGCGATTTTTTACCGGTTTTCCAGTGCGGAAAGGGCGAGGAAAGGGAGGGCTGGGTTCAGGGGGATCGCCTACCGTCACGCAACAAAATGAGTCAGTCTGTCGATGGAGTTGTTTTTGTTGCTTCCTTTTCCTTTGGCAAATCAATGAAGCATTCCCAAAAAAAAGAAAATAACAACAACAAGCGGGTAACATGTGCGTCGAAATGAGAACAAGAACAGAGCGAAAAAGAGAGAAGCGGGAGAGAGAAAACCACTTTCCATGGTGACACACTTTTATGCTACGTGCTGTTTTGCTACTTTTGCCGCTGCTTTTGCTGCTGCAGCAGCAACAACAACGACCCGACTCCCATAATAGAAAGTGGAACAGGAATTTCCCCCCTCTATCATATCAATGCCAGAGAGCACGGCGATGATTTCATTTTGGCTGGCCTGCACTCATTGCGAAACACTTGCCACGGCCAACAAGCAACGGGCAGCAGCAACAACAACATTGCAAGAAAATCAAGAAACGGGCGAGAAAAAAGTGGGAAAAAAATAGTTCAGTGGGAGCCGAAAAGCAGCTGAGCGAATGTTGCTGTTGGAGCTCTTTGTGTACAAGCGCTCTTTTTCACACTGAACCAAATAGTTTGATACAAATCCAACATACATTGCGGATGAGTAATTTAAACATTGCGTATGAATAATTTTTTTTTTTACTAAAAATTATAACTTTTTCCATATTCCACGAAAAACCACTAAAAATACAGCATTAAATATGTATCCAATTTTTTTACAATTGCATACAAGAGTTACCCAAGAGGCTCCTATAGCCCAAACAAATTCGTTTAGGAAAAAATTTAATGCTTTAGTTGTATCGAAATCAACTATTTCTAATAATATGATAATATTTTATTATTAATATTTATATTAAATAACCAGATTGATCTTCGTATCCTATCAATTTGTCTTTCTGTATGGGAGCCGAAAAGTGAATGTAGTATCTCTCTGTGTACAACTGCTCTCTCCCACGCTCTTTCTCTAACACTCTCTCACTCATTCTCTCACAGCGCATGTCCCGTTTTTGTTTATACTTTTTCTCACACCCGCTCTCCCTGACTGCTGTTGTTGTTGCAGGTGCATGCTTTTTGCTCTCACTGCAATTGCAATTTTGTAGCATTAGGCGCGTGAATTAATTTCTAATTGATGGGACCAACAAGCATGCTCTGCCCCACTTCCGATTCCCAGAGAGAGTCTGCCGCTTTGCTCTCTTTGGTAAGTGGCTAGCGTATAATTTTTGTTGTGTTGACCTAATTATACGCTCATTTTGATTCACTTGATTTTCTCTGCACACAAACACACACACACTGGCACACACGTTTCGTCACTGCGACAAGTGGAGCAGGCAGCGACGTCGGCAGAGGCAGCATTTTGTGGCAGCGACCGTAATTTCTTGTGGTTACTGGGACGCAAAAACAAATACAAAATATAAATAAGGTGGGATACACCCCCAAAAACTCACACTATAATGCATGCGTTAGTAACTGCATCCGATTCCGATATATGCCAATAAATTTCGAAATTCTCAAATACCGAACCGAAAGACTGAACTGAGCTGAATTCAAACAGCAATAGTTGGTGGAAATGGATGTGGAAGTCCCACCAACTGCATCTGTTTCCCTGTACTGGTATCTGGGTTCGTATTTGTATCTGTCTCCGTTTTGTTTGGGACGGAAATGCCAGGGCTGGCGGCCAAGGGGGTTACCACTTTAGGTGAGTCAGGGTTCAAAGGGGTTGGGGGATCTGATAGACAATAGTTCCATTTATTTCTGCACTGATACAAAATATTTTTCATTATTTTCTTAATTTTATTTACTCATAATAAAATTATTACAGTCAAACTTCCTTGACCAGAACTGGTTTTTTTGGCTATAGTGTTTGAAATACACATAAGTCCAAGGTCATCATCCTAATATATTAAAAAAATTTTAATATAATTATATTTTGAATTTTCTAATTAACTCAACTAGTTATTTCACAAAGATTAAACCCATATTAATTAATATTAACTTTTTTAAATATTAAGAAAAAAAGGTTTCGAAGAATTAAAATAAATTCTACAAAATGTATAAATAATAATATTTATAATTGATACTTACAATAAAAAAATGAGGTTTATTTAAATAGAACATCCATTAAATGTATAGGCTATTGTAATCTTCAACTGCAATGAAGCATGGGAAAATACTAGTTTTTTAATGGATAAATTGATGTCACTGACAATTATTTCAGCAGCTCAAGAATTCCCTACAAACCAGTCGAATTTAAGAATAGAATGTTCTCAACAAATTTAAGATATTTCGTATGCTTGTTATATCCAACAAATTATAACCAAAATAACAGAAAGCATATTTATATATTTCAACAAAATTGTCCAATTAAAATTTCGCTTTGCTTACAAGCAGATCAGTCCAAACATTGTTTGAAAATCTTCGTTTGGGGGAATGCTTCAGTTTGAAGGCCTTTTTTTGTTGGGTTATTCTCCCATGAAGAGTGGACGTGGATGTGGATCCCCCTTGGCGCCAAACACCACTGGCGAAGATTTGCCAATCGTTGGGCTCTCCGACACACCAACACTGAGATACCCAGAGAGCGGCCACACACTCACACAACCGATGGCACAGAGACACAGATCAGCCGCAGCAGCACCAACAACAACAACAAGACGCAGCAGAATTTGAAATTAGGTCAACAGGTTTGGCTGCTTGTAGTGGTGTGGGCTGAGCCAGTTACTCGAGCGTATGCCGTCGTCTTTGCCTACGACCTCGGCTGTCATCATCAAGGGGAAGGTGGGGAAGCGATGGGGGAGCTGAGGGAGCAGCAGCACCAACAACATCCAAAGCTATCGCCGCCAACGCAATATGCGTTCCGTTCGCCGTTCGTCGTTTATTGCACCACAGTTCGTGCAGTCTGCAGTTTGCAGTGCAGTTTTTCAGTTTGCAGTTGTTGTGGGGGAGATGCACTCGTACACACACACACACGTCAGAATTGAGCACACTGCAGTGCGGCTGTGAGGGTGAGGGGTGTGGGTGGTGGTTGGTAGTTGAAGGGTGGCGGGTGGCGGGAAAGGGGGTGGCGTGTGCTGCTTTTGGGGAATGAGCCAGGGATGCAGAGCATCATTTTAGCATCCCAATGCAAGTGACAAATTGGGGATCGATAAGGGATGGCGGATAAGGGAGGGAGAAAAAATTGGAAGTCAAGCTACTACGTTACAAAGAGGGTCTGTACAATTGCAAATTTCATTTATTTCGTAAAATATGTGAAATGTAAATAGTAAATTCTCTTAGATTTTCCCAAAATATTGACGTCCCATACATAGTTTATGCACAAGAATTCTAAAAATCACATATATATAATAACTTCTGTCAAAATTTATTTTACCACAGTTGATATAGCCTTAAGTATATACGTAATATTACATAGTAGCTTAATTTTCAGTTTCAAGATTTAAAGTTATTATTTTAAAAACAAGTAAGGAATTCGGGTAGTTTAAATACGGTAACTCTTTTTCTAAATTTCAAAATGAATTAAATACAAAAATAATAGCAACTTTATAGCCAACAATGGTTTTTTTTTTAAATATAGCTTTGTCTTATTTCGATATCTCGACAGATCGCGATTAAGAATATATGAACCCTGTTATTACTACAAAGCGAATAAAGACAATCTTTTTGTGACAGTCATCAGTTGTATTTAGTGGTTATATACTCTTTTTCAACTATTTTGTATTTACCTAAAACCATTTTAATAAATTTTTTGGTTACTGAACATTAAAAAAACTGGATTCTTGTTTAATGTTCTGTTCATGGGGTGCATCTTTGATTTTTTTAGTAGTGGTAATAATTTAATGAGAAATTCAAGAATGATAATTTCTAGTTGTAAATAGCTCGATCTTTTTCATCAAAAAAATGAAATTTTAAAAACCTAGCTTAAACCAAAATATATTTAACGGAAAAGCGCTATAACATGGGTTCCGACTCCGCTATATTTAATCCGAGTCGGACATACGAACAGGTGTGACTGGCGTTTCAAAATGCCTGAGCCCCTTCTTGAATAACCAGGTAGCAATCTTCTGGTTGGAAACTATTGCGAAAACGCGCATATGTTCTGAAATGGAAACTCAACGCGGAGTCGACTGGCGAGACCAACTTGAGTTTCTGATTTGATTTCGATGCAGCCAAGAGATTTCAACATACTTCTTAGTTGGTTTCTGTGTCACAATCGAGCGTCTGTGTGCTGACTGACTAGGTGGATGTGGATGAGGACGGGGACGGGCCAAGTAATGAGCTCCCAGAGAGCTGCAGCCATCGCCATCGACATCGCCACCTGCAGCAGCGACGGAGGCGTCGCAGCCACCGAAGCCGGAGCAGATAATCCCAGTAGAAATTGAAACTAGCTGCGGCAGGTTTAGAAACTGGTATAGAAAAACGCCAGCCACAGCCGCAAAGGCAGAAACAGCAACAGAAACTGAAACAGCAGCACACATAGGCAATCGACCTTGTAGGAGTGTATTTTGTCTTGGAGCATGCCCGTAAACTGGGCCAACGCGATTGCACTGAAATCAGGTGGGCGTGACGTAGGTAAATACAGTGCAACTCCCCGAAGTTGGATTGGCCGTAACTCCATTTGGAGAATAGAGTTTATTGCCTCTATTGTCTAAATTATTAAAAACTTTTAAAAATAATTTGCTTTGGGCTTTCTAAATTTTTGATCCCAATTACTCCTATTAAAGTTCTTTTTGTTAAATGTTTAAATGCATTATATTATTACAGGGTGAAATAGTTTGAAACTAAATAAACAAAACATAATATATTTTTTTTAACGCTTTTAAAACAAAGTAAATTAAAAGGGTTAAAGAAAATTAAAAAAAAAGGAATACGAAATTTGATACTTTATGATTTTTTAAGTTAATAAATAAAAATAGTAAATTAATATTGAGAATATTTTAATTTGAAAAACATTTCACATTTTTGAAATATAATATTTAACTTTTATTTAACTCATTTGGATGAACGGCAATTTCAAAAGCAAAATACGAAATGATAAATTTGATTTTGAAAATAATTTGAATAGTTAGAAATCCCCATAACTCCAGATAGTTAAGTGACAGATGGTGGGCCACTTATGGACAGTTGACTGTATGTTGGCCAATAAAAGCGTTAATGTGTGCGTGTGTATGGGAAAGCTAGCTGTACCCTTGGCGCCCATTAATCCATGGCGGAAAATCCACGAAAATCTGTCGCAATCCGACAGATATCCGAAATAGCCAGGCGCTCGCAGGAGTTTCGTAATTACATACCCGCTAAAATGAAAGAGCGGCAGCCTTGGCTTCTGATTTTAAGTTTCTTTTTCTCGGTTTTTTAGTTCTTTGGTTCTTCGGTTTTTTGCTCAGTTTCTCGTTTTTATTCGTTTTAACTTAGCATTAGCACAGCTGGAGTCTTTTGCAATGCTCTCGAAAAAAAGAAACGCGCTGGGTGTTTGGCAATTTTAGATTTCAAAATACCACAAGGTGCATTCTAACACACACACACACACGTGCACTGGGGCGCTCTCTTTGGCTCTCTCACACACACACTAGGGCATTATTGCAGTTCTTGGATCTATGTTTCTCAATTTCCATGTAGCGGCGGGGGCATTACTTTTGCAATTTGCGATTTGCGTACACTGCGGAGTGGAGTCGAGTCGCGGATTATTCAACCAACTAACCTCCCACAAAACGGCAACTGGAACACAACAACAAACGCAGTGGATGTGGCTGTGGATGTGGATGCACTCGAAAACAACGCGAACGCGAGATGCCGAATGTATATTATTCGAAACCAAAACCGAAATTACGCGCAGCTCAAAAGGGCAAGAGTTAGCTTTGGGCCCCAAATAATAATAATAATAATAACAACAATAATAATAATAAAACTGTCAGTGGACAACGCGCGCACGGAGGCCACATCCGAATGGGCCAAGAGACGAATCCACTCTGAGCGGATTCGGATTCGGAATTGGAATCGGTATCTCTCGCTCCGCCGACGCTCTGCCTCTGCCCGGCCTCTGCCGGCGTCGCTGCCGTGGCGCTCGGCAAAACAAAAACAACTCAAGCGATTCCGATTCCTCAAGGCCTACTATTTAGGCCAAAAAATAATGTACCACAGCAGCAGCGGCAGCAACTCGTTTCTTACAGAAATGTAAACGTTCTAATTGAGTTCTCATTTATGGCCCGCTACACCGACTGTGCAACTGAGTACTTGTTGTTGCAATGCCTAAAACCATCGGAAAATGTTTTTATCCGGCTGGCATAACCATTTTCAAATTGGAAACAAGTTTACTGATCCCTGCAAAGTTGGCTTTTTCACCAAGAGCAGTGACACCTCGTCGTTTTCATTTAAAATCACTTGTCGCTGTGGGACTGGAGATCAAGTATCCATTAGCGAAATGTTCTATGCAGTCAGGGATCTTTAAAATCATGCGATTCTTTTAGCATGATAAGTCAAATAAACTTATGCCAAATATATAAAGGACTTGTTTTCCAAACCTAAACGAATTTTTAGTAATGGAATATCTTAAATAAAACAAGAAAGGAAAGCTAACTTCGGGCGGAGCCGAAGTTGAAATACCCTTGCAGAATATTCGGCAAATTATATTCTCCAAAATTATTCATATGATGCATTCTTAATACTCATAAAAAATCCCACCTTCCTAACTTTAAAAACACCAAAGTTATGGCATTTCCAATCGTTCAGTTATATGGCAGTTACAGGATATAGTCGGCCGATCCATATGAAATTTGGTAGGTCGGATTAATTGGCCAAAAATAAAACCCATAGGAAATCCCAACTTTCTAACTTTACAAACACCAAAGTTATTTCATTTCCGATCAATCAGTTATATGGCAGTTATAGGATATAGTCGGCCGATCCTTATGAAATTTGATATGTCGGATTGATTGGGCAAAAATAAAACCCATAGAAAATCCCAACTTTCTAACTTAACAAACACCAAAGTTATGGCATTTCCGATCAATCAGTTATATGGCAGCTATAAGATATAGTCGGCCGATCCTTATGAAATTTGGTACGTCGGATTGATTGGCCAAATATAAAACCCATAGAAAGTCCCAACTTCCTAACTTAACAAACAGCAGAGTTATGGCATTTCCGATCAATCAGTTATATGGCAGCTATAGGATATAGTCGGCCGATCCCGGCCGTTCCGACTTATATACTGCGTGCAAAGGAAAGAAGGGTATGTGCAAAGTTTGAATTCGATATCTTTAAAACTGAGAGACTAGTTCGCGTAGAAACAGACAGACGGACAGACAGACGGACAGACGGACATGGCTATATCAACTCAGGAGGTGATCCTGATCAAGAATATATATACTTTATAGGGTCGGAGATGTCTCCTTCACTGCGTTGCACACTTTTGACCAAAATTATAATACCCTCTGCAAGGGTATAAATATTCAATAAAATAAAAAGCTTTCGGTTTAACTTTAAAGTAAGTTTACTTAGATTGATTTCTCAAACTTTAAAAACATATTTATACCCTTGCAGAGGGTATTATAATTTTGGTCAAAAGTGTGCAACGCAGTGAAGGAGACATCTCCGACCCTATAAAGTATATATATTCTTGATCAGGATCACCTCCTGAGTTGATATAGCCATGTCCGTCTGTCCGTCTGTCCGTCTGTCCGTCTGTCTGTTTCTACGCAAACTAGTCTCTCAGTTTTAAAGCTATCGGATTGAAACTTTGCACACACCCTTCTTTCCTTTGCACGCAGTATATAAGTCGGAACGGCCGGGATCGGCCGACTATATCCTATAGCTGCCATATAACTGATTGATCGGAAATGCCATAACTTTCGTGTTTGTGAAGTTAGGAAGTTGGGATTTTCTATGGGTTTTATATTTGGCCAATCAATCCGACCTACCAAATTTCATAAGGATCGGCCGACTATATCCTATAGCTGCCATATAACTGATTGATCGGAAATGCCATAACTTTGGTGTTTGTAAAGTTAGAAAGTTGGGATTTTCTATGGGTTTTATATTTGGCCAATCAATCCGACCCACCAAATTTCATAAGGATCGGCCGACTATATCCTATAGCTGCCATATAACTGATTGATCGGAAATGCCATAACTTTGGTGTTTGTAAAGTTAGGAAGTTGGGATTTTCTATGGATTTTATTTTTGGCCAATCAATCCGACCTACCAAATTTCATAAGGATCGGCCGACTATATCCTATAGCTGCCATATAACTGATTGATCGGAAATGCCATAACCTTGGTGTTTGTTAAGTTAGGAAGTTGGGATTTTCTATGGGTTTTATATTTGGCCAATCAATCCGACCCACCAAATTTCATAAGGATCGGCCGACTATATCCTATAGCTGCCATATAACTGAACGATTGGAAATGCCATAACTTTGTTGTTGTTAAAGTTAGGAAGTTGGGATTTTCTATGGATTTTATTTTTGGCCAATCAATCCGACCTATCAAATTTCATAAGGATCGGCCGACTATATCCTATAGCTGCCATATAACTGAACGATTGGAAATGCCATAACTTTGTTGTTGTTAAAGTTAGGAAGTTGGGATTTTCTATGGATTTTATTTTTGGCCAATCAATCCGACCTATCAAATTTCATAAGGATCGGCCGACTATATCCTATAGCTGCCATATAACTGAACGATTGGAAATGCCATAACTTTGTTGTTGTTAAAGTTAGGAAGTTCGGATTTTTTATGAGTATTAAGAATGCATCATATGAATAATTTTGGAGAATATAATTTACAGAGTATTCTGCAAGGGTATATCAACTTCGGCTCCGCCCGAAGTTAGCTTTCCTTTCTTGTTTTTCCTTTAATTGTCATAAGTAAAGCATAGACTGAAGCACAAGTTTCGCACTAGGTAAAAAAAAACTAATAATGGATGAACGCTAAATTATTAATGATAAGAAATCTAGAAAGTAATGTTGGAGTTTTTTGGAATTCAAAATAAATATATTTTCGAAAGACTTTAGAAGACTTTAATGATATGTTTATTATTAATTTTTATACCCTATTATTATTTTGGGTATTATAATTTTGGTCAAAAGTGTGCAACGCAGTGAAGGAGACATCTCCGACCCTATAAAGTATATATATTCTTGATCAGGATCACCTCCTGAGTTGATATAGCCATGTCCGTCTGTCCGTCTGTCTGTCCGTCTGTCTGTTTCTACGCGAACTAGTCTCTCAGTTTTAAAGATATCGAATTCAAACTTTGCACACACCCTTCTTTCCTTTGCACGCAGTATATAAGTCGGAACGGCCGGGATCGGCCGACTATATCCTATAGCTGCCATATAACTGATTAATCGGAAATGCCATAACTCTGCTGTTTGTTAAGTTAGGAAGTTGGGACTTTCTATGGGTTTTATATTTGGCCAATCAATACGACGTACCAAATTTCATAAGGATCGGCCGACTATATCCTATAGCTGCTATATAACTGATTGATCGGAAATGCCATAACTTTGGTGTTTGTAAAGTTAGAAAGTTGGGACTTTCTATGGGTTTTATTTTTGCCCAATCAATCCGACATATCAAATTTCATAAGGATCGGCCGACTATTCTATAGCTGTCATATAACTGAACGATTGGAAATGCCATAACTTTGGTGTTTTTAAAGTTAGGAAGTTGGGATTTTTTATGAGTATTAAGAATGCATCATATGAATAATTTTGGAGAATATAATTTGCAGAATATTCTGCAAGGGGTATTTCAACTTCGGCTCCACCCGAAGTTAGCTTTCCTTTCTTGTTATAACAGAATTTAAAATGAAAATACATTTTGTAAAAGCTTTTTAAAGCTAGAAACAAAAGTACCCAAGGTACAGTAAAACTATAATTGCCTTTAGTTTTCTATATTAAGATGTGTCTAATAAGCAAGTTGATAATTTGTACCCTAGCAAGTCCCAAAGAAAAATAAACAAAATAATTGTTTTACGAACAATGTTCTCTAAGAACTTTTCCATTTTACAAAAGTTAACTTAAAACCAATTTTTTTGCGATACATTTAACGATCGTTCTTATAGAAGCTATATGTTATAGTCATCCGATCCGGTCCGTTCCGACATATTTACTACTTGATAAAGAAAGAAGACTTTGAGAAAGTTTCATACAAGTAGCTTTAAAAATTAAAAAACTAGTTTGCGTAGAAACCAACGGACGATCTGACGGACATTGCTAGATCGATTTTATTGTTGATTCTAATAAACAATATATTTTCTTTATAGAGTCGGAATTGTCTTGTCACTTTTGACTAAAATTATAACACCTTTTGCAAGGGTATATAAAGAAGTAAATCACATAAATAGTTATAATTAATAGTAATTCTTAATTTTTTAAAACAAGCTTAGCCTTATTGAGTGGTGAAATCATTGATCCGTATTTTTTCAAGGGGATGTCGACCAGAACGTTACGGTTTGAAAGTCTGGCGTTTTGAGGTGCTATGTAAGCCAAAAATAACCTCATTAAAATGGAAAGAACAGAACTTACAAAAGAAAGCCAAAAACCAGTTTGGCTTTTCATTCCTTTCGTTGAGATAAACTTTGCAAATAAATGAATTGTTTGCGCGCCTGATATAAAACAACATTAAATTCTATATATCAGTTACTCCCAGTCAGACTCCGGCTGTCCTTTTTGGGTCCGTTTAATTCGCCTCCTTAAATCATGGTTTCTTTTGTGATATCGACGCTTTAACGTGTGAAAGGCAGCTCTTATATCGGCAACGTAGTCCGCTTGGGTGTATCCATCCGTTTTTAAGATCCCTAAACATAATAGAATACAAATAATTATAATATAATAATAACCCTCATATGTTTAAGGGTTCATTTTAACTATTTGTAAGAATCTTTGACAATATCGTATATCGTTCTAAATAGAATATGCTTTCTTTAATCCTATTTTAAGCTAACAATCCCAGTAAAGATATACATAAATCTTTTTCTTGAATTAATATTGAACTAAAAAAAGAAAGTTGGTGTAGGCTGGAATTTCAATTTTTATGGTAATAATACTCTTTACTTGCTTTACTTTACATTTCTGCAGCTTATATAATATTATATATTAGACCACATAAAAATATTTAATTTGGTTTTTATACCCGTTACTCGTAGAGTAAAAGGGTATATTGTATTCGTGCAAAAGTATGTAACAGGTAAATGGAAGCGATTCCGACCCTATAAAGTATATATATTCTTGTTCAGGATCACTAGCCGAGTCGATCTAGCCATGTCCGTCTGTCCGTATAAACGCTGAGATTTCGAAAACTATAAAATCTAGAAGATTGGCATTTTCCATGTAGATTTTAGGAGTTCCTACGCAGCGCAAGTTTGTTTCAAAATGGTTCCACGCCCCCTCTGACGCCCACAAGCCACAAGCTGTGGCCACAGTTTTGATGCTATTATGAAAATTTTAATTGATATGTATTTGTTTCGTCAATACCTATCGATTGGCCTAATAAAAGTTTGCCACGCCCACTCTAACGCCCAAAAACTCATTAAACGCTTAAGCCTGGCTAGCGCCTACATTTCCGCCTTTCATAGCGCCATCTAACGGATGAGTTTGGAACAGCTGGCCAAGGTGCTCAACAGAGTCAACGTTAATTCTCGATAAGGATTTCTATTAAAGGAAATTGCGATGGCTTTCATTTGTCAATACCGAACTATATCCCAGGAACTATGCAAATCAAATCTAGTTAGCCAAATTGGAGGTCTGAGTCAAACAATGGCGTATGTGTGTATGTATGTAAGCATATACATATGTATGTATTTACATTGTACACAGTTGCAATTGCCCGGCAAAGATAACTCCTTTCAAAGAAAGCTATTCGCTATACCCGTTACTCGTGTTGTGCAAACATTTAGACTTTAATATATGTACATAATACTATTTAAGAATGTATGTGTTTAGCCAATATAAGTATGTACATATGTTTAATATTTCTAGTCAATTTATTGCACTCAAAAACATAAACTTAATCATAAACACAGCTGCTGGTGCAGGACAAAAGCTGCCTGCGCTAAAGCAGCGCTGGTGCTGATGCTCGTGCTGTAAAGCTGCCAGCACTAAGAGATCGCCGAATTCAAATTGATAATTTGAACTTTTTGTCCTTTTTTCCTGTAGTTACTCTAATTCACATTATGTTAATGCAAAATCTTGTTTGTTGTTTAGCTGAGTAACGGGTATCTAATAGTCGAGGCACTCGACTATAGCGTTCTCTCTTGTTAAATTTACAAAAGTCCAACATAGTTACATCTAGTAACTTTAATTAAAAGCAGATTTTCGCAGTCTCATTTAAATTGACTCAATTTTCCATGGCAGCTTTATGAAATAGTCGTCCGATATTTATTTTAAAACGTATTTCAGTTCAACGAAGTTATGTCAATTTTCATAAGTATTTTTCGATCGTTTCTACGGCAGCTATATAGTTCCGACATAGGATATGAAAACTTTTGGAACAATTTTATCCAAATACAATCACTTACCGAAAATCGTTTTATTTATGTTTTTGTACTGTTTAAAGGACTGTTTAGTGCTCACACCATCGTAGTTGTACGCCATTAGAATATCGTACTCGAACATTTTTGAGAAATTCTTTTTTAGGGGTTCTATTCTTCCCTCTGGTCTTAGAATGCGGTGAATTAGGTTTGTCTGCAAAGTAATACATTTGTAGGTACCTCCCCATCAGTTATACTTAGTCTGCAACTCACATATATATTGCCCGGCTTGGAAAGATTTTCGTCGAGATTTGACAGTTCTTCAGGATCCGTAACCGGGAAATAGTCTTGTTCCACCTTGTAAAATTCGCCGTTCGCCCTGCTGTGAGCCACCTGGCAAAGGCGCGCTAGGATTTCATTTTGATTGTCCAAGATTTTATCCAGTTTAAGTTGCAGCTCCGCAATTCCGACCTCCAGTAACTCATCATGGGACAAAAGTGGATCGTCATCCCTCAGTAAATCCGTATACTTTTGCTTACTCATTGCAAACTGTGGGCAAACGATGGATATTAGAATCCACCTTTAGTCACCAAAAAATCTTAGCTTGCCCATCGCTTATAACGGCCCAAAATTTATTTGTTTTCATAAAAAGAACTTTGTTGTAGTTTGTTGACAAAAGTGATGTGCAAGGTGACAGACCAAATGGCTTATCGATATACTATCGGATTGAGTCGCCGCTGGATTTCTGTTAAAATGGGTTAAGTTACTGCTAACAATCTCCGAGCCCAGGGCTGCGTGCGTTGAGAAAAAACCTATCGATTAGCTTCTCCACATGGTCACATTAAAAGTGCGTTTCTCGGCGCATTTGCAGGTATTGTGTGTGGCTCCGCTTTGAAAATTTGTTTACCCAAGTTTAAGACGTGAACGAAAGCCTTCAAAGGTTTAAAAGTGTAGTTTAAGTGTCCTCCCACCTGTGTGCCGTGTTTTCCTCCTTTTTTATGAAGCTCTGACAGCGCAATAATTGATTGAAAATTCCGTAGTGACCGCTGTCTGGAGCGGCGGTATAGCCGTCAATTACTGGTTCCCTTGGTTTACATAAGAGCGAAAGAGTCAGCTAGTGTTGCATTGCAGAAATGGCGTCGAAGTATGTGCACATGGCTGGGGCTGACTAGGTAATATTTAAACGATATTTCCCAGTTTCCCTGATTAAAGCCACTGGAGATGTATTTTCCTCCGGGAAATGCCCAAAATGGTATAATATTTACTTCCAGCGAGCCGTAAATTTCGTTTTCGGCGCAGTGTACGCCACTTTGTCCGGTTTTGCATTCCTTTTTGTGCGCTTCATTCGGTTTCAATGCCCTCGCATTCAGTGTTGCCAAGTGTCGGATATGTTCCTAGTGAAGTGTGTGCCTGCCGAATCCTGACGGGAATCGGTCTTTTTGTACAGACTTCCCTATTAATATTAATAGCACTTAGTAGTCTAGATGACGAGGAATATTTAGCCCGTCTGTGTGCTCCAATTAATGGTTAATTTATCAATTGCTGCATTCGCAACTGGCAACACTGGTGGGCCCGCTCTAGTGTGGGTGCGAGGGAGATGACGCTTGGGGCAGATGCAGAAGAGCGAGCACAAAAGCGAAAGCGGAAAACCGAAACGAAGAGGCCAAGGAGTTTATAAATCAATTTTTGTGTATGTCCGTCCCCGCGATTCCCGTTTCAATTTGTGTTGAGCAGTTTCCGGGTCGCGGAATATTTCCCATCAGGAGAAATCATCATATCCTGGCGGACGTGCAAAATGCGAAACTTAATAGAAAAGTGAAGGCGGCAGCGGTCTTTTGATTGTGTGCACTAGTTATCCCGTGTGTGTGTATGAATAATGCATGAAAAGGCGTTATTCACAGCTAAAGTTGATAAAACTGTTTTGAAAACAAAAATTAAGTGATTCAGATATGCACTTGGTATCGGGGTCGCCTTCGCTGCTCCTGCTCTCTATTTTTCATGAACCCACCCCCTTTGGAAAAGCGGCTGACGTTTCGGCTTTGATGCGTCGCGGTCACCTACCCCGCCACCCGCCCTCTCTCGCCCACCCCAGTTACCTGTTTTGCCAATACATTTTCCGCCCCCTTTGTCCACGACACCCCCTTTTCATTAATTTTTGTTATTTCTGAATGCTCGCTTTGTTTGTGCGTACGTTCGTCTCTCCCCACTGTATTAGTGTGTGTGTGTGTTTGTTCACGTTCTTTCATTCTCTTTTATTAAATGTACATTGAACTCTCATCTTGCCAGCTTTTCTTTTGCGGCTCTTTTTCGGCCACTTGTTTTGCAATTCCACACATCCGTAGATTAAATCTGCCTGGATTCTCTTATTCCCAAACCCAATGATTTCGATAATGTCACGAATTTATACAATATTAAAAAATTTAAATTGTTTCTTAGTTTTGAATGGTTGTTAATAGCTAAAAATGAGAAACAATGTGTTTTCAAAGGAACCAAGACAATAACCTGGTTTTTTATTCGCTTTTAAACCAAAGGTTATAACAATCTCAAAAGATATTCTGGATGTTAAAGTTTTAGGAAAAATGCCATTTTCGACCAGCAGCTGACTAATTTTCTATAATAATTGCTAATCGATTTTAAAATAACGCAAAAAACACAGTAGGATTGCGTGGTCTTTGGCGAATCCCAAAGACCGTATAATGACCACTCAGAGATTAAGGATTTTCATATTAAGCGCTTCTTACAGTTTATTATATAGTCAAATTAAATGTAACAAATAATGCTAGTTAGCAAAACCCAATCCAGTCGTCACAGATTTAAAATTATATCAGTCAGATTGTTGATCACTAGTTTTGATATCGTATCATTCATCTTTTGCAGCTAATTTGTATATACAGTGTACATAGAGATGAGCACACAAACTCGTTCAGGCGGCGGAGGAGGCGGCGGCCACACCCGCAACCAGAAAAAGTCAAATGCCAGCAACTCCGGCGGAGGAGGATCCGGAACCGGCCACCACGATGGAGTCTCACACGCTGCGGCCGCCGGCAAGAAGGGCGGCCAGGATGCCAGCAAGACAGACAAGCCTGAGAAGGCCCAGCCCAAGGCGACCACCGAACAGTTGCGCATTGCCCAGATCACCAATAGCACCACAGAGGATCCGCAGATCAAGGAGAAGGTCACTCTCCTGTTGACCATGACCCAACGTTCCGAGGAGGAGGTCTGCTGTGCCCTCAACGAGTGCGACTACGACCTGGAAGCAGCGGCGAACTTTTTGATTGAGGAGCTACCGCAGGTTAGTGTTGAAAGTGTTTCCCCTCCCCTCCAGTCACTCAAACAAATCCGTTCCAGGGCGCCTTTGCCAAGTACGAGAAAAAGCGCAAGAACAAGGCTGCAAGTACCGCGGCCGATGGCGCTGCCGGCGACGGCGATTGGGCCGATGGCAACGCGAATGCGGACAAGCGGGAAAAGTCTCGAAACCGCAGCTCAAATCGAGGTGGCACCCGCGGTTCCACCGACAGTCGTGGATGTAAGACCAAAGCCAAATAACGCTCATTTACTAAAAGGCTGCCTTTTTTTTGTTTAAATCAGCAGGCTTAAACTAAGCGATACAGAAGTAGTTTTAGTAAATGAGCTTATTTATTTAATTCCCTGTAAATAAACTAATATTTGACTTTTCGAACTTTAAGGGCGCGGAAGAGAGACACGCGAGAACGAGCGCAATCAGCGGGAGTCTCGTGAACCTCGTTCAGGCGGCGATCGCGGCGAAGATCGGGCCAATGACAACTATCGCGGGCAGCGCAATGGAGGCGGACGCAGTGGACCCGGTGGCGGTGGACGCGGCGGTGGTTTCGTCTCACGGTCCGGACGTGGTGGTGGACGCATGGGCGGACGCACAGGTGGCCCTCGTGGCGATCGCGGCAGCGGAGGCCCTGGCGGTAGCTATGGATCGGGTCGCAGCGGCAACACCGAAGATCACCACGAGGTAGAGCTGTGGGACAACACCATAGCCCAAAACGCCGAGAAACAGCAGCAGGCTCACGACGATGCTTGGGGCGATTGGAACAATGAGGAGTACGAGGGATCCCTCAAGGACAGCAAGGTATTCACCACCAGCAACCTGGCAACGCAAACAGCGGCCAGCGTGGTGAGCGGAACTGGAGCGAGTGGTACAGGTGCCTCTACGGTGGCTGGTAGCGAGTTATCGGCTCCACCGGGTCTTGAACACCATGTGGTTCAGCAGGGATCTCATTTGGAGGAGAGCTCCAGCAGCGGACCAGCGGTAGTGACACCGCCAGCAACGCTGACAGGCTCGGCGACCACGCCGTTGCTGCAATACAGCGCAGCAGTCAGCAATCCACCACCCCAGCTGCAGTCCCAGGGTACGCAGTCAGGAGCGGGAACGGGAGCGAGCGCAGCTGCCGGCGGAGGCGCGGGCAGCACACCGACCTCCTTTGTTTCCGCCTCACCAGACACATTCTCAAGCGCTGCCTCGGCGGCCGCCACGCTGGTACACCAGGCCCAACAGCAGCAGCAACTTCAGCAGCAGCAAACGACTCCAATCAAGCCGTCGGCCACGCTGTCGGTCGAGCAATCTCAGTATTTCAACTCGCTGGCCAGTCAGGGTGTCAGTCCAGGATCTGCACCGGGACCACCAGCGCCGGCTGGTTATGCGCAGAATCCGACGGCCGCCTACTCGCAAACTAGCACTAGCGTGGGTGTGAGTCAATACCCCAATACGTACGCTAACGTGTTTGCCTCGGGAACGGGAGCTGGAACTGGAGAGCAGTCGCAGCAGCAGCCGCAGGTGCGGAGGGCGCGCGTTAAGCTGCCACCCCCGTCGAAGATTCCAGCGAGTGCCGTCGAAATGCCGGGAGACAATGCACTGAACAACATTGGCTACCTGGACGTGCAGTTCGGCGCTCTGGACTTCGGCACGGACGATGGCTTCGAGACTCTGCCGGAGAAGGTTGGTTCGGGCTTTAGCATTGACGGTCAGCAGCAACAACAGCAGCCAGACGACTACCAAAGCAAATCCCAGCAGCAGCAACAACAGCAGGCGACGCTGGCGGCAGGTCTGCAAAGTTCCCAGATCGTGAGTACATCATTTTATACATTTGGTGGCTGAAATAATGATCATGTACCACAATATTTATGTTAAAGCCTTTTAAATTTCACTAGCTTATCAATACTAAGAATCTAATTAACCTTTTTAATTTGTAGAGCGATGCCTTAAGTGCAGCGGGTTATACGACCCGTTCAACGGCGCAGCAACAGGGTGTTAGCTCGGCGGTGAGTGCCACCACGGCGCTCGATCAGCTGGCCAAGAGTGATCCTTATGGCCAGACGACCGGCAGTGGGAATGCTTACCAGAACGCCTACCAGAGTGGAGCGGGCAAGGCGACCAGTGGCTACCCGACGACGGCGCCCGGCGGCTATAGCAGCTCAACCTACGCGAATGTGCAGAGCTCGGTGGCCAGTAGTTACCAGCAGCAGGGATATGGCTCGTACCAGCCCAATTCCTACCAGCAGCAAGCGGGCACTGGGGCTCAAGGCGGTTCAGGAGCGGTAGCGGGCGGGGGAGGGGCGGCGACGCAAAACATTCCGGTTGGAGGCAGCAGCAGCCAAAACAGCACAAGGTATGAAAGGATATAGTATCAATGATTGTTTTTAATATCATTCTGCAAGGCGCCCTTCCAGAGGGTTGTTTAAATTGAATTGAGAAATCAACGATTGTCAAAAATACGGTTGCTTCTGGTAAAAATAAATTCGTTTATAAATGGTTCACTTTGCAACTTTTTACCAAAATCAACCAAAATTATTTTTAAAGAATTAATCTCTGACGGTACGAGCTTTCACTTTCCACTCAATATTATTTATGTTTTTTGTATGCAAGTTCTGCCTAACAATCTGCACCATCCGAAAGGAAGCTAATCCTCAATTTGTTTATTGTTTCTCTTTTTTCGTAACACGTTCAATGCTCGCTCATGTCCCAAAACAAAAACCAAACCCAACCTGCAATCGCACACCGCACTTAACAGCGGCAATGCGAGCTCTGCCTATCTCACCTCCGGATACTCGACACCACAAAGTGCTTACCAGTCCAGCCAGAGTGTTTATGGCAACACTGGACTGTCCAACAGCAGCGGGTAAGTAGTAAAAACAATGATCCCACACCCAATGTCCCGAGTTCCTTGAGACTTGCCTAACCCCTGATTGCTTAACTTGCGTTGGTTCCATTATGGTTAATTGCGAATTCTCGTTCAGGTTCGCTGGCAGTGCGAGCAACGCGTCCTCGCAGTACGCCAATTTCAGTACCAGCGCCAAGCTCAAGGATGCGACCTCGGCCAGCAGCGCCGCGCACTACGACAGGTAAGAGCTAAACTCCCCGCTCTGCATGCCCGCTTGTCCCCAGTTTCCGACTAATCCAAAACCGTTGTGCATGTCCATTTCGGAGGCGAACCTTCCCAGTAGCATTAATCATTGATCTTATTGACCTTTCAGTGTCTCCACCAGCAGCGGCGTGAGTAGCAGCAGCGGAAGCACAGGCAACGGTGGTGGTGTGAGCGGGCAGGCAGGTGCTAACCAGGCGGTCGTTTCTAACAGTAAGTAATCGTGAAGTAAATACAGATGGGGACCCCAAAGAGTAAAGGGCGTATTTACACTTCTGTAATATGTTTATTTTTTTTAACTTGCGAAAAACTCAGATTTTTAGTAAACATTTTTGTTACTTAGCTAGCGAATTTACGAATTATTTAATATCAACAAAATTTACCATGAGTCATAGATTTTAATAGCACTCTAAGGAACAGCTATCATATTATATTTTTAAAATATACAAAATTACTCATAGTTGACTTATTACAATATTATTATACTGAGGACTATAGAACTTGATAAATCATCGATCCAAAGTATTTACTTTTTTGAACCTCTTCCTTAGTATTTTGAACCTCTTTCCTAGTTTCTCATACTTTTCCGATCTCTTTAGATAACAACGTGAGCGGAAGCAGCTCGGTCAGCAATGTGACGGCGGGCGTTCCGAGCGGCAACGTGGCCGGTGTGGGCGGAGGCGTCAGCCAAAGCGGCGTAAGTAGTGGAGTCGGCGTGGCCGGTGGTAGCGCGGCCAGCGTCGGTGTGAATGTAAACAACAACAGCAGCAGCAACAGCTCGGTGGGAGCAGCGGCGGGTGGCCAGACGGCCACGGGCACCACCGCTGCGGTGCTGGCATCGCTGACCAACAAGAATAGCAGCAGCAGCAACAGCAGCGGCAGCGGTGGCAGCGTTGCCACGACGGCAGGCAACGCCGGCGGCCCAGGTGCGGGAGCGAGCACCGGCGGCGTGGGCGGCGCATCGGGTGCTGGTGGTGCTGGTAGTGGTGGTGGCAGCAGCAGCAACTTGGTGCCCACCAACATCCAAATGGTTAGTCAATATATTCAGACTGGATTGCCATACTATCAGCAACCAGTGTATTCCTACGAGGAATTGCAAATGATGCAACAGAGAGTGCCACATGTGGTGAGTTCATGGAGAAAAGCAAAAGCAAATACCAAACCAACAACTACAAAATGCAACTGACCAATCAATCGAACCGTCTAATCAATCAGTAATCAAATCAATATCCTCCCATAATAATGTTCGCTACAACGTTTTCGCATTAGTCAAGTCCTAATTCCATTAAAACGCATACGACAACTGCTCAGCCCATTCCAGCTCGTCTCCCGCTGATGATTTAGATCGTTGTTCCGGATCAGGGCTCGTTGACGTTGCGCCCTTCCACTTCTAACCGTTTCTCGGCGTGCATTGTACATAATAACATTATCGCGATGTCTGTGATGAAGTCCTTAATACCACCTTCTACATGTCTTGTCTGTTTTTTGTGTGTGTGTGATTGTGTAAACAAGCTGACACTTTCTTTCGCCACCTTGCACTTTAATTTCGTTAAACCATCCGCTTCCGTTTCCATCCACCTTCCACATTCCTGGCATTATCATAATCATCAAAAAAAAGAAAATCCATATGTATTGCTTATCCTCCAGGCTCAGCTTTACACTCCAAATTAACCAAAAACTAATCCTTCTATCCCTCCTCAACTCTATCTTAATTTTATTTTTTCCTCAAATTAGAGATGCAAAGCTAATTTAAATCAAATTAAAAAAAAAATTGTTTATCTTATGAGAAATAAATTGATAATTTTGCATCCCTAATAAGTATTAAATACAATTTTCCATCTATGCTCCCGACTCTCACATTTCCTCACGATTTCCTAACCACCGATTTTTTTTTTTTTTTTTTTTTTTTAGTTTAACCTTACATTCAACTTGTGTATAAATTTATTGCATTTAATTAAACATGTTTCATTTCGTTTGGAATTGGCACGCAGCTTTGCTAGACTGGACAGAACGCTTCGTATTGTTGCAAGCTCAAAGTCTGGCAAAGCTGTTTCTGATTTCTTCACAGCCATTTTAGACACACAATCTACTCCCTTGATGGCTACTTAATGTAATTATTTTTGGTTGCAGCAGGGATACTACGATCTAAACTATCCGCCAGCCAGTTTAGGAGCTGGACGTGAGAACCTTGGCTCGGTAACCTATTCCGCAATGAATGATGGACGCTTTGCTCGCACTGACAATAACTCCAGTCCGGTTGGCAATGTGAGTTCGGGCTCGAATCATGTTACAGAGGAGTGTTTAAACATGTAATCTTAAATCGTTTAGGTCTCCAGCACAATGTCGCAACAGGCTGGCTCGAGTGCGCCAATGCTGAATGTTCCTTATGCCTACTTCTATGGCGGCAATGTAATGCCCGGTAGTTTCCAATATGGCACGCCTGCCATCTATCCAGTAAGCTTATTAAACCATAATCAAACTGTAAACACTTTTTAACATTGCTTGATTTCATTGAACATCAGCAAATACCGGCAGCCAACACTGCCTCTGGTCAACAGTTCCCGAAGCCTTCGTACAGCGCGGGATACGGCTCGACCAGCTATGACACTCTTTCGCAGACTACGCAGGATTACAGCAAGGGGGGCTACTCATCGAGCGTGAACCAGCAGAGCAAAACCCAGGCGGTGTCCAACCAATCGCAAGCAGGCACTGGCTCCGATCTGACCTCGTCCATGTACGGGAAGGGACATGTGGCGCTAAACAAGGTTAATGTACGTAATGGTTATAACCAGGGCTGTGGAATAGTATACTGAGTATTCTGGCCCCGAATTCGGTATTGTCAGTGCCGACTCCAAAAAGAATTCGGGTGACTTGGAGTACTGCGCACATGGCCGTATATTATTTAAGCGAATCCAGAATTCAAGAATTCTCAGCCCTAGTTAAACAACCTTTCTCGATGTTTCTACAAATTATTTTTTAATTCCTCTCTTTACAGTCGTACGAGAAGCAGAGTTTCCACTCCGGTACGCCGCCGCCGTTCAACATGCCTAACACTCAGACGGCTGGCGGCACTTCGGCCCAGCCGTACGGAATGTACTTGCCGATGCCAGCAGCCGGACACCACAATATGATCCATCAGCCCATTCATCAGGTACATTCCGAATTAGCACTGCAGGTTGTTGTAGGCGGAGGGGCGGAGAACCATCTCCTTATTCGTGAGAATGGTCCGCAAATTGCTTACCAGCAGATCTGGCAAACTAGCCCTGTCCAATGTCTGGATCAGGATGTTGCCTCTCTCGACGATAACTATGAGCAGAATATCGAAAGCTATGTTCGGGACGAAGTTAGCGGAATGTCTTTCTTTGCCGACTGATGGGGTGCCTAGAGAAATTTATCACGTCCTAGCTAGCACACAAATTTCAGTTTACACCATTCGTAGTTAAATACCCACAAAAACATTTCACTTTATTTGGCTACCTTTAAATATTGGTTCTTGTTTTTAAATGCTCCTTACACTCACACTTAGATAAATCGACATGCTTAACCTGGATAACCCATTAACTATGGATCTTTCTTTGCAGCTTTAAATCTAATTTTGTTGATCTACAGCAGCATGTATTTGTATATTTTTTACATCCCCATTGTTAAAGTATCTAACACCACATAAACACTAACTAAACATATTTTGTACACCACTAATAACATTAATCACGCACTTCTCCTGTAGAACACACTCCTAAAGTCATCTTATTTATGTTCTTTCATTAAAAAAATTTTACTTTTCACCTGTGATCGTAATTAACAATTACATTTCATGCATTTTCTAATTTTGTTTTATATTGTTTCGGAACATCTGTTTCGTTTCAGTGGGAGAATATAATCTCCTAGGAAAGTTAGGTGCTTGAATTGATTAGTTTATTCGTCGGTAGTGAGAGAGAGAGAATTGTGAAATGCATGAAACTGTTCTATTGTTTGACATTTCTTTATAATTTCTTTTGATTTTTTTATGGGACAACAATTAGATGGACGGCAGGATTCATAGCTCATCCCGCCGGGTAAGTTCCTTTGTTGTAATCATGTGTAAAAGTTGCTTAATTCTTGGTGAACTGCACAACGTTAACCACCCCACGCATGCCTCACCCCCACGTAATCTTTCTCATCACATCTTGTTTTGTATCATCTAGTCTCTAGTTGCATGAATCCCACAGAAGCGCTGCTGAAAAGAAGGAATCGTTTGTCAATGGGGTCATGCTGTTATCAGAAGCATATCCATTCATGTGCCTATTCTATATACTATACTTAAAATCTGCCGTGTATATAATCAGCGAATATGTGTATTTATAACTGCGTGTGCTCATATGTTAACCCACATTTGTGTATGGATGGGCGAGTGAAGACCGAAATAAGCTCAATGTTCTGCTTGCGAAGGCAGCATCAGCCAGTCCATGATTTGTTTTACACATTTACTGATCCCCATCCGTATCTGTTGCAGGACTCGAACAGTGCCGGGCAACGTCAGCAGTCGACCAGCCAGTCGAAGTCTGCTGGCAAGCAAGGCTACTCGCCCTCGTACTGGACCGGACAGAACTAGCTTCCGGAGAACACGATCTGGCGGCCCCTGCAGATCGCCCGAGCGAGCGACTTCTATAGCCTTCGCAGCAGTAGCAGCACCACCACCACAACCACCACGCCCATTCACCACATCTACAGCAAGAGCAGCGCCAGCAATCCCAGAGCGCTGCCCATCACACATGCCACCACCACGACAGTGACCACAATAGCAGCCAGCAGCGCCACAACGACCATAGATGCCACCACCACGCCATTAGCAGCAATAGTGACGACGGCATCGACGACGCAAGGTATTCCCGGGCAGTTACTGATGCTCGTCAAGGAGCAACCGCAACAGCAGCAGCAATCACAACCGCCACCACATCAACAACAACAAGCACTCGCCGACGGGGCGGGGAGCGAGAAATCCTCGCCAGCGTCGGAAGAGGATTATCTAATATACGAAGATAAGCGATCATACTTTACTTAATAAGAAACGTTTTTACTACGAACGCACTGTAAAGGCGCCGCCCAGCAGCGTCCTGACCACGCCTCCTTTCTACCCCTCAGCCACAAAACAAAACACACACCACACTCGCATAAATCCCACACAGCATGAAGGTGTTTCTCCTCCCTCACACAACAAAGAATGAAACAAATAAAACAAAAAGCATACAGCAACATCCGCATAAATATACCAAGTACCATTTTCACATTGCATACAAATAAATTTACAAAGATAAAGAGTAACAATTATTAATTATTAAAGGCGTAAAACGATTTAACAGATTTAAGAGCGTAAGAAATAAACCGAAAAGAGCAGAACAGTAAATTAAAAAATACAAGTATATATATTAAAGCAAACAAAACCACAAACATAACGTGAATGAGAAAAAACAAAACAAACAAAAATTAATTATTGTAATCGGTTTAAACTTATATGTATAATTATAACCTTAATATTTAAACTAAATACAAAAAAGAAGATACGATTAAATCCAAACAAAATGCAAAAAAAAGATAAACCTTGGCGATTTTACTTAAATTGGTATGTTTGATTTTAGGGAGCAAAATTTAAAAATCTATGGCCTTTTTTAAAAATTTAATTTTTCTTTTATAATTATATTTGCGGATCTTGATAAAATTCAGTTATTGTTCCTATGTTCTATATTAAGTATTCTTACACAATTTGAGTATTTGTGGTCCGATAGTTAGCAGAAAGTGTCTCATTCTAATCTAATGGATTTATTTATACGTGTTTCTGTGTTTTTATACCCTTGCAGAGGGTATTATAATTTTGGTCAGAAGATTGTAACGCAGTAAAGGAAACGTTTCCGACCCCATAAAGTATATATATTCTTGATCAGGATCAATAGGGGAGTCGATATAGCCATGTCCGTCTGTTTCAATACTGTTTGCGAGCTCAGTTTAAAAGCTAGCGATCTGAAACTTTCATAGTCGTCCTAAAACAAGTGTACGCAGATCAAGTTTGAAAACCGCCCCGATCGGTTGTCTATATCCCATAGCTCCCATATCGGTTATAACTTGCAAGAATGGAAGATATTTCGCGCAGTGTAAAAGCTATTGACATAAATATTTTCAAATCATATTTTTTATGCGTACCTTGATCAGGGTAAAAGCGCGTGGCGATCGGACGTCTATATCCTATAGCTCCCATAGGAACAATAGGGTGAAATCGGGTAAAATTTAATGATTTTTAGGATATTTCGCGCATTATACAAGCTATTGACATGAATCTTTCTAAATCGTATTTTTTAATGCATACCTTGATCAGGGTAACAGCCCGTGCTAATCGTACGACTATATCCTATAGCTCCCATAGGAACATTTGGGTGAAATCGGTCCAAATTTGATGTTTTTCAGAATTTTTCGTGCAGTGTATAAGCTATTGACAAACATCTTTTCAAATCGTATTTTTTTATGCATTTCTTGATCAAGGTAAAAGCGCGTGCTGATCGGACGTATATATCCTTTAGCTCCCATAGGAACAATAGGGTGAAATCAGTCCAAATTTGATGTTTTTCAGAATATTTCGCGCAGTATAAGCTATTGACATAAATTTTTCCAAGTCTTATTTATTTACGCATATCTTACTCAGGGTAAAAGCGCTTGCCGATCGGACATCTATATCTTATAGTTAATTCGGTGCAAAATCGGTCAGTTTTTAAAAATTTTTATTGGCGATACAGATAGTCTTAGCACAATTTTGGTTTTTGCATGTGATAGGGCAACATTTAAACATGTGTGAATTTTTTCATCCAAAAATATTAAAAATTGAGTGAGATACAGGCAATCTCCGTCAAATTTTTGACACCCTATAATCGAATACAATACCAGCTAACTTACTTAGGTTCAACTGCCCATAACTTCGGAAGTTTTACTCGGATCGATCTAAAATGTTCTAAGTTTTCTAAAAAAAATGAAAAAAAAATTTTAACACTATACCCTCCCTTAAAGGCGGCGAAAATATTTTTTTTTATTTTTATATGACGTTTTTGCAGTATAAGCTATGCAAATCTATGTACAGTGGATCGCAGCTTATTTCGTGCAGTTACCCAAAAAAAAGTTCAAGTCGTTATTCCTGCTAAACTAAGAAAGATAACAGAAAAATTTTAAATTTCCTTAATCATAAAAACAAAATGTGCAGGCTTTTTTCATGCCGCAGCTTATTTCGTGCAGTTCATTCCTCTTAACTTATTATTTGTAATTTAAAAGCTAATATTTTGTATGTCCTCCTTTCTGGTTCAGGACAGCTTTAAGACGATTTCCTAAGGAAGAAACTAACTTTTTAGTGGTTTCTACTGGAATTTTTGGCCATTCTTCCATAAGAACACTTTTCATGTCGTTTTTGTTCGAAATCTTCCTCTTCCTTATAGCGATATCCAAAATTTCCCATAAATTTAAATCTGGAGACTGTGCTGGCGTTATGACGACATGAGGGCAGTTCCAGACAGGTTAAACCTTCACAATTCCTGCCGAATGCTTCGGATCGTTGTCCTGGTAAAATCGAAATCGATCGCGTATGCCCAGTTTTTCAGCAGTTTGGAGCAGGTTTTCCTTTAAAATCTGTAGGTACATCTTGGCCATCCATGATAACTTAAAAAAAAACGAGGTTGCCCCGCCAGAAGCTGCCATACAAGCCCAAACCAAGAGTTTATTTTGGAGCTCTGTATTAGGTCGCCGCCAAACATATTAAACCAAAAAGGTTACATTTTGACTCGTCTGCAAATAAATTTTTCTGTTCTTTCTTAGTATAGCAGGAATAACGACCTAAACTTTTTTTAGGTAACTGCACGAAATAAGCTGCGATCCACTGTATGTATACCCTATTCTTTTCGTTACTTTTTCAATTTTAGCAATTTCGGCTTGCCGAAGTTAGCTTCCGTCCTCGTTTTTTTAATTTGATTTGCCTCTTTACTGAAATGCATGCGGTGTGCTTATATACGTATATATATAACTTTTTTAATTCGGAATAAGCTATTTAAATATAAAGATACATGTAAACAATGAGAAACAGCCTGCTACTGGCTGTGCAGCAGCTTGTTGAAGTCGGCGTAGGCCGACTCCAGATCGAAGAGGAACTGACGCACCTGACCCTCGCTCAGCTCGTCGGAGGCCTGCATCTCGTTTAGGCTACCCAACCACTTCTCCACCTTTAGCTTGGCATCGAAGTCCTCCGGGATGAGGGACAGGCGGTTCATGTTGTCGGCCAGATCCTTAACGTCCGGCTGCAGGGCGTCCATGGTGTTGATCTGCAGACGCAACTTGTCCATAATGGTAATAAACAGTGACACTATTTCGGCGATGCACTTAGAGGTATTGCCCTTGTCGTCGCGTATGGTGATGGGTCGGTCCTCGCGAATCCTCTCCAGCGCCGCCGGGCAGTCCAGCCGGAACTTCTTGACGAATGACTCCACCGTGGGAAACTCGTCACCCTGCACCTGCTTGAAGGCAACCTTATACTGGACCAGGTATTTGGAGCAGGCGGCCGTATATTCCTGCGGCGTAATGCAGTCCCGAATGTAGGCCTTTTCCAATTGCTGGATGGTGTTGGTAATTGCGTATAGATCGGCCATGTTGTCGTACCTCTCGCGCTCGCGGGCGTTGCGGAAGAGCTTTACCTCCTCGTACAGCTCGGGACTCTGATCCTGCATCCTGGGTTTGGCTCAAAAACGATCTGGTTTTAAAGAAAAAAACAATGATTCACAAAACAGATTTTGTCAGGCAGTGTGACCGTACCGCAGTGCACTTAAAATACAGCATTGAAGAGTTGTTGAGCCCTTGAACAAGTGTTGGAAAACACAGAATCACTAACAGTCATTCAGTTCAAACTTAAATTTGATTAGTGAAATATTTATGATCTTGCTTAATCATTTCCGCCCCCCCAAAAACACCACCTTATCGATGCTGGTCGTTTTCCGCTTGCCGAATATAGATTAACGCTTTATCTGTTCGCATGTTTACTGGTTAATTCCATGCATGCCGATAGGAACTATCATTGAATTAAGACAAGGTGTTTTCATTGATTGAATCTCCCCTTGCGCCCACAAACATTTTCATTAAATCAGAGGTCCAAAACAGCCAGTACGGTCGCTTAATTTACCTGTTTATGGCTCTCAATATCAGCATATCAGCTTATCGATACCATTGACCGCAGCCCAGCAAAGTGCACTGGGTTCACTTATTAGTATTTCCACAGTCGCCAACCCGCTCGCAATCTGTTCAGACCTGGTATAATTGAATCTCCGTCTTTTTGTTAATCTGCGTTCAGATCAAATTAACAAGTGTTTCAGTTGTTTAATAGCTTTAAGGTGTTTTGTTTTGTCACGGATACAGATTACAGAGGACACATTCAAATGGGCGCTAACGAACAGCAAGACAATGTAAGTAAAGTAGCCGTGATTTTGAGGCAAATCTTCGGGGTTTAATAAATATTTTAAAATAAATATAGGCTTACTATTACGTATGTCTATAGTTAATAAGCTTGGCGTCTAAGCAAACAGCATGTTTGACCATAAAGTTATACTAAAATATAAATCCTGTATGCGACACGCTCGGATGCCAAAGCGTAATGCGTGGCTGTGACCAATCAGTTCTCTAATACGGCACTGCCTGTTCGACCAGCTTGTAGCCATGGCCGGAGTAACTTCGCGGCGGGTACAGGACAAACAGACCCAACTGCAGCAGCGACAGTATGCAGCCCAGAAAGTTGGGTATCTGAAAAGGAAAGCAAACAATTGCCACCGTCAGTGATTTGATGTCTGGCCAGTCGTGGGAACAGGGTCACCTGGATGAATGAGTCCGATATCAGTATGCCGTAGATTAGCCACTGCAGGCTGACCAAAAAAGACGTGGCTATCAGCGGCAGGGGCAGGCTCTCCGAGTTCTTCGCCCGTATCACATGCAGCAAACTAGCCAGCGGGGCGGCGAAAAAACACACGGTCACGATGCAGCACACGATTCCTGAAAATATACATATTTGAGAACTAAGCACACCTGACTAAATAGTTGCACGAAAAGTGTTCTTACCCGTGACGTGTATCATTTGATCGCGCTGGTCTTCCAGCCGATTGGTAAAGAGAATGACCACCACCAGTACGGTCAGAACGAATCCGAATTGCTTGACGCAGGCACGTTTGTTGACGGTGAACACATAGTAAATCAGCGTGTAGACTAGAAAAAGCGTCGATCCGATGATGTTGACCAGCACAATGCTCTGTTCGTTGGTTAAGACTCCGTAGCGCAACCAAAAGCTGCACCTGTACAAATAAAATTCAATTCATTTGAGTGTGTTATACGTCAAAAAACATGGGTAAATTGCCAACCAAGCAATGCTGTTAATTTTTGTTTTATTTAGATGTACCACAAGTAGTGGAATATACAAATAAACTATGCAGTTAATTCAGTTATTTCTGTCAACATTATTCCGGCTATTTAAAATATTTTAGGAACATTTATAACATTTTTAATATTTAAAAGATTTAAGCCAATTCCAATGAGATATTTATTTGATCTTTATGGAAGCCAAATCGGAAAGGTTAGATCCAATCATTACTTTTTTGTAAAGTTGGAAATACATGTTCGAAGAAGGATTTTAAATTTGAAACCAACAATTAACTTTGCTACATTAAAACAGCTTACTCAAAGGTGAGCGAAAAAGTTGTAGTAGTAGCCTAATATTTTGATAAAGAAATCTTTTCCAACCCCAGATAAAGTCTTAAGTTCGGCAGTTCTTCTTTTAAGAGAAGACCAAGCCAAAACAATTTAAGAACCAACAAAATCTTCTCGGCAACCGCGACCAACTCGATTTTATCTCGGTAGTGCCAACGTCGGCAGTTTCTACTCACGATAAGAAGCCGCATATGAAGGGAACTCCGGAAGAGTCACCCGTGCTTTTTTTCTGTATGTACTTTCGGCATATCATGCTGCAAGTAAAGCGAACAATTGAATTTTGGATAGGTCCATTTCAATGTGTTTTGGAGATTGGTACTTACGCGCCGGAAAGGAACTGGAAGACGGTGCTGATCACCGCCGTCGTGGACAGCAGGGAGTCGTAAGCCACCGCCGACATAGCGCTCGATCTTCTTAGTAACTTATGCTAAACTTAAACGCTGCCAGACGCTACGCTTCCAAATACAACGTCAACAAAAAATTGAACAGCTGTTGAGGACTTAAGGATGGTACTTCTGACTAGCGATGAGTCCGTGCCAAATTTTCCAACACAGCTCGAACACATAACTTAATTTAAAACGGCAGTGGTTTTTTATACTTCATATATAAATAATATAATTAAAACAATTTTTGAATTACCATATTGAAAAGTCACTAAAAAATAGTTTGCCTATTGGATGTGTTTAAATATTACAATTTAAAAAGTTTAATTGCAATGAGCTTGAACAAATTTTTAGGTTTCGGGTCACGGCAAATTGCACAACACCCACAAGTTACCAACACTGGCAGGCGCGCGCATTTTTAAAGGAAACTCGTATGAGCAGTGCTGCCAGATTTTTAGAGGGAAGAAGTTTAACTGGAATACAATTTGTGTAAATAGTTAAAAATTAAATAATTATTAAGTAGGAATAACATATTTATTTTGGCTACTTGATTACTTAGTACTTATTGTATTTCCCGCCCCCGAAAGCTTATTTCAGCTAAAACTCTGGCAACAATTTGCGAAAAAGAGCTTTTATACCCTAGCAATATATTTTATATTTTTTTCTGCTGTCAGGTTCGCAGTAATAGAGAGGTTCTTGTCGTAGAATGTATTATTCTTTATATTTATTGGCTTATTTTAACAGCAGTGCATACTAATTGATTAATATAAAAGCTATTTGGCCACCAAAATTAATTTTTTTAATATAAGGATCGGGTTTACCAATCAACAAGTTGAACTGATAGTTGAATATATCTAAATAAGACTTGTACCACCGCGCCGAGATCTCATAAAAAAGTATTATTATATTAAAATTAATTTTTTAAGGGTATAAAAACGTTGGGTAGTCTTTATTGTTTTGGTTTTATCTCATGCCGGCTACCAAAATTTGGTTGTTGTTGTTTGGGTTCTAAGCGGAAGCTTTTTCGCCACCAACCACGACGCTCAGCTGACATTTTTAGTCGCGCTCCGAGTCCAGAGCTGCCATAACGTAACGCTTCGATCCGATTCCGAGTGCACCGCTGGCGGTGCGCCGTTTAGAAACAATTGTGACTGTTGCTCCGAGTTGGGAATCGGGAAATGTTAGAATTTACACACACTGCCCGTAACACAACACTGATTCGAAAAACCCTGTTGCCTTACCGCCAACTGTTAACGATTGTTACAACTGTGTTAGCACGCACACACCACACGCGTGTGTTTACGAGTGCCTTAAAAAGTGTTCCCCAAAATAAGTGGTAGTACGAAGCAAAGTCCATAATTATGGCCAGCAAAGGTCAGCAGGCGGAGGCCCAGCAATTGTATCCGCAGCCCACAAGAGTGGAACTGCTCACAGCCCAGACGGAAACCAACCAGGTGAGATTCTGATTCCGATTCCAGATGCCATCTACCTCAGGTGAGAGAGCGGGCAGATCGGCAGACTACCTACCACTGAGGTACCCGATGTTGTTGTTCTTTTGACTCTATCTGCACATGCACCTTTTCTTTGTTTTCTTTCGATGACGTTGTTCTTCTCTCTCTTTTCTCGGATGCTGTTTTCATTTATTTTATCTCACGCATTTCATTTTTAATATTATTATACACTTTGTGCTTTTCTGTGTATATTTACTTGCCAAAGGCGTTCGGACCTATATATTTTATTTTTTTGCATATTTGTTTTCAAAGTCGAATACAATTTTATATACACGCACATATACATATATACAAACGACGCATTTAGCATATGGTTGATTCATATACAGTGGAACCTATGTCGACCATGAGTAATTTATGTAAATACAGTGTGGTATAAATTGGTAGCACTAAAATATTTTTGTTGATGTTTAGTTTAATTGTTAAGAGCTTAACTATAATCATTAACCAAAGGTTTGAATACCTGTTTTAATTTAAATATCAAATAAATTGATCATTTTGGGCTTAAAAATTGACTAAAAAAAATTTAAAATCGAAGATTTTAGAACTACATAGGTGCTTGTAAATGATGCAAATAAATTTTGTTGATGGGATAAAGCCAAATTTACCTAAAGCTAAAACATAGCTTGAGTGAAACTTGTGTCAATGGAAAAATAAATTTAAATAAATAATTGCAGTTCAGCCAAAACAAGTTGCATTTTTGAAAGAATCAGAGAGCAAGGGAAAAGTAGTCCAAATAAATGTTTCTGAGCTTTTAAATATTTTTAGCTTTTACCTACCGGTGCAAAGTGCTGTCTGTTTGACCTCTGTTGTTTTCGAGTACTTTAGTTTTTTTGGCAAACAAACCGATCTCCTAGTGTGTATAATCAGCTGAATTTTCAGTCATCGCTTATCAGTTATAAAGAGACACCGCTCGCAAACGTTCATTCAATTAGAGCATTCTGCTTATAAATAGTATTCCGTTAATCGCAAATGATCCCAAATGCTCCTGCTGAGAAATGGAAAGTTTTGCCCTTCGGTCAAGATTAGCAGTAATTAGCGACAATTACAGATTATAACAAAGCGGGAATTAATCAGAAAGTTCTGATAACGCAACCCCCATTGGAATTTTGAAATGACCCCACACAATGACGCACTGAATCGCTATCAGAGACTGAATTGTATGCTTAAGGGAAGTGTGTTTTTTTGCTGAGTATCTAATTGTGCTTGGAACACTTGCAGAAACCACGATGGGGCAATCTCCTGCTGCTGGTGGCCCTGGCAACCACATTTGGAGGTGCTGTGCCCACCGGCTATTGCATAGGCGTTATCAACGCCCCCTCCAAGGTGAGATATACATATGACGATTTAGTCGTCGAAGGGAAACATTTAAAGGCCTATCTTTACAGCTCATGAAAGTTTGGTGCAATCAGACAGTGCACGAGACCTACGGCAGTAACCTCAGTTCCGGCGGTCTGGAACTATTGTGGTCGTGCATCGTTTCTGTGTTCCTGGTCGGCGGCGCCATCGGTTCGCTGGGCGGGGCTGGAGCGGCCAATAAATTCGGCAGGTAGCTATTAATCAACTAGATAAGCCCCTTGGATTTTCTCGAGTGTTTTGGATCCGGCAACTAATTCGAATATCAATAAAAGCCATTCAGAAGTGGCGGGTATTATATGTCGTAACAATCGTTTTCAGTAACAGTTCGAAAGGGTGAACACTCTATTAAGATGGATTAGTATTATGAAGCTTATGAAAATAGGGTATTGAAGAATAATTAATCCAGTTTTTTTCCATCTTTTTATCTTTGTTAATAAACTAGGTAAATTATCTTGGAAACTTTGAATTTAAGATAACACTTGAATTTAATTGTTTTATTTCAACTTTTATTTTAATTGTTCAAAGCAATTAATTACCAATGCTTGCAATACTTTACTAAACAATCTTAGTTTTATGAAAAGTTTGTTTTAGTATTTTATAATTTCTTTAATATAGGCACATCCGTTGATAAAAAATAAAATAATAAAAATAAAAAAACAAGAAAGAAAAGCTAGGAGCCGAAGTTGATTTACCCTTGCAGAATATTCGTAAATTAATTCTCCAAAACTATTCATATGATGCATTCTTAATACCAACTTCCTAACTTTAAAACAAGAGAGAACGCTATAGTCGAGTGCCTCGACTATTAGATACCCGTTACTCAACTAAACAACTTAATATAAATATGCCTTCTAGTATGTTTTTCGCCGCTCGAATTAGCACCTTGGCCAGTTGTTCCAAAGTCATCCGTTAGATGGCGCTATTGTATTGCGCCATCTACCCCAAGACATTGGTACCACGGGCCATGAATGGCGGAAATGTAGGCGCTAGCCAGGCTTAAGCGTTTAATGAGTTTTTGGGCGTTAGAGTGGGCGTGGCAATCTTTTATTAGGCCAATCGATAGGTATTGACGAAACAAATACATATCAATTACAATTTTCATAATAGCATCAAAACTGTGGCCACAGCTTGTGGCTTGTGGGCGTCAGAGGGGGCGTGGCACCATTTTGAAATGCCAATCTTCTAGCTTTTATAGTTTCCGAGATCTCAGCGTTTATACGGACAGACGGACATGGCTAGATCGACTCGGCTAGTGATCCTGAACAAGAATATATATACTTTATAGGGTCGGAATCGCTTCCTTCTACCTGTTACATACTTTTGCACGAATTTTACTCTCTTTTTACTCTACGAGTAACGGGTATAAACACCAAAGTTATGGCATTTCCGATCAATCAGTTATATGGCAGCTATAGGATGTAGTCGGCCGATCCCGGCCGTTCCGACTTATATACTGCGTGCAAAGGAAGGAAAGTTGTGTGCAAAGTTTCAATTCGATATCTTAAAAACTGAGGGACTAGTTTGCGTAGAAACGGACGGACGGACGGACAGACGGACAGACGGACATGGCTAGATCGACTCTCTTGGTGATTGATCAAGAATATATAACTTCATAGGGTCGGAGATGTCTCCTTCACTGCGTTGCACACTTTTGACCAAAATTATAATACTCTCTGCAAGGGTATAATAAAAATAAATCCTTAAGAATCTTTAGTACATCCGTTGAAATGAGTCTTTTGTAAAAAAATATCACCTTCTCTTCCAGAAAAGCATGCTTCCTCATCTGCGGAGGCATGTTCACCGTAGGAGCGGTGCTGTTCTTCTTCTGTCGTGCCGCTGGTTCCGTGGAGATGCTGATAATCGGAAGGTTTATTGTGGGCCTGGCCTCTGGCCTTGTGACCGCCACCCTGCCGATGTACCTTTCCGAGGTGGCTCCTCTGGCGCTGCGCGGCACACTGGGCGTTTTCTGCGCCGTAGGAGTAACGGGCGGCGTGGTCGTCGGCCAAGTCTTCAGTTTGGCCGATATCTTTGGCACCGAGGATCTTTGGCACTATGCGCTGACAGCCTACATGATTCTGATCCTGGTGTGCTACCTGCCTTCTTACCTATTGCCCGAGAGCCCCAAGTTCCTGTATATCGTCAAGGGAAATCGTGCGGCAGCCAAACGGGAGCTTCAACGTCTGCGTGGCAAGGATGCCGATGAGCTCATCGCTCAAGAGATTGCCGAGATGGAAGGGGAGAGCAATGCCAAGGTTCAAAGCAGCAGCTTCTGCGATGTACTGCGCGATCCTCGTCTAACGTTGCCCCTGATCATTGTCTGTTGCTTCCATGGTGGCCAGCAATTGTCGGGCATAAATGCGGTGAGTAGAATAACCCCTATTTCTAAAGTCTGGCTTATAAGATTTTGTGTTTTTCCAGATATTCTACTACTCGGTGAGCATCTTTGAGAAGGCCGGACTTTCCACCGTGAATGCCCAGTGGGCCAATTTAGGCGCTGGCTGCCTGAATCTGTGCGTATCCCTTTTGGGTCCTTGGCTAATGGCTTACTGCAATAGGCGAACCCTCATGATGTTCTCCTGCGCCCTGTGCTCCGTCTTCTTGTTCACCATCGCCTTCGTTTTGTTCTATATTGTGAGTTAATTTTGGTTGGTCTAGCAACTCGTGTTTTTCTTTAAATATTAATAAGTTCAACAAGGGAGATACCCTCGTTGCAAGAAAATCCGAACGATTTTGTCTTGGATTACCGACTTGATTTTAATTTTATATTATTTTTCAGGACCAAGTCAGCTGGTTTGCCATTGCCTGTATCGTCTGCATCATGGGCTACATCTTCTTTTATCAATTTGGACTGGGTCCCATTCCCTACTTCATCGGCTCAGGTAATTTGTCGCGTGACTTTATTGTTTGTCTAAATTCCCATAGCTCCATTATTTGCGACTGAGACAGCTGCGCGTGATTCCGAGAAATTGGTTTGCAATTGAGCCGGAATTGGGATCGAATGGGGTTCATTGGCTTACCATACAATTGTTTACGGCTTTTAAAGGCGTTCATCAGACAAACCGTCTGTATAATTGGATGACTGGTTTATTTTTAGACCCATTACTAATTCGAATTGTGCTCTCCAATTTGCAGAATTATTTGAGGTGGCTCCGCGCTCAGTGGCCATGTCGATGGGCAGTCTTTCCTCGTGGACTTGCAATTTCATAATTGGCATCTCGTTCCCGCTCCTGCAGAACGCGTGGGACGCTTTCGTGTTCCTGCCCTTCTCCATTACCTGTGTACTGCTCTTCCTGCTGACGAAATTCTATCTGCCTGAAACGCGGGGACGCGATCCGTCCGAGGTGGCGCCACTCGTATCGAAGGGCTTCCGCTCCAAGGTCAAATGAGACCTCTCCCTGTGGACTCATCTTACAATTAGCCTTAAGTAGCCGGTGTTATGTGGTGATACGTTTTAACTCCGATGGCAGAGTGGGCCACTCATTGACTCGTCCTTTTCATGTGCCTTTTGTAAAAGCCGACAATAAACCGGAATCCACATTGTTCAGGGTCGAATTGCTACAATTAATTGCAATTGCCCGTTTAGTCTGTAAGCTCTTTTGTACAAACCAATAAATGCGTAAACGGATCTAACTTTGAAAGTCACCCTGTAAGAAAGCTTTGAGCGCTCCGTTCCCTTATCACTACTGCACAAGTTCAATAAATAAGCCTTGGGACGGAGCGTCAAGTAATATTCTGTTAATTAGATTTATTGTAGAGCAAAAGACGCCGTATAATCATTATTGGATGCCCTATCACACTTGGGTTAGGTGATTAAATGCCAGAATTTTGGCATAAATGATAACTGCTTAAAAAAATTATTTAAAATCTTCCCTGATCTGGCTGTTGTTTATGTATAGTAATAAAACCTGTTTCTTAAGACCAAAGCTTACCGATGAAATGTGAAAGAGTATAAAACTATAGACTTATTTTCCCGGCTAGTTGTTGTTAGAACAAACAAACGCTCCCGTGTCAATGATAAGAAAACAAGCACTTGTAAGACAAAAACGCTGAATTTATCTACGCTTAGTTATGTGCTGCAACCGTATTCCGGATGACTCAGAAAGGTGTCGAATAGACTGAGTGAGCAGCCGGATGCGAATCACTTTCGGTGTAGCTTTCGGCGTTCCAGCATCGATCTATCGCTATGGTTGTTGTAATGGTATTTACCTCTGACCACTTTTTACCGCTTTCTCTCTTCTCGGGACGAGTTTGTTGCTTAAGTCTTTCGATTGCGCCATGTGCGAAGTGCTAATCGTGTGAATCTTGCTCTCCTTGCAGCATGTGACCCCGCCCAGGGTGAACGGCTGGACCCCGCTCCTGCTGCTCATCTGCCTGACAGTAACGCTGGGCACTACGGTTCCAGTGGGCTACTTCTTCGGAGTCCTCAATGCCCCGGCAGAGATTATCAAGAAGTGGTGCCAGGATATCCTGGCGACCGAATACGACACCATCGTCACTGCTGGGCAACTGGACATCCTTTGGACGAGCATTGTGTCCATCTACCTGATTGGCGGCATCTGCGGTTCCTGCTTCAGTGCTCTGCTTAGCGATAAATATGGCCGGTGAGATGTGCTTTAATGAAACACATTAGTATACAAAAAAAACTGTTTTTCTTGAAATAGAAAACAAATTTAAACACAGTGAAGGGCATTTCAGACCCTATAAAGGGTGATTCCGTCCGTCCGTCTCTTTCTACGCAAGCTAGTCCCTCAGCTTTAAAGCTATTTACTCGAAGAAGGTTAATACAAATTTGACGACAGTAGTATATAGCTGTTATAGGAACAAAACTTTCTTCCAGGAAGGGTTGCCTGCTGATCAGCGGCGTGCTGCTCGTGATTTCTGGTATCCTCTTCAACTGGTGCCGTGCAGCCAAATCCCTGGAGATGCTGATGACCGGTCGCTTCCTGGGCGGGATTGCCTCTGCACTGATCTTCACCGCCCAACCCATGTACCTGCTGGAGTTGGCTCCCTCGGAGCTCAGTGGCAGCGTGGGAGTGTTCACCTGCATCGGCGTGACCGGTGGGATCCTGCTCGCTCAGGTGTTCACTCTGTCCCACTTTCTGGGTAGCGAGCGACTGTGGCCCTATGCCCTCAGTTTCTACAGCCTGTTGGTGGTGGCTTCGCTGCTGCTCCTTTGGTGGTTTCCAGAGAGTCCTCGATGGCTTTACCTGCACAAGCGGGACTACGCCGCTAGTGAACGGGCTTTACTTCGGTTGCGTGGAAAAAACGCTGAGGAAGAAGTGCAGCAGGAACTGCTCGAAATGAAGGCCGCTCTGGAGACGAAGGCCAGCTCCGAAGCCAGCTCTCTGTGCTCGGTGCTGGGAGACAGGGAACTGCGGCTGCCACTCCTTCTGGTTTGCTCCTTTCAGGCCACCCAGCAGCTCAGTGGCATAAATGCTGTGAGTCAGCGATTGAGGTTCCTCAGTACATTTTGTAATCGTTTCCGATTTATCTTACAGATATTCTTCTACTCGCTGTCCATTCTGACAAATGCGGGGTTTTCGGCAGGAGCAGCCACTTGGCTGAACCTGGGAATTGGAGGCTTTAATCTGTGCACCTCGCTGCTGGGGCCGCTACTGATACGCAGGTTTCCACGTCGCCCACTGATGATGATCTCCTGCTCCATATGTGCTCTAGCCCTGCTGGCCATGTCTTTGGGACTCTTTTTTCTGGAGAGATCGGAGAGCACGGTCCTTACTTATTTCTGCGCCACCTTTATCCTTACATTTATTCTGGGATTTCAGCTGGGACTGGGTCCCATTGCCTACTTTATTGGCTCAGGTTTGTATTTAAATATCAAAATAAAGAATATGGGTTTTATTGACACATATATTTTTGTATCCTAGAGCTTCTGGAGGATTCACCTCGCCCCGTGGCCATGTCGATGGGCAGTCTCTTCTCGTGGATCGGCAACTTTCTCGTGGGCATGTGCTTCCCCCTGCTCCAAAGTGTCTGGAGCTCCTTCGCCTTCATCCCGTGTATGTGCGTGTGCCTCTACTGCCTGTTTCTGACCTGGCGCTTCCTGCCGGAGACACGCGGTCGAGAGCCCAAGGATGTCAAGCCCCTGATGAGCCAAGGCCTCGCCTCCAAACGGAATTAAAACAACGCCTTTTCGTAGAGCACACAACTAGCTGGTCTGTCTTGAACATTAATAAGGCTAATAACCTACTTTTAGAGTCTTTATTAATAACCAAAATGGGTAGATTTCGAACTGTTCCTTGTTCGTTGGAGTTAATTATATAGAACATTTTTATATTCCAATAAGGAAAACGTTATTGGGCTTGATTGAATTGGGATTGATTGATTACTTAGTATCTTAGAATATATGTTAAAGCATTATTTAAATTCATTGCTTTATAAACTTTAAATATTTTCTTCTAATTGATTTTTGATTGCAGTATAAAAAACTCTATGGGATACGATGGCTTAGTTACATTTGTCAAATCATGTAATGAACTTCTGGGACATTATTTTTGATCTACTGAGTGGTATTAATTTACTTCGGCGAACGGTAGTTAAAGCGATCCCCTACCAGGGAAGAAATCCTCACATCTTATAAAATGAACAGCCTTAAAGTATACTTTATAAATTGTACAATTGTCTGGTTGAAACTGTCAAAATTTAAACTCAATACAAAGTATTAAAAAGTGAAAATAGCTTAAGATAAAATTGCACTACGGTAAGTATGGCCGAGGGGCAGCAGGGATGGACAGCCTTCCTGTTGTTCATCTGTGTGTCCATCACCGTGGGCTCCGTTGTCCCCATCGGCTATGCGTTTGGCGTGGTAAATGCTCCGTCAGCGGTGCGTCATCCAAAGGTTAGCTAATGTATTCCAACTCAAGAGCACCCTCAGTTCATCAGATCGTGGATAATGGAATCGGCGTTAGCCCGGTACTCATCACGTCTGGGCGATTCCCAGATGACTGTAATGATGTCGGCCGTGGTCTCCATATTCCTCATCGGTGGGATGTTGGGCGCTTCCTTCGCTCCGATATTTAGTGACCGACTAGGTCGACGAGGAATTCTGACGCTCAGCGGATTGCTAACGCTGGTGTCCTGCATCTGCCAGCTGTTCTGCCGGATGGCCAACTCCATCGAGATGCTGCTGCTGGGACGGCTAATCGGAGGACTGGCAGCCGCTCTGATCTATGCCACGCAGCCCATGTACCTGGTGGAGTTGGCTCCGGCAGAGCTGAGTGGCAGCGTGGGTGTCTTCACTAGCATTGGGATCACCGGGGGCATTGTGTTGGGTCAGGTCTTCAGCTTTGACTTCGTCCTGGGGACGGACAAGCTGTGGACCTACGCCCTGGCTGGCTCAGGGATATTCGTGGTGGTCGGACTGGCGCCCATCTTCTGGTTCCCCGAGAGTCCGCGCTTCCTGATGTCCCAGGGCAAGAAGGAGAAGGCCAGGGTGGCTCTCATGCGACTGCGAAGGGATGAGGGACGTGTGACCGCTGAAATGGCGGAGTACGAGGCCACGTCTGGGGTGGTTGATCAGAAGGTCACCACGAAGGAAGTGCTGTGCAATAAGAAGCTCAAGATGCCCTTGATCATCGTGAGCTCCTTCCACTTCGTGCAGCAGATGAGCGGCATCAACGCGGTAGTTGAAATTACCCAGCATAGATAGTGAAAATGCTACTTTATTGACCACTAACTACAGATCTGGTTCTACTCGGTTAATATTTTCACCCAATCTGGATTCACTCTAACTGTGGCTCTGTGGCTCAACTTTGCCTTGGGGCTCGAGAACTTTCTGTTCGCCCTCTTGGGACCCGTGCTGATGAGGAGGTTCAACAGACGCCCCATGATGATCCTCTCCTGCTTTTTTTGTGCCATCTTCTTGACCCTCCTCGTCGTTGGTCTAGAACTTATGGTAAGATCACATATAATATATGTTCTACTTGGTTCGGATTTGATGAAAATTAAATACTTTCCACCCACAGTTATCCATCCATGAGTTCTCATACGCCTGCATTGCTTTCCTGTCGCTGTACATATTAGCTTTTAACGTGGGTCTGGCGTCTATTCCCTTTTTCATTGGTTCAGGTTGATATCCACCATGGTAACCGGCTTACACCTTATCCCTTATTCCGACCCCACAGAGATTTTTAAGCCAGCGCCGCGTCCTTCTGCGATGGCATTTGGAAGTTTTTTCAACTGGCTTTCCAACTTCCTTCTCGGCATGATCTTTCCTGTACTAAATTCGGCGATTGGACCATTCGTTTTCCTCTTGTGCGCCGGGTTCTGCGTCTACGGATTGCTGCTCACCTATCGTTATTTACCGGAGACAAGAAACCGCGATCCAAAGGAAGTGGCGCCGCTGATGGAGAACGGCTTTAAGTCCAAGATAAAGTAGAAAATTCTGAAAATATTTTAATCAAATTTTCATAAATATGAATTGATGTCAACAGAATTCGTCTAGAATAAAGGAATCATTTCCTTTAGTATTGAATGTTTTAAAATTTTAAAACCACACAGTTCCAATTTGGTTGGAGAAGATTTTTGAAGCACATTAGAATAATTTTGTTGTGTTTATTTGTAACGGAGTGAAGGGGACTTTTCGGACATTATAAAGTATACATATTCTTGATCAGCATTACTAGGCGAGTTAGTATAGCAATGTGTGTTGTTCGTCTGACCGTCTATCCCTTTGTAAAATGTTTTATCTCGTTGGGTTTTATAGAAATCGGATGACTATATCCTATAGCTTTCGTATATCTCACATGCTGGTCATATGACAGAACCATAGTTTATCGCTCTGATGAATTATGCGTTTGTTCCTTAAAATGATCGTTTTATGTCATTTCGGTTTCACCCTTTTAGTTGAGTTAAGCTTCGATCAATTTTTGGTAAGTGCCGGTAAGAATACTTCGGCTTGCCAAAATTTGTTTCAGCTCTCGAATTTTAATGAACTTATATCCGTAGTTAATTAACAATTGTTGATGAATTTTAATTCTTGTACTTTTTGCAAATTATAAGTTTATTTTGCTATGTAAAACGTTTGATAATGGTTAATTGGTTTGTTATTAAATATTTTTGATATATTTATGATATTAGGACGCACTTTCTTAAGTTTTCGAAAAGGTCAGAGGTATGTCATGATTTATATCAGTACAGGGGATGCGTAGATCGGTCCGATCAGCTCCAATTGAGAGTGGAATTCCTCTCTCTCTCTCTCATTAAGTGGCGAAAGATCGCCGATTCCCATTCCGAACCCAACAATGGAGGAGCAGCGACGTCACAGGTAGCGCGTCAACATCGCATCTATAAATACGGGCGCGAGTACGGATTTTAGTGGGCAGCGGAACGTCGAACAGCGCGCACGGCCGGCAAATGAGGCACTTGCTCCGGAATCGCATTCGGTGTCGGGAAACGGCCGGAGATGGCCAAATGAAGTGAAGTGTGGTGCGCTTAAAAATAAACAGGCACGCGAAACAAGTCGAGAAGTGGTTCTGTGAAGATCAGCCGTAGCGGGTTGGAAAAAATCTCGCGGAAAATCTGTAAAATAGCTTGAGGAAGGAATTTCGTTGCGTGCGTTGAATAACACTGATAAAACAATATACAGAGCGCTCAAACATAAATAATATTCCACATGCATAGTTCGGAAATACATCAGCTGCTAAAATAAACGGATCGACCGAAACACCAACAAAAGCCAGCCGATTCGCCGATCGTTCCGTGCCCGCTCATGACGTCACGGGTGAGCATCTGGCAAGAAGCATCACCAACTGCAGCGCAACGAACGGACATAATAAACAAGTTTGTAATCCCTAAAAAATTACCACCAAACGCATTTTACTTCTCCCCTTAAAATTACCACCAAACGCATTTTACTTCTCACAATCGGCCGTTTGGAAATATTTAAATATCAACAAAAAACAAGGACGGAAGCTAACTTCGGCTAGCCGAAGTTTTAATACCCTCGCAGACTTTGCCGAAATTGCTAAAATTGAAAAAGTAGCGAAAGGAATAAGATATACATAAATAAACTAGATTTGCATAATTTCATGTCAATTGCTTTTATACTGCAAATATGTCATATACAAATACAAAAAATGGGATATTTTCGCATCCTTTAAAAATTTTTCCTACGGAAGCTATAAGATATAGACGTCCGATCGGCAAGCGCTTTTACCCTGATCAAGATATGCGTAAATAAATAAGACTTGGAAAAATTTATGTCAATAGCTTACACGCTGCGCGAAATATTCTGAAAATGATCAAATTTGGACTGATTTCACCCTATTGTTCCTATGGGAGCTCAAGAATATAGACGTCCGATCAGCACGCACTTTTACTCTGATCAAGGTATGCATAAAAAATACGATTTGGAAAGATTCATGTCAGTAGCTTATATACTGCACGAAGTATCCTACAAATCATTAAATGTTAACCGATTTCACCCTATTGTTCCTATGGGAGCTATAGGATATAGAAGTCCGATCGTCACGCACTTTTACCCTGATCAAGGTATGCATAAAAAATACGATTTGGAAAGATTCATATCAATAGCTTATATACTGCGCGAAATATCCTAAAAATCATTAAATTTTAAACGATTTCACCCTATTATTCCTATGGGAGCTATAGGATATAGACGTCCGATCGGCACGCGCTTTTACACTGATTAAATTGCATGGGAGCTATAGGATATAGACATCCGATCAGGGTGGTTTTCAAACTTAATCTGCGTACACATGTTTTAGGACGACTGTGAAAGTTTCAGATCGCTAGCTTTTAAACTGAGCTCGCAAACAGTATTGAAACAGACGGACATGGCTATATCGACTCCCCTATTGATCCTGATGAAGAATATATATACTTTATTGGGTCGGAAACGTCTCCTTCACTGCGTTACAAACTTCTGACCAAAATTATAACACCCTCTGCAAGGGTATAAAAAACTAATATAATTTATAAAAATATTTTTATCTCAAACAAAATTACAAAAACAAAAAACTTTATTTAAGCTTTTCTTTAACAAGAAGATAATTTTTAGCCAAAAATGTAAAAAAAAAAACGTTTTAAAACAAGAAAGGAAGCTCGTTCCGACTTCTATACTACCTGCCATAGAAAGACAAATTTTGAAACGGACAGATGGACATGGCTAGATCGACTCTTCTGGTGATGAAGAATATATATACTTTATATAATCGGAAATGTCTCCTTCACTGTGTTGCAAACTTTTGACTTAAATTATAATATCCTCTGCAAGGGTATAAAAACATATAGAATAAATTGTAAAACACATGTCATTCATGTCTTTAATTAAGATGAAATATATTTGTATATTATAGTATTCAAACTATTACAAGTTAATAAACGTATTAACTAATAAAATATTTTTTATTTAAATAATTAAAATATAATTACGGAAATGTTCTTGAAATTAAAAACATTTTCAAGTATTTCGCATGCGTCTAACATATTTTTGGCATACACCTCCAAAATAAAAAAATGTTTTACATTCTATATGCACTGAGGGGAGTACTGTGAAATTATTTTTACTTCAAGTTATATCTAAAAAATTTTTAAAAAAAAAAATTAAAAATAAAATAAAAAAACCAAAAAACCCTGCTCGTTCCGACTTACATATATACCACCTACAATAGAAAGAAGTCTCTTGAGAAAGTTTCATCCAGATAGCTTTTAAACTGGGAGACAAGTCTGCATAGAACCAGACGGAGGGACAGACAAACAATGGTTATGCTGCTCCAGAATATTAAACCTTATAGGGTCGGAAATGTCTCCTTCACTGCGTTGAAAACGTTCTAACTGAAATTATAACTAACTTACATGTTGTAAGAGCAAACGATGTTTCTTTAATATACCTAGTATGTGTTTATATGATGAAAGTATGTTTTCAAAATGGAAATTCAAACTTAAATATATATGCCGGCTTTTAAATCACAAGTTAAGTTTATTTTTATCAATATAGAATATGAGAATGATCTTTAAGAAATTTCAATATTTCAATACTCATATATTTTATTTTTTCCGGCGTGCAGGTGCAGAAGAAGACACTCGATACGCAACCAATTCTTCCATTCTGCGGTCAATGCACGAAAATTAGTTTTCGACTCACACACGTTCTCGGTTTTGTGCCGATCTGTCATGTCAATTGGGCTGCTGGCCATCAATGTGCGGTGATGATGTCGTCGCCGTAATTTCTTATTTTCCATGCCAGCCTGCTTTTCGCCCCGCCATTGTCACCGAATTTTCACTGTAATTAAATTTTAAAATCTCCTCTTGTGTAGCCGCTGACACTTAACATTCTGGGGCTGTCTGTCATATTTAAGCATTTCTTGCTTTCAATTTTCCTCTTGGCGTGGCAAATTAAATGTTGAGAATTAATTGCAAGTGTGCTGTCTGAAGGACCTGCACAATATAGTACTTAGCATATATACTAAGCCTGGTGATGAGCTATGATTGACAACCGACACCGAAGATTGGCTAACGACGTGGCAATATTTTGTATAACTATTTCCAGGGCACCTGCATGAGGTAATACCAATGTAAACATAAGTGAGAAGTGTGTTTCCAATCATTGCCGTCATGTCTCGCATAAACAAATCCCAATTTAGTTGCTAACTAAAAGGCAACTCAATTGGCCAAGGGGAGAAAAAACCTCTTCCAAGAAGAGAATGCTCCACTTTATAGCAAGCAGATTAAATTATTCAATACCAATTTTGTGCCGTTTTTAGATCCGAATACAATACATTAGCCGACCATTTCCTGCGCCTTCGCTTTGATCTTTTCAGTAATCTTCTGATGCGGGTTAGAATGTCTTGAACATTTTCCGAGCAATTATAATTAAAATTTTGATGCTATGGGAAACAGACATTTCGAACTAATGAGTGTTCGGGCCAAACGGAAAATGGCTTTATTGCCGCTGGCCAAAAACATTCCGCCAAACTCGACTGAAGTGCATTTTAATTGCCGGCCACAAAATGCAGTCGATCTTGACCAGAGTCTACGTCTCCGTGTTCGTCACTCCCCTTAATTGCATCAAAAGCATAAACATACCAATTGTCGGTGGTCATATTTTTTATGTCAGCCCCTCTGATTTGCCTTGCGAAAAAAAGCATCCACTAATGTGTTTTCCTCCCGTGGTTTGTGTATTTTCATTGGAAACACATTGGCCCAGGCTGGCGGGCCTTAGTTTTTGGCTTGTGTTTGTTTTGTGTTTGGATTTTTTAATTATGTATGTATGTTTAGGCCTGTAAGTAAGGCAGACATCAATTGCAAATTGATTTTAATTTATGCCCGCTGGCGAGTGCGTGCAGGATTGAGCGAATCAATAAAAATATTCGAATGCGTATGGCGCACCTGCTGGATTTCCACCGATATGCTATGGGAATGCGAGAGGTGGGCAGATCCCAAGGCCAACCAGATCCACAAATCAAGCAAATGACTGTCGGCCCCGTCCAAAACAGAAGTTTATAAAAATAATCCCCAATGAACTCGTATTTCACACCCACTAAATAAAACCCTAAAAAAGATTGAAAACCAAACAAAAACAAGCAGCATTTGGCAACCGCAGACGACGTATAGGGGCGCATAGGATCGTTAGGAACTTTCCAATTTGACGCCACGGCTACGCCATCAATTCTCGAATCTAGACGAGTGTCATCCGCCGGCCACGCGAGAAAATTGAAATACCACACACAAACGATCCGTGGGGATGAGTCGCGATGAGGCGAGATGATGTGACTGTTCCATAGGCCAGCTGCCAAGATTGTAGTCCAATAATTCACGTTCATGTTGGCCATTTATTAGAGAACATAGAACATAATGTATTAAAAATAAAAATCCCATTCATGCTGCTAAGCGAAATATTTGACGTCTTTCGAAAATGCCCGCAAACTGTCACTGCGAATGAGTTACATGCAGTTTCAATATTTTCAAAATTCCAAGCGAAAGAATCAACTCAAATTGGTGGAAACTAAATATATTCAATTATGTTAATGGATTCCAAAAAATCAAAAATATGTATGTTTAATGGAAATTTTCGGTTGCGCCAAGTAAAATTTATTGATACAAATTCGTTCACACAATAATTTGTCAATAGGTCAATTTAATGTGTGTGCACTAACATAAAGCACCACTTAATTGTACAAAATTAAATTAAAAAAATATATATTAGAGCGGACTATGATATCGATTTTGATTGATTCCTATACAATCCCTATTAATACCTATTATGAAACCAAAAACCTATTAACTGGACAAATATAGTGCTAAACAACTTTATAAATAATTACATTTTTTTACTTTACTACATTAAATACTTTATTCACAACCACATTAATATCAATTATAACGTAAAAAATGTACATTTAAAGAGTTCTTTATTCCTTTGATATAACATAACAACTTTTAAATCATTTTATTTCTTATTATTAATTTAACAAACAAGAAAAATGTTCTTAAGGAAAGAAAAACTCTAGGCCCATACTTGAAGATGTTACAGCTTGTATGTATGTATATATTATTATAATTTGTAAGCTTTCCGAGTTTTTCATTATTATCCAAGATAAGGCAACAGTGTATCAAAGTCTCAACTAAAAATCGTAAATTTCGCGATAATCCCAAACCATGAAAACAAACTACCCACACAATATTCCTTTTTCCTCGGGGAGATTTATGCCGCCAAACACTTTGATAATGTAGCAATTTAGCGGGTGCTTTGTTTATTTCCCACTCTGCACTTGGAATTAGGTAAACTAATCATGGATATTTTTAGCGATAGGTAGCCGGAAACCCTTCCAGTCGTCATCGATGCGAGTGTCTGACCAGACCCGAGCATGTCCAGGCGAACGCCAGTGGAAGGCCAATCGAAACCGGAACCGGAATTAAAGCCGAAACGGAAGCGAGCCGCCAAGACATGTCCTCGCGACGGAGCTCCTTCCGCCGGAGAGAGAAGCCGGCCTTCGAGCGCTTCAAGGACCACTGCCGCCACTTTACGGCGTTTATGTTCAGCAACGTGGGCATCATCCTGCTGGTCACATTATACATAATCGGCGGAGCGTTCATATTCCAGGGCATCGAGATATTCGAGTACGAAAGGCTGAAGTCGGAGAAACCGCATCGATTCATCCCACGGAACTTAAGCGGGGAGTGCCTGACGCGTATTTGGGAAATCACTGCGCAGAACATTAGCTTCTTTGACCACCATGCCTACAGGAGGCGGTAAGTCAACTTCGCTTATTCCATATAATACCCAATCTATTTAAAAATATACATACGTCATCCTTGCAGGGTTAACGATGTGCTGCTGGATTACCAGCGAGCCATAGTGACGAAGCAGCTCAAGGGGCCCGACGTGGAGCAGTGGAGCTTCTCCGGCGCCTTCCTATACTCGCTGACTGTGATCACGACGATCGGATATGGGAACATAACGCCCCACTCCGAGTGGGGCAAGCTGGTGACCATCCTTTATGCGATAATCGGCATGCCGCTGTTCCTGCTCTACCTGTCCAACATTGGAGATGTCCTGGCCAAGTCCTTCAAGTGGATATACTCCAAAGTGTGTCTGTGTCGCATATGCCCAGGCGTAGCCAAGCGCCGGATTATCCGCGAAAGACGAAAAATGAGACAGTTGGCCAGAGCGGTGGGACTAAACAACCCTAAAGCTTATTTGGACATCCTATTAGCTCTTTCATCTCATTGCAGCTCCAAATGCATGACATGGAAAACGCCCGGGGCAGCAGTAGTTACACCAGCACTAGCAGCACTACCACTTCCAACAGCAGCAGTAGCGACTATACCAGGAGCTCCCGGCAGAGTTCTAGCTTGGTAGATATTCCGTACAGTGACTCTGACTCGGATATTGAGCGAGAAATACGAGGCAGCACGGACGAAATTACAGTTCCAGTCACTGTCTGCATATTCGTTATGGTCGGGTAGGAGAAACTTTATCTAAAACTGCCCACACAACTTCTAAAGGTTGTCTCCGGTTTCAGATATATCCTCTGGGGAGCCCTGCTCTTCGGCCGTTGGGAGGACTGGAACTATCTTGATGGCAGCTACTTCTGTCTCATTTCGCTTAGCAGCATTGGATTCGGGGATCTGGTACCAGGTGATCGGGTGGTAAGATGTTTTATTAACAAATTTATTAAAGGATGTTTTCTTTAACTGAAAATCTAAGATAGTTTACCTTAAATCGAGATATAAAAGTTTGACATTTCTATTTTTTAAGTATATATTTTGAAGTCGACGGTTTTTCTTTAATATACCTTACCTCCCAGATCACTGCCGATAGAGACAAAGTGGAGGTCAGCTTTATTCTCTGCGCCATCTATCTGCTGCTTGGCATGGCCGTGATTGCCATGTGCTTTAACCTGATGCAGGTAAATATGACTTCAGTTGACCAATACTTTCTTTCTTAACTGTACTGTCTCTCCCAGGAGCAGGTCGTCCATAATATACGCGCTATTAAGCGGGGATTCAAGGCCTGCTTTCGGTGCCGGAGCTCTTAAAAGTTATAAAGAAGTTTTGTCGTACAAAGTTATATTATTATTCACTGTTAATGTAGGTACCCCTAGACTAGCTTAAGGTAGAATTGTAAATATACTTAACTAGGCAGAATGTGTTCCTTTTTGGTAAATGTATAATACTTATAAAGATTAATGGAGATCGAAGAAAACCATTTTAAGTCTTCTGTTTTTATTCTGAATGGCAAGGACATACAATGCATTTGGAATACTGTCGTAAAGGCAGGACAATTACAACCAGATCATTATAGAATACGTCGTCGGAACACTCTAGATTTGCTTGCTCTTTCGCGTCATAAAGCCTTTCGGTCTCTGGGTTATCCGCTCCATCCTCTTCTGCGCGGCCACCAGTGCCTTCACCTGTCGATCCATTACAAGCGGCGCGGCGACTGCGATCTCTGCGTAGCTGGGCAATGTGGTAGACATCTTGTTCACACAGGACTTCTGAAAGTGTTTGTTGAGATGCCGAGACATGTGCCCCACAGACGAATTGGTCAGTAGGTCAAAAGCTGTGACTTTAAGGGCCTCGAATTGCTTTCGTGTCTTGCCCGTCACCTGTTTCCGTATGATCTTCTTCTTTGTGATGGTTACAGATTCCTTTTGGTTGGGATCATAGGCGGCCAGGGTCGTCTTAGGGTCCACGATCAATTTGCGGTTGCGCACTTCCAGCTTCATGGTGGGATTGGGAACCTTGGTAGAGGATACCGTCGGGTTTTTTTTGTTCTTTTTAAGAGGTGACCAGGCGGGTGCTGGCTTCGTTTTGCAGGGGTTGCCAGGCTTTTTACGAGTGTAGGTCCGTCTGGGAGGCAACTTGGGCGTAGAGTTATGGATCACGGGTTCCTTCGTTAAAACTGTGCCCTGTTTAAAGCTTGAAAGATTTTGGGGAGAAATCCGTGGCACAGAAAGACTTTCATTTTGGTAAACGGCTGGCAGCTGGAGTTCGGGGGATGGCAGGCGCAGGGTCGTGTAGGCCTGCTCCTGGCAGGGCGTTACGTTCACGGGGTCAATATCCATTTCCACTTCAACCAGTGAAGTTAGCTCAAAAGGTCGAGTGCGCGGTCCTTCTGGCGTTAGCTGCGGAAGTTCGTTCTCCTTGCCAGCCTTAGATCTCAAGGAAGATGTACTCGATGGGGTGCTCTTGGCCAGGGGCGTTGAAAGGTTTACTTCGGGAAAGGTGCGTCGCAGGGGGCTCCTCATCGTCCTGGTCCTCGTGCCCAAATCAACCTGCAAAGGGTCCGACAACATCCTGCTTTCGGGGCAACACCTTCGATCCGGAATGATGTTTTGGAAGGTGATGCGCCCCCTAACGATTTGCGGCATGAACAGCTCGCTTTCGTAGCCCGAACAATCTACCAGGACAACATTCTTGCCGGAAAGCAGCTGGATCTTGAAGTTCAGCTGTTGAGCAGGGTGCATGTTTAAGATTTGGTGAGGTAATACAAATGCAGTGCAAGTACTGAAAGTGTGTGAACAAAAGTGTCTGGCTGCGAATGGCAAAGATATAAATAACTACAAATTGTGTTTTAATGTCATTTTGACAAACCAAAAGAAGTGAGGTAAAACGAACTGTTATTTGTGTCAAAAACAAATAGGAACAAATATTATTTTCCTCCGTGACGCCACTCTTTCAAAATCTCAGGGTTGCATTGCAGCCGATGCTCAAGGATCGTGTTAGTGCTGGTAGCTATCGTTTAAGATATATTGTCCATGTAAACAAATTTAAAAAAGGAATTATATTAAACATTCTCAAATTTAAAAATTATTTAAGACATCCTTTAAAAATAATTTTTATTGCTTCTGTAAACGACTACCGCTAGTGTGAGCAAACTATCGGTAGTTAGCAGTGCCGTATCGATAACATCCAGCAAAATGCACTGAAGAAGCGAAAGGCAATTATTTCATATAATTTTTACGACACAAATCTGATTTTATTGATGAGCAGTTGAAAATATTCAAAGCTGCTATTTAATGTGAAGCCTATAAAGATAATCCACCGGAAATTATGAATTTCAGCCAAGGTATGAAGTGAAAAGTTTTATACTCGCAGTGAAAAGAAAGTGGATAACAATCAGAAACACACAAACACCTTTGATTAGGCCAGTAAATCGGAGGAAAATAATTAAACGAGTTTAGGTATGCACCGAGTGGTTTTCCTTTATTGCATTTTGCACATTTGCCACGCGGCAGACCAAGGCGAAAATTAGTTTTTGATGATTCATTTCAAAAACAAAACTAAAAACAGAGGAGGGTGGTGGACCAACATGACGTAGTGCTTCTTCCCCCCACAAGCAACCACCCCCTTTCCTGGGTTTATTATATCCACGAAAACATGTTTGATTCGTATATAATCTCGTTTTTAAAACCTACTTTAATATTTTAAACCTCTTTGTTGTTTTTTTCGTTAAGGTCATAATGGTATAATATGATGTCCGCAATATACAAAGAGTTTAGTTTTAAATGGGCTAATCTGCGACCACTTGGGTATTTACTTGGGGACCAAGTCCAGCATCTGTGGTCTTTGATTAGATTGACCGAGTGACCCAAAAAGATAAAACTGTCTGGGGGACATGGGAAGAAACCGATAATCTGGGACTGATTTCTTATTAGCTACCGACGACGGCTTAACAGTACATATTTATTTTCTATGGGAGCACAAACAACTAATTGGATCGGAGAAACCCCGATCAGCTGTGCTCTTATCAAGGCTTTATCAATATCTTTGAAAACAAGTAATGGCTACTGATTTCTTTGTGCTTTTAGTGAGTCACCTTCGGGCCATGTCGGAAATCAGTAATATTTCGTACTGCCAGGTGGTGGCCAATCGCACCTCGTTCTTCACCACCGCCTACAATGGCATACCGGAGACCCTGATACTGAACACCATCTTCTGGATCCTGCTTATCCTCCTGTTTACGACTCTGCGACACCAGGCGGGTGATTTTGGCCGTCTGGCGCTGGTCAACAGCAACGGCAGCAAAAAGCGCTGGACGGAGATCTTCTACTCGAGGGCCGCCAGTGTGGTGGATCCCCTGCCGAGCACCTCGTCCAATGTGTCTCCACGGCCAAGTGCCGCCTCCCAGGCAGTCGGTGACTCCACACCCTTGTCACCCATTCAGCCGGAAGAGGGTATCTTCGGCTGGATCAAGGTCACGCTTAAGTTGCGCAAGGAGACGATTCTGCTCCACACTGGACCGGATGCCGTGCACTACCTGTCCTTCCAGCAGCACCTGATGGCCGTCATGGCTATGGTCACCATCGTCTCGCTGGTCATTATTCTCCCGGTCAATTTCTTGAACGGGCCTAAGGAAAACCCATACGATGTGAACGCTTTTGGCCGTACCACAATGGCCAATCTCTCGCCGGACTCGCCCTGGCTTTGGGTGCACACGATTATCACAATTCTCTATATTCCGCTCGTGGTGCTCATCATGCGCCGTGCCTCGGGACGGAATGCTTTTAAGAAGGCCGCGACCCGCACCATAATGATATCAAACATCTCGTCCAGCGATCGTAACAAAACTGTGGTGAGAAACTACATGCAGGAGCTCTTCCCGGACGTCACCATCGAGAATGTCTCAATCGCGTATAACATTTCACGGCTTTATGTAAGGAACGCGGAGTTCGAGCGAGTTCACGATGCGCGTTTGTACTGCGAACATCACCGGAATAGGGACACCTTGATGGTAAGATAATCTTCCACAATAAGTAACCCAACCAATATCATATAATAATACAACCCGCAGGCCAAGCCGGACATGTGCTCTTGCAAGAAGGAGAACGCCTACGAGTTTTACCAGCGGGAAGAGCGCAAGTTATCCGGGGATGTGGCCCGTTTGCGTGCTTCCACGATGAACGAGCCCCTGGACATTGCGTTTATTACCGTGTCCACTGTGCAAGAGGCGCAGAACATCGTAACCCACTTCACACCCGGAACATACCGCCAATGGCACTTAGTGTTTGCTCCATCGCCGGATGATCTATTCTGGGAGAACCTAAACGTGAACAAAAGCCACTGGTACTTGAAGTTCTTCTGCGTTAACGCGGTGCTCTTTGTGGTTCTCTTCTTTCTGTCCACGCCAGCCATGGTGGTGAGCCTACTGAACAGCCGGCCATGGATAAAGGAAACGGAGGGCAAAATCTCGCCTCTCGTGTCTGACTTCCTGCCCACACTGATGCTCTGGACCCTGTCGGCACTGATGCCTGTTATTGTGGCCATTTCGGACAAGTGGATGCGTCACTACACACGCTCCAAGCAGAACTATTCGATCATGACAAAGTGCTTTGGCTATTTGCTAATGATGATCCTGATTCTACCCTCCCTGGGATTGACCTCTGCACAGGCGCTGCTAGAGTGGGGATTCACCAATGAGACTGATCGCTGGCAGTGCATCTTCCTTCCAGACCGGGGCTCCTTTTACATCAACTACATTATAACGGCTGCATTCATTGGTACTGCGTTGGAGCTGTTGCGCTTTCCGGAGCTGATTGTCTACATCTGGTCATTGCTGAAGGCAAAATCCAAAGCCGAGACACCGTACATCCGGAAGGCGATCCTAATCGAGTTTCCCTTCGGCACGCACTACGCCTGGACTACGCTCGTTTTTTCAATAGCCATCGTATACAGCGTGGCCTGCCCACTGATTATGCCCTTCGCCATGGTTTACATCTGCCTGAAACACTTTGTTGACCGCCACAATCTCTACTTTGCCTACGGACCATCGAATATGATCTCACGCAAGGGTGGCAAGATCCACTCGACGGCGGTTACGATGACCAAGTTCTCGGTAGTGATCCTGGTCCTGGTCATGGCTATGATATGCTACTTCCGGGGAGACGACGGCATGGCCCGCTTCCTGCTGCTTATCATCAGTCTAGCAATCACCCTTACTCTGTTCACCTTTATGTCACCAATTAAACGTTGCGCAGCTACGCGACGACCCAGCATTGTGGAGATTGCCGGTCCGGCGCCCATTTACGTGCCCGATGTGCTGAAAGATAATGGGGTAAGGACCAGCAGCGTGCGGCCCTCGGTCGCCGGATTCGGGGGCTACGGCTCGGACAGCGTGTCCGACTACGACAGCTCGCAGTATAGCGTCAACAGCGTAGAGGCGTAAATGGTATTAATGTCGAGAGACACTACATTTATTTTTGTAAAATATCTTATGAAGCCACTGATAACTTGGCAAGTTCACGGCTTTCATTTACATACGAAACAATGACAGGAGGATAACAGCAAGAGAATTTGTGATACCTAAACCAGCCTCAATGTCTTTTTTGATATGACCCCTGCACGCAAACGCGATAGAAGTATTTATTTTGTATCTGTATATAATCTACCTAGTTATTCAATTTTATCTGTAACAACTGTACATACACATATATATTTCTTTGCTGAATGCTTAACAAAGGGCTCGATGCTAGTTTGATAATATTAGGCAAATGAAACACAGTGCATTATAATATTTTCACGTAATTTTTTTATTTATGGTAAATAAAAAACTATTAAGTTTATGCGTATCCGTTTGCATACAGATTTACGAGTACGAGTTATAATTATTTAAATATTTTCTTTAGAAAATTAGCCTGCAAGTGTCACTTCTATTGTTAATTGAAGAAAATTATCAATTAAAAGTAAACAAAATACAATTTGTCCAATAAATGAGTTTATTGAACACTTGGTTCTTTTTTCGGTTTGAGGACATTTTTATTGCTGGCGCTTTCTACTTTCCGATGGTGATGACCTTTTCCACGGCGCTCGGCTTGTAAATTGAACGCTTAATTTAGTGGTTGATAAGGTAACTTACAAAACGAACTGTAGCAACTATACTACCATTAGCTGGGGGATTGTTCAACGATCTAGTTATAGAAAAAACCAAATGTCAGCTGGCAAAACTGAACATCGCTGACCGGACCAGGAACAATCCAAAAACTTCATTGGACTGTTAGTATGTATGGTAAATATAACTATTACAATCGAATCGGTGTTCACAGAAGCAACAGAGGCAACTTATGCCACATAATTGTATTGGTTTTGATTATCCTTGTCCCGCTCCATGTAGTCGCGATCGATGAGTGATTCGATGCGTTTCTTTAAGTCAGCGGGCTGCAATGCAAAACAAGCTTATTAGGCACATGCTGCTAATAATAGAAATACTTAATGGACCTACCTTGACGGGGAAGGTGAGCTGGTTGAACAGCTCCGTGATGAGTAGATTGTGGCTCAGCGTTTTCCGCATTTTCATGATACGTACAATAGCCGCGTCTATTTGATACTGACGATCCTGGAAAACACGCTCCTCCGTCGCCTTTTGCTCTTCGTTCTGGGGTGATAAAATAAAATAATAGTCTTTGTAAATTGCAATCAATAATCATTAATACGCACCGTCTCCTTCATCTGTATTTGGTTGATCTTGATTCTGAACAATTTGTTTGTGAACTCATTGTTGAAATCGAACTGATCGCCATCCAAAATTTCGCGACCCTTCGGTGTTTTCGTTATGACGCGGGCGCGACCACAAGCAAGGGATTGAAGCGTTCGGCGCAACTCTCCATCCTCGATGAGGGTGGCGGCCAGAATCTCTTCGTAGCTTAAAATTGGTTTATCGTTAAACAACAGCAATACGAGCGCTTGAAATAGCGAGACCAACAGTTCTTTTGGGCCCTTAAAAATGAAAGCAAACATTGCATAAAATACTCTGTTAAATTAAAAACCATATTTTAGTTACCGCATCAAACTGCGCACGAAGCATGCAATTCCCCAGCGTTGGCTGCCACTGCAACTTCCGTCCACTGTGCTTTTCCAGATAAAACTTATTAAAAATTTGCTGCGGATTAATGAACTGAGGCGGCATTGTGACTTCCGTGGGCGCATATGTTGGCCAGTAGCCCATGGTTAGAATGCTGACGCACAAATCCAAGTTGTGAACATCGCGGTTGTTGCTCAGCGCGTGTCCGCGGAACGCAATGTTGATATCCCGACTCAATTCCATGTCTTTGAACATGCCTTCCAGTTTGGACGTGAACCCCCCTCCGCACTCCTGTTTTAGTTTCGACAGCATACTCTTCTCGGAGTCCACTGAGGCCGATTTTCCCACAAGCAACCGTTTGGCCAAGTCCTAGAAAAGTTTTGCGATTAGTTAAATGCGAAATTCTATTAAAGGTCACAAACCTTTTTGTAAAACGCTTCAAAGACATCTTTGCCATGTATAAATCGAAACAGAACCATGATTTTGTCCAAAGTCTTCTCTAACTCTTCATCGGTGGTTCCCTTGTTGCCAGATCGCAGTTTCATGTCTACGTATTTAGCTAATTAAAGAATTAGGTTACATTAACCGTGTTAAAAAAAGTAAGTAATCACGGAATCTTACCAATCAGCTCAGCCGGCTTGTTGGCTCGTTGATTTATAAAGAACTCGAAGGCCTCGCGCAACGAATTGGTGAATTTCTCGTTGTGCTCGAAGCAGCTTCGAACGATCACATCCATTTTATCCTTGAAATCGAGCAAATCTTGGACCATACTCTTATCCTTCTCAGGATCGATGACAATGGTGCGTCCCTTTTTCTGCACAACAAAGCAATAATATAGAGTTTATTTAATATAACGTATAAAGATCTTTTTGATTGCAATTATACTTTTCAATAAGAAACGCATACCTTAATGAAACCGTTAAAGTTTCCGCACAATTCAGAAGTTCCATTTTTGACTCGGCTAAGCAGCCCGTATAACAGAGTGAGGTCGTTCAGTCTGTTATCTTCCAACAGCGAATCCAAGCCCTTCTGTAATATAGACGTTAGGTGCTCCGCGAGCAGCTCCTTTTCCACATTGTATATCAGCGGATGTCTACGAAAATGCTTTTATAATGTATTTTCAGTGGGGGACTGCTATTGCTTACTTTGTGCTAGAGTCCAGATAGTGCCGCAAGCGCTCGTTCTCCTCGGCCAAACGTTTATTGACGTGCTGTAAGTACTCGGGCACCTCCAGTTCCTGCATTTTTCGTTGACTCTCAGCCTTGTACAGTTGGTTGGTTGCGTCGAGGAACTTTTCTTCAAAGGAGCTAGTGTAGATTTGCAAGTCGCAAAGCATGCGAACCAAACTCTTCAAAAGACCACGGTCCACGGTGGACCCCTGGCGTTCTTTTTCGATCAGTGTTAGTAAACCGTCGACAGTTCGCTTCTGGACGACGCTGTTCTGAGCAAAATGGATCCGAAAAAGGTCCAGCCCCATGTCCCAAATCGAGTGAATGGACGAGTTCTGCAGTACATAGGTTCGGTCCATGTACAGAAATATGCTGCGAATCATGATCATTTGCTGGCAGAACGAGAGCCACCAGTGATTGATCTTCTCCAAAAGGATCTGCATGACAATTGGGAGTGTTAAGTGAGCTTCAATCTGTGCTCCCTGGGCAGAAACTTACCAGTTTGTCCATGCTGCCGCCGGTGAGCTCCTTGAGCTTTATATTACGCTTTACGTGCTGCTCCGTTAGCTCCTTGAGTTTCGTGTACAACTGCGCATCCATCTTGTGGCTGCACATGTTGACCACCGCCTGGTAAAGCTCTTCCAACGAATATTTGATGGGCTTCGAGAGCTGAATTGCGATAACGGCCTCTTCGAGTTTCACGTACGTGTCCTCGGAGTAGTTATCGGGCAGTGTGGGCTTAGCTAAGGGAACAAGTTGACTAAGGTGGTGGAAAGAGTTTTCTCTAAATAGCACGTACCCTTAAAGTTCTTAATCACTATCTTCTTGACATCGCCGGGCTTGCTGTTGTGTATGGCCCCCACGCGATTAAGAAGGTTTGAGGTAGTTGAAGCCGTGCGAATCTCGCCATGGCTGCCGCTTAGCTTGGAGAAGTTTGGCAAGCGCTCGCCGTTAGTGGACGCGGAGTTCATGTTTTGGGCGGCAAAGGCACTGCGGCCCAGGCTCGAGGCGGCGGTACCGGCAGCGGCAACGTTCTCGGCCTTCTTCAGGCAGGCGGCGATGTTCTCGGTGTTCTCGTGCAGCTCAGTTGTGTCCATGGGCTTGTACTTCTTGGCAGCACTCATAGCTTTGGGACCAAGCTGCCCGCAGGCTTCACTCCTCTCCGCGCCTGCTCCTGCTCCTTGCCTTATCCTGTTCTGCTCCCGTCGCACCGGTCTGGATTTGTACTGTGCATATAGATTTGTTAGTATTTGCAGGCTCTGCTTTCGCACACGAAATCGCTTCGTTACTCACCGGTTAGAGGACTATTAGCAATTATCCCTGAAGGTTTTTGCGACTTTTGCACTGGCCCCGACAACAAATTGGCAACTCGCGACCGAAAGGCGAAGACACTTCTATTGCAATTTCCGGCTGCGGAGTAGACTTGTCCGACAGTCAGCTTTCCGGTGGCCAAATTGTCGTCCTTCAGTGACAAATGGGCTTTCCAAATCGAATATGCTTTGCAATTATGAGTCCACAGCTAGCATTATATTATTTGGTTTTTGGTTGCATGCGGAAAATATTGCTTTGTAGTAGGGATGTGGATATCGGGCAAATCAAAACATCGATTGGCTGCGGTAATCGATAGCCTAGCGAAGAGCACTAAAAAACGCCATTGCTGTTAATCAGGTTAACATTTTTTATCGGTGTAGGCATGGGACATTTGTAAATCTAAAAATGTAAGTGAAAAGTGTTTGCTGTGTCGCTTCGTATATAGCAACTTAAGAATTATTTATCTATTCTAGCAAATTCCAGATACCAAACGCCCGAGTGTAAAATGAAAACAAACCCACAGAAAAAAGAATGTTTAAAAAATGGACAGCGAAAAATAGACGGTTCTAACTTTCCAGCCAGAAGAATACCCAACAATGTTTTAAAACGCACTCTTGAAATCGCAACCAGCTCAGAAGATGGCTTTTGGCTGAATAAAAACACATCGTGTGCTCCATCAACCAACTACGAATTATACAGTGGGACAAAACGGTCCGTTACCTCAGAAAAACTGCGGTTGGCACGAGATTGCCTTATGCAGCGGGATTATAAGAATTTGGCCAAAATTCTGGCCTCCAATCATTTCGGGGACACTTTACTTCAAAAGGCCTCATTCACAGTCTTTATGGAATACGCCGGATGTCTTCAAAAATGCCCAAAACTGAAGGCAAAGACAGCAGCAAAATCACAAAAAGAACAGACTCCTCCAAAAAATTCCACAGTTGAGGAGAAAACATTACAATCTATATCCTAGATTTAATCATTTAATAATTAAAAAAAATAATTTTATATCGATTTGTAATTTTATACTTTCACTAAGTCAACCAACCAATTAAAACGATTTTCTATTATTTTTGGTAAAAACACAACCTTATATATGTGTATGTGTAATAAGCGTTATGTTCTTCCTTTTATTTGACTTAAATATAATATCAATATCTTTAAGGTTTTGCTAAATAAATACTGAAACGTGTGTACAAAATGTGTGAAAAGAAAAAGGTGTGTGGTGTCCTAAAAAAATTATTATATACAGTTTAAATTTTCAAAATGATCATATGTATCAAACAAGTCTCGATAGAAGATACCTTGTACATTATTTATATACGTTTATATATTGGATACTTAATTGGTAACAACTTCTAGGTACAAAGGGCTCTTGTTATCCTTTTTGCATAATTATGCTCGATTTCCTTTATAATAGCATTGGTGGCTTTTAAATTGGGTTAGTTTGAGTAAATTGATATTTCTTTCAACGTTGTTTTATAAACTCTTCGCCAAACCATTAACAAAAGATTTAGAATACTTGAGTACGAGTGTAAGCTAAGATCCCGACCAGGTCGGGGCTTATGTGGATATCGTTAGTATCTGTTTATGGCAGCATATAGAATAAGCATACAATACATCATTTCATCTCCTGACAACTTGAGTAACTTTTGCGCACAGCGTGTTAAGCTAAGATAAATTTAGATTTAGTTACGGTACGAATTCCATCATATATTCAGTTATCAAAGCAATTCATCGAGGCGCTACTTTTTGGGGGGAAAAATACACAGCAAGGACCTCTACTTAAAGGAATCTGATTGAAATATGTAAATGAGTAGTTGGCTTCTAAGCTAATGGTGGCTCACTTGAGACGTTTTCATATTTAGTCTTAGGTAAATAAATAGTCGCACGCCTTGTGATAAAATGCTTGTAATAAATAAAAACTTGTCTTATATATCATTAATATTTAAAAAAACGCATACACACACATCGATATATATATCTATATACAATCACGCTCAGCCACACACTCAGCACAAACAAAAGATTGATTAATCTGGCAGCATATGCACGAAGCTGACAGGAAACATGCCCTTCCTCGCTGGCTGTCCCTCGATGATGCCCTCCATCCAGTTCTCGTCGTCGGTCCGCTCATTCAGCACGATCAGGATCTCGCCCTCTTTGAACTCCAGCTCATCATCGTTGTCCGCCACGCAGTCGTACAGAGCTCGGCACCTCCGCTGCCCATTCTGTTGCAAAGATTAGATTAGTTTAGTTGGGGTTGACTTTGATGAGAACGAGAAAATAAAGGTCTTACATAGTGGAACTTTCCGCCTGGTCCTGGTCCGCCGCTCTTCGATGGATTGTCAGGCGATGAGTTGAGCCGATCGTTGTCACTCGATGACACATTCGATTCGGCGGAATGGTCCAGACCGCCGCCAGAACTGTCCATATCCGTGTGCCAGGACTCATAGTCGGTGAAATTGGACGACTGATTAATCAACTGAAATATTTCAAAGGATAAGCATTAGCCAAGCTGAGCAGTGCAAAAACGTAGAGAGCAAACAAAATGTAACACAGAGAAAGATCGATTCAATATTTGTAGTAAGTGAGTATGAGCGCATAGGGTTAGAGCGTTTGAGAGATGCACAAAACGAGACACTTAGTAGTAGAACGACAACTGGAACAGCAACGACAACAATAAGTTTGGATAGTTCGCTTGGCAAAGTATGAAAGTGCAAATGAGCGGTGGTGCTTGCCATTTACCGTCTCCTCGCTGGACTGGCATCTCAGTGTGATGATTTGTTGCTTGCGCTGCAATTTGTTTGCCGAGTGCGGATCAGATCAAATACAGAGAAAGGTATGGGTTTTTGAGCTACAGGTCCTTTCAATTACCCACTACACGCTGTTTGGGGCACTTACCTTGCGAGGAGGCGCCACAGGACCTTCGTCCATAGAACTGATGCTCTCGTTCGATTGGCCGTTTGAAATTTCACGTTCTGTGGGAGAGGACAAAAATTAAGGTTTGACTATAAAGATTTGGCGATCAACAGAAGCTTACCAGATGGCGGTCCTGGTGGTGGAATCTTAGGCCGTGTCAGCGCCGACTTGTCCACATGCTTTAGCGTGGGCAACTCGCCGGTGGGCGGCAAAACCAGTTTGGCGCCCGCTAAATGGATATTTCGGTTCAGCGACTCACCGCTGGGCGAACGCTTATGGCCAAAGGTAGTCATAGCGGGCATAAGGCTGTTGTTGCTCCCGTTGCCCGACCCTCCCGGATCCTGAGAAACACCATAACCGTATCCTCCTCCGCCTCGAGGACTGCTCTCAACACTCCGAAGATGCGGCAGTGTGCCGTACGCCACGTCAAGCGACTGGTTTTTGTGGTTAATGGCGCGAATGTCGTTGGCATCAAAGTTTTGCGAGTGGCGAGGCGGATGAGGCAATGTGCCGTAGAAGGAACTGGAAGAAGCGCTACCTAGTGTCCCGGGAGGCGGGGCCGGAGCCGTACGCTTCTTCAGCGAGTTCATATTGGCCGTAGACGTGGACTTCCGTGCGCCTGTCACATGACCGCCCAGATCACCCTGCATGTTCAGGCTGTTTCTCGCAGCGCGGACGCTCTGACTGGAGGCGGAACTGGGACTGGAGCCACCGTTTCCGGCCCCACCGCCACCCACGTTAGTGGCACTCCCTAGGTACTGGCCCACGCTTATGTGCTGCTTGGGTGATGTGCCCGCCGAATGTGTATAGCTGGGCAGACCGGAGGGCAAAGTGAATTGACGGCTCGGACAGTTGGCGATTGGACTAGAACTAGACTGTATGGAGTCGCAAGTGGAGGAACGTGAGCGCAGAACGGGCGAGTCCCCGCCAGCAAAACTGGGGGGACGCGAGCGGGATTTCTGCAAGCAAACCAAGCAGGGATCAGCATGGATTTCAAATGGATTGTAAGAATAACCTACGCGCTCGTCGATGACTGTCTCATCGTCGCTAAAATCCGTCGAACCATCCTCATTGGGCAGATTCCAATCAGTGTTGATGTGGTCGAAAGCGCTCTTCTCCCTCTTGATGGCACATTCAATCTGTAAAATATAAAATATTGCTTATTTTGTTTCCAATTAAATACATTAGATAACTCTTACTAGCTCCTTGCAGCTATTGTGTCCCATCTCTTTGGCAATATCCAGCGCTGTCTTGTTCTGTGAGTTCTTGAGCTCGTAATCCGCCCCCGAGCGGAGCAGTAGTTTCATGCACTCCCTGCGATCATGAAGAGCACACAGATGAAGCGCCGTATTCTTTCCGGTAACGTCCAGCAGGCCGGCCGGGTTGGTGGCCTTGTTGAGGCCCTTGGGAGGCATATTTTGGATGAGGAAGTCAACTATGTGCAGCGTGGATCCCATCTCGCGCAGCACGGCCAGATGGAGGGCCGTCTCGCCAGCATCCGAGCTGGGCAGACAGCAGGTGAGATCTGCTCCTTCCGCCCACACCTGGAGCAACTGACTCATGTCCGCATTGACCACAGCTTGCTCTAAATCGCAGCGCAAGTCGTTGTCGTCCGAGCAGGTCCGCATCACATAGCGCTTAGCCACATACTTGGCGCGTATGAAGTCGTAGCGCTCCTCCCTGCAAACACAGAATGCAACTTATGATATGGACACTATCACCCAGGTCCAATTGAAACATACATGCTGCTCTCGTGCTGGAGCTTGCCCCTGCCCAGCTTCGCCTCCATAATGTCGTTCAGCGTACTGTTTCCCATGGCACGGGCGATCAGAAGGTTTGCCGTGGTCAGGTTGTCCAGCGTGAGGCTCTGGATGCGCGAGTGGTGCACCCCAAGGTCGCGATGCACGCCAGAGCACTGGATGCACACCAGAATGCCAAAGTTCAGGCTGATCCAGGTCACATCGTTGCGCGATCCACAGTCGCAGCACCGATCGTTTCCTGGCAGCAGCTGGACGTAGCGGATCACAGTCTTCTGCAGCTCCACCAGACTGGGACTCATCTGAGGATTAGCGTGCTGGAAGGCTTTGGTCAGCGCCTTCTCCTTGCAGTTCACCAGCACGGCCATCCAGGCCTTCTGGTCGCCCTCATCCTCCGCCTGAAAGTGATACGGACGATTGTCTGAAAAGTGGAAAAGAGGAAAAGTCAGTAGAATTAGAAAAAAAAAAAAGGTATGGGGCAAAGCTTGAACAATTCATTCAGCTTTTTTCTTACAGCTTATCAGATCAAAGCCGCGCTTATCATCTGGCACTGGCTTAATCTGGCAGGTGAGGAGATTGACGCGCGTTGGCGGCTTCGACTCGTCCGCATGGAAGATGTCGAGGAAGCCGTCACTGGTGACCCGGCAACGTCGTTTCTGCCACACGCGGCGCACCTTGCCCTCGCTCTTCTTGAGCAGGTGGCCCTGCCGGGTGACGCCGTGGTGCTTGTCGCCTTGCAACTGGTGGAGGGAGTAGCCAGCTCCTCCGCTCCGGCTCTCCGACGACGGCACATTGTCCACTCGCTCAAAGTCCGGAGTGCTGCGAAGGACTGTTCGCAGGTCCAACAAACTTCGACGATCCTCGTCCTGTTTCTGCTTAATCTCGTGCAGCTTCTCGCTAAGATCGCCGATGTAAGTGCCAAAGTGCTCGATCGTCTGAAGACCGTCCTTGAAATAGCTGTATGGATGGGAAACAATATACCTAAAGATATTTTCCAGGGAATATTGTGCATATTAACTCACTTGCTCAGTGCGTGATAATACTCAACAAGGTGCTGCAACAACTCGATGCCTGTTTTGGTTTTGATGTCCTTGTACTTGAGCAGATACTCGCATGTCTGCAGTTGGTAGAGACGGCGCTCCTTCTCCATTTCTTCGGCTACCACGGCGGCGTCGATCTCTGTACGGACCATGCCCGCCTCCTTGGCCTGGGCCTTCTTCTCCTTCTCGATCTTGATAAACTTGGCCTCGTAGTCCTTGGCTGCCTTGTCGAAAGGCCGCTTCATATCGCCCTTAACGCCACGCAGCTCGCTTTTCAGCATTGAGTCCACCGGAAACATTACAATGTTGTTGATGTTTTGCATCTGTTTTGGTGGGTAAACAAATTAGCACACAGATAACGCTCTCCAAGCTACTGATATGTACCAGGGTTTTCATCAGCGCGCTGAGCTCCTTGGTGACCACGCTGAACTTGAGGAACGCGGCGCCAATATCCGGCTCATCCTGTTCGATGACCTTGCCCCCCAGACGCTCCAGTGCCCGCACCATAAACATCTCATTGTCCACATGTGCTGTAAGATAAAAGGATCCCCACAGATAATTCGCATGCAAATAATTTATATGGTAGCCTATCTCAGAAGCTGTACTCACTGTTTCCCGAGTTGTGGATGGCCTTGACCGCCTTTTTTAGCTTTGTTAGACCCTCCCGATCAAACTCTAATCGCTGTAAGAAGAGAAAGCCACAATTAGTCAATGAAATTTAGATTATCTTTGAATATTAAGCACAACGGATGTTTTTATGGTTCTGAAGTTGCTGCTATCATATTAATATTGTAAATCAATTTATTATACAATTTTAATGATCACTTTAAATATAAAGTTGTAATTACTTTTATACTTATTTGACAACTATTTTCTAATAAAACATGTCATTAAAATATGGTTGTTTTTATTTTCAAATTGATATGTTTTTGAAACATTAGGCAGCACCTTCTGTGATCTAAAGGAGCAGGCACAATGCATTCCCGATCTCAGCCAAAAATGGGGAGACAATATAGAGGAAATGCCTTGGATGGCAGCCGAATGAGCAATATTCTCTGATTGAGTGCGCGTCAATATCGGCATTAGGTATTCAGTTCGCCTGTTGGTTGACCAACCCCCTCAGTGTTCCCACATATTTTATGGCACTAGCTAATTGAAAATGTTCGACAAGGTCACTTCTATTATTAAACTTAATAACCGAACAAGCCCCATTTCAAATGCAGTCGCATACACCAATTAAGGCACCAAGTGAAAAAGATTTGAAGCATTTCTCCTTACCAATGCACATCCCTTTTTTCATCATTAATGTTTTAATGCAGATGACCCTTTCGATAAACAAAAACCGGAACAACAAAAACTATTATTTTATCCCGTTTCTGAAGTAGAAGGAAAGAGTTCGTTTCCCTCGTTGACCCATTGACTCCACCAATTGCTTTCAATTCAAAATGTTCTATAAAAAATTAAATTAGCCGGCAAGGGATTCAAATTCGCCTGGGAATCACATAAAAATCGGTAGAGATCGTTTACCTTCTAGATGAAATCGAAATATAAGCTCCAGGCAAGTAACTGGGCAATAAAAACTGAAGATTAGATTAAATTTTATGTGCTGGAAAAAATGTACAGGCGAATTGGCGAAGAGCGGGCTCCAGGGGAACCCTAACTATTTGCGATTGCAATTCGATACTACGCGATAGCTGCAAACATCTGGGGACCATCGAACCTCTAGCAATCGGCTGGAGAAGATTAGTCATGAGCAGAGGTTGAGCAAATTACTGGGAATGCAAACAACACGCCTAGAACGAAAACAAAAACCAGCTAACAATATTCGTCAACTTGTTTCTCTCTCAGTTGACGAGTTGCCCGGCCAGTTGGATGTTTTGATAACAAAAGATGCTAATTTATAATAAGTCAAAGCCCCAGAAGAAGGCTAAAACCGCAACACTTTGTTATAGAAGCGGCCAAATGAATGGCACACAGAGAAACTTTTGGCTGAACCAAATTAAATTTCATTTTAGACAGTTTTACAGCTGCTCCGAATATAATAAACACGCAATGGGAGGGACTGGCTGAAAAAATGAAATAAAATTTATTTAACTGGTGGGAATGGAGGTCACTGGGCTGCTTGGGCTACACCAAAAATCCATCAGCGAAATTAAATATTAAATGGTTGATGTGGTGTCCAAAAAGGCGGCCCAGAGTTCCGGGAAAAAGTGGGAATGACGTGACCAATAAATCGTCTAATTTTGTTTCGCTGGGAGCTGCATTTGCCGAGGGAATTAGAGCATATATGTTGCACAATCGGGCCACTCTGGGTGCTTTCTGAATGACAAAATATATGAATTTTCCACTTAGGCAGTCAGTGTTTTCAGTGGGCGATATATCCCCACCGACTTAGTGTCCGGACGGGAATAGCTATAGCTCACTTTTCGCTTTTCTTATCACACGCCTTTTCCGGCCTTTTCTTTGTGTGCTTAGCTTTATCAGCTGGAAGACGGGGTGAACGTAATACATATATATGTATATTCGTAAGAAGCGACATTACAGCTGTCGTGAATAAATATAGAAATTGCAGCATGCTCATGGGGAAAACACTCCGACTCTGGCTCCCTCTTCCCTGATCCTGCTTCCATCTGCATTGATACAGTCAGGAATGCACTTTGTATTTTCATAATACTATTTTTATGGAATCGAGAAAAACCACCTTGCGGGAAGAAAGAGAGAGCGAGAGCTGGTGAGAGGGAGACCGCATTAAAATAACAGGCGGTGGCTCATTTTGGCGCTGAGCCAATTTACAAATTTTTTTGCAGCCCCCCTGTGCAAATAATAACAATCAGCATTGCTTTGCAGGGGGCGTCGCCTACCTCGTTCACTGCAGTATTGTGCGGCCATATACATAGCTAGTCATCCTCCGGTTTTCACTTTCAAGGAATTCTTACTAACGAATTTGAGCTAAAATCGATTCGTATGAGCAGTCTAAGAATAAGTGTTTTTTTAAACCACAAATGATTTACATTTAAGTCTATATTTGTAGAATACGCAATGAAAAATAAACGAGACAAAAAAGGAGATTATCGAGAAATAAAAAATATTAATAACTTTTTGGAAAATAATAAAATCTTTTATCGTATTTAGTGACAATGTTTAATGACATAGGGAAAAAACAAGGGATTGCAAAAGTATCAGTCCTTCAAAATTTAGTTGTTTATAAAAAGTTAGTTTCATCGGTTAAAAAGATATGGACCGTTACAAAGAATAACAATGATAAGTAAAACTTAAATAATATTTGATAATTGGTTTTAAAACATTGTTTAAGCTTTTTAAAAAACTGTTGGTATATTACGAAGACTATTGCCCCTTGCCTTAACTTATTGTAATATTTGTGTAAACAAAATTCAACACAACATTAGGACGTGAAAACAGGAAAAGAATTTATTGAATTGATTTGTGTTATTATTTATATTTCAATCTATAGTACACTAAGTCTTTTTAAACAACGAAATACTGCTTCTTGATCTATGATTGCGAGTCCCGGAACACACCTGTGTTATGTCTTGATTTGCTCATCGGACACCTTGAACTTTTGTTTTGGTTGTGGCTATAGAGACGGAAAGGTGCCTCAGGCAGTAGAGGCATACAACTGTGGTTCCATTTAGACAGGACTTACCTCTTCCAGTACGCCAATTGTATGGCGGCAGTCGGGCATCCGAGAGGCGAAGGTGGAGGTGGTGGGCGAGCTGTAGTCGGAGCGCGTCTCCTCCACAAACTCGGACACGGCAATCAGGGATGGCGGCATTTTGTTCAGGATACGTATCACTCACACGCAAACGGACACACACACTCGGCACTCACACAGACGCGAAGCACACGCACACCAGCTTGCGCCCAAGGCCGAATGGAAGTGGGAGCGGGATGGCGAATAGCAGAGAAACCAGGATAACGCCTATGCACTGTACGTAGTGTCTCTACGCCTTTGTTCACTCCCGATTTGTGTTGTTGCTCGTCGCACTTTCCCTGGCACTATATCCATAAATCCAAACACTGGCGTTCTCATCCTCTCGCGATTTGGGTTTTTTGCTTTTCGCTTTTCTGCGTTTTCGGTTGTAGTACTAGTACTCCACGATTAACGATGACGGAGGAAAATGCGCATTGCCCGGGCAACGGGTCCTAAAATTGCGGGCCTCATGGCAGCGGGAACAGGAACACACTCGGATTAGGTCTTGCGGCACTGGACATGGTCGTCGTTGACCTAACTTTAGGCGTGATTTAATACTTTTGTTTTATTGCGATTTGTGTGCTGCTAGCGTCTCGATGAGTACAGTGAGTGTTGTTTTTGCCCTATCGATATGTATACGGCAATCGATTATCGATTACAGTCCTAGGACTCACAACTGCGCTCGCCGAGAGCTCGATAACATTTATCGGCTAGCAGCAACGCGGTGTGGGTTTCGTTCGGTTTTCCTACATTTTCACCTGGCATTTGCTTTGCAATTTAATATAGACTGCATTTAAGATGGCTGGCAAGCGACAGGCCACCTCGAACCTGAACCACGACAACTGGGACCAGGAGGAGGAGCCCGAGGAGCGCGGCACTTTCCGCACAGCCACCGAGGAGGAGCTGAAGACACGCGTTATCAAGAAGGCGCGCCGCAAGATAGTCGGCGGATCCGCCGGCCCTGGCGAGGATGCCGCCGATGAGCCGCCTGCAGAGCCCAAGAGCGTTTTCAGCGGATTCTCCGGTGAGTAGCTGGTCAGTGGCACTTCTGTGGGGCTTGCTCATTCATTGCTTGGTTGATTTTAGGTTTCGGCAAGCCGGCTGCAACCGCGGCAGCTTCATCGCCATTCTCCTTTCTGGCCAACCTGCCGGCCAGTACCACTAACACTAAGGCCTCCTCCACCAGCGAGCCAGCCAAGCCCTTCGTGGCCAGCTCCAGTGCGGCCGATAAGCCGGTCAGCTCGAGCATTTTTGGCAGCGTCACCTGCAAAGCCCCGCCCTCGGTCAAAGAATCGACAAGTACCACCGCTGGCGCCAAGCCGACAACTTCGATTTTCGACAACATATCAGTGACTAAGAAGCAAAGGGGCGAACCGAAATCGTCGCTGGATAGCAGCAGTGGGAAACCGGCCAGCGTCACCTTGGAGTCCTCCCAGTACCGAGAGAGCGTGGCCGAGCTGAATCGGGCCGTCATGAAGTTCCTCCAGGAACACATGGACAAGAGTCCCTACTGCATACTAACGCCAGTGTTCAAAAACTACGAGAAACACCTAAAGGAGCTGCAGGACGAGGAGAGCGCTAGAACAAACTCCACGAAGGCAACACCACCACCGCCACTTTTTGAAGTCCCAGCTGCGGTCGTGCCCACTGCATCGTCGCCATCAAAGCCGGCTGTCGCGTTTTCGTTTGGCAAGCCCAGCACCACATCGGCCTTCGGCAAGAAACTCAACTGCACTGTTACCAGTGGTGGGACGACTACCACATCCACTATACCGCTATTCTCCTTTAGCAGTTCGGCAGCTTCCAGTGGATTGTCGCCGTCCTCCGCCAAAATAGCAGCTCCTGCCACCAGTATCTTTAGTTTGGCCTCAAAGCCTGCGGGGGAAGTCAAGGCCGATGATGCACCTAAACCCAGCATTTTCAGTTTCGGGGCGAAGGATACCATCACCAAAAAGGATGATACTTTGGCCCCGCCACCGAAAACTAATGGTTTTAGTTTCGGGCTAAAGAGCAACAGCGACGACAAGCCCAGTACCTCATTGTTTGCAGAATTTGGCAAAGCTCCCGACCGAGCTGGAGATGGCATAAAGGGTTTTTCGTTCACCGCCAGTGCCCCACCCTTCTCCTTCGCAAGCATCCAGCCGCCAGCAGCAGCTGTGACCAGCGGAGAAGCTGAGGATGAGGAAGACAAGCCGCCAAAGGTCGAGTTCAAACAGGTGAAATGATTACAGAATGCACTAGATAATGGAAAGCTAATTCAGATATTATATCTTAACAGGTAGTGGAGGATGACGCCGTTTTCTCGAAACGGTGCAAGGTGTTTATTAAAAAGGAAAAGGATTTTGGGGACCGCGGCGTGGGCACGCTGTACTTGAAGCCGGTTAAGGGCATGGAGAAGACCCAGCTTCTCGTGCGCGCCGACACCAATCTCGGCAACATCCTCGTCAACCTCATTCTGACCGAGGGAATACCCTGCCAGCGTATGGGCAAGAACAACGTGATGATGGTCTGCGTACCCACGCCAGAGGACTCTAAGGCCACATCCCTGTTGCTGCGTGTGAAGACTGGCGACGAGGCCGACGACTTGCTGAAAAAGATCAAGGAGCACATCAAATAGGGGATACACAGCTAACAAAAAATATTTCGTACTTCTAAATGTTGTTTAATCGGTTATATTTTAAAAACTAAAAATACGAGTCCCTGGAAATAGAACACAAGAATGTACACAAAATCAGTCCACTGTGGTTACAACGATTTTGGCTTCTATCATGTCCTTAAGATTGATACTTAAAGAAGGCAATTCTTCAGCAGAATCGTCTAATCTGCTCACATATTGGCTCATTATGCGTTTGGCTCCAGAGGGACAGGCTAAAAAAAGTGCAGGTCAGGTTTGGAAATATATGTTGGGAGTTTCAATGAGTTACTAATGGTCTCCACTGTGACGGTTTTGGTGCGGCGGTTGACATAGGTGCAGTTGCCGGCGAGAAACTCGGTTGTCTTGGAACTCGTATCTCCCTTTGTCCTCTGCAGCTTGAATATAATCGTATCGCCTCTGGTCGGCAAGTTGGTGAGCGGAGATGCACTCTGCAGCAGGTCCTTAATAATATCTAAAGCCCCATTATCCTTCGGGTCTAAAATATGTTCACTTAAATTTAATTTCGATTACTTTTTAAGTGATCGCACCTGGAATTGACTCTACATCCGAGTCTGAGTCTAAATTAGTGTCATCTACCAGCATGACATCATCGTCGGAATCGGAGATAAAATTGTCAGCGCAAGCACGCGCCGGTGGAATTTTAATATCCTTTGATTCCAACTTAGGCTCAATTAGAGTTATTACGCCTTTTTCTCCCAGAATTACTCCGGCATAAGTTTTAACAGCTGGACGAACTTTTTCAGGTTCAGTTGTATCGAGCGGATGATTTTCTTTAGCTGCAGTATAATCGTTCGGAAGAGTTGGATCAGCTTTAGTTGTAATGACCGGATGAATTTCTTCAGCTACAGTAGAATTATCCGGAAGAGTTAATTCTGCTTCAGTTGTATCGACCGGATGAATCTCTTCAGCTATAGTAGAATCGTCCGTTAATTCTGCTTCAGTTGTATCGACCGGATGAATCTCTTCAGCTACAGAGGAATCGCCCGGAAGAGTTAATTCTGCTTCAGTTGTATCGTCCGGATAAGCGTCTTTAGCTAAAGTAGAATTGGCTGGAAAAGTGCTTTCCATTTTAGTTGTATCAGGAAAAGTTACTTCAGCTTCAGTTTTATCTTCTGGAGTAATAATGTAATCTTCAATTGTATCTTTTGACAAAGGTGTTTCATCTGCATCATGTACAGATGCGGAAAGTGATTCGTCTTGCACTTTAACCTCTTTTAAGATGTCCGAATGCATAATAGTTGAAAAAGCCTTTTTCTCATTGACTTCCAGTTGTATTGCTTCATCGTTAACTGTCAATGGCTTTGCAAACTCTTTCGCAGTGTCATTCTGCGGTATAAGCCGTCCATTGATTGGTTTTAATATTATAGTTTCTAATATTTGAACCTTGGGCTCTCTACGGGGAATTTCAAATGTGCGCGCAATATTCGAGTCGAGGTCCAATAGGGGGCATCGAAATGAGATCGAAGGACGAGGTAGTGTTTCATCTTCCCCCCCTACCGCATTGTCAATAACCTCAGGCAAAGGACATTTTGTCTTCTTGGGAGTGAAAGCCTTGGGTGCATGTTCATCCCCATCCCCTTCTCCTGCTGTTAAATGAGATGTCTCCGATGGAATCTCAGTCGATTCGGGATCATCCCTCTCAGCTCCTGTTAACTGAGATGTTTCCGATGAAACCACAGTCGATGTCGAGAGGCTCTTGTCTTTGGAATGCTCCAGAATAAAAGGACTGTGAGCTTCGTCTTTCTCCAGCCCTATTACATGAGATTTTTCTATCGGAATGTCATGCGGCTTTGCCTTTGACTTCTTTTTAGATTTTTTAGATTTTCCAACAGGACTCAAAAGAACAGGTGCCTTTTCTTCCTTCACAGTTGTCAAATCAGAAGTTTTCTCTGGAACCTTGGGCGAGATCGTCTGGTTTTTGTTTTTGGAAGTTACCTGCTTTGGGGAGTCATCTGTTGCAATCACAGGGAAAGTATCTGTTCGAATTTTAGAGCGCTTTGACTCCACAGAAGATTCAGGTGCATTCCCTTTCTTTTCCTCTGCTTTCACATCAGATGCTTCTGTATCGATTTGATGCCAATTTGTAGTGCAGTGATTTTTTGAGCGTTTTGATGAGCGAATAAGAGTCAAGTCGGATTTATTCAGCTGAATGTCTTCTTCGTCAGACCGATTCTTTCGCTTTTTGGTGGATTTTACTGGAGACGTACTCGCATAGGTATCCTTGTCATGATTGACGAACCGGAAGGCCCTGAAAGCAATGAAATAGTCTTTTATTTCATCTTAAAGGAGAGAAAATTCACATACTTTAGTCCTTCGGCTGATTTAAGTACTTTGATAGATTCCCTTGGGGGCAGAAAACATCCATCTGTGGTGAGCAAATTAAGGTCCTTCTGCAGGACGCAGTTTTTTTTTAGAACAAAATGAATACCAATTCATAAAGCACGTACCAAATTGAAAAGACTTTGAATGTGATCCTGTAGGTCCTTAATGTTTTGCCAATTTGAATCGATGAAAACCAACGACTGCCGGCGTTCGTCCTTAAAAAAATTGGAGAGATCCACTTTCATGCTTGAGTGGTGCATGCTTCGATTCGGCTTATAATTTAGATGTATTGAAAAAATTTGCGGACTAAGAAACCGCCTGCTATATTAGAGGTGGAATAAAATTCGATTTCGCTATCGTTGCATCGATGTTTTTTATTATTCAATTTTTTTAGGTTCAAATTCTTTTAATTTTAAACAGGCGAAATTATTATATCCTTTAAGCGATTTCAAAGAACACAAATAAATGAATTCGATTCCAAGGTATGGTAAAAACGTTGATAATTTTTTTTTAAACATTTTAAATTTAATTATAACCGGGAGAAATTTTAAAAAAAGTTGACTAATCTTAAATAACATAAATAAATTAAACCATGTCAGAAATAAGCATTTAAGCCCCCTTAGGCTATCGATAGCAAACTTGTATGCACGTCCGATAACGATTAGCCACTTCTTGTGTACTTACTTCCAACGAAAACAAATAGTTCTTATCAATTCAGTTTCGCATTAATCACGGCTCCGATTTAGATCAATGATGTGATACCGCCACGAGGGTTTTAATCCCACTCCAAAATGAGCCACGGCGACCAGAGTCACAGCCAGAGCAGCCAGCGGGGCCAAGAGCGCTGTGGCGGGGGCGACTCCACAAAGGACAGGGAGAAGGAGAAAAAGGGCTGGTTCCACTCGCTGACCAGGCGCAAGAAGTCGGACTCGGCGCTGACCGTGTCCGTATCCGCATCCGCCTCCACCAGTGCATCACAGAACAACAACAACGAGGTGTGTGTCCTTGAGCCAGCAGAGTCTTCCATGGCCAGCTGCAGCAATGGGGGCACTGGCACAGGAACACTGCGCAGGCGGCGGGACAAAGACAAGGACAAGCGAAACGTGTTCGCCAGACTGCGTCGGAAGGTGGGCCAGGGTCTCAGCTCCTTGCGCAATTGGCACTCGATGGGAGAATGTGACGATGGTGGCACTACTGATGCCACCTACGAGTTCCTTACTCCGGCCATCTGCCAGGAGCCCACGTTGCCATTCACACACGACTACTTGCGCTTCATTCGGAAGAAGTGGCTGGAGCGCGAGGGCGCCCACTCTCCCAACCAGGTCATGTACAAGGCCTGCTCCGAAATGCTCAAGTAAGCGCCGTCTTTCTCGAACGGTCAACGATCGGTGACTCATTCCCTTTGTTTTCAGCCAAGTGTGGTACTGGGGCGAAATCTCCAGGCGCGATTCACAGCGGCAGTTGAGCGACAAGCCGACTGGGTCGTTCCTGGTCCGCGACTCGGAGACCAGCGGATCCCAGTTCACCCTAAGCTTCCGGATTGTAAACGTAACACTGCACTATCGGCTGGAGTTTCGCGACGACTTCTGGCACTTCGAGGAGCTTAAGTACGGTTCGATTGTAGAGATGATCGAGGATATCTTGCACCGCTGCACCAACGACAACTTTGTTTGCTTTGTGAAGGTGCCCAACGAGATGCAGCCGCCGTTTCCGGTGATCCTCAAGTATCCGCTGAGCCGGTACGCCAATATGCCCAAGCTTCAGGACCTGTGCCGGCGGGTCCTGCAGCGCCAGATGTCGCGCGAGCAAGTGGCTAAGTTGCCGGTGCCCGCACAGATGCTGGAGTACTTGGCGATGGAACGGGAACTGGTCTTCCAGAGCTAGAAGCCCGCTGTCCGCCGCCGAGCACCCGCTGGTCAAAGCTTTAAAACGGAAGTAAACGCAAGCACGTACACCAAAGAGGTCCGGGCGAATCGAATCCCAGCCTGTAGTTACTCGTAATGATATGTGTTGGTTGGATTGGCAATATGTTTTTGATGCATTTCTACGCCCCAGTAATTAAGCGCACAGTCTCTTAACACACATGCACACCGGAATCCCAGTGCGCAGGTTTTTACTGTATTGTACTGCTAAGTACCACTAGTACTAGTATTTTGTCTAGGATAAATAACTATGTTATTGGCCATAATTAGTCTATTGGTTTGTTTTCCATGGGTCTTGGTCAAGTCTTTACTCTGCACGCGAGAGCGCGAGTCCTTAAATTTTTGTAAAAATTTAACTATTGCATATATGTATTAACGTTAGTCCTAAGTGAGATGTATTGTACTATTTACGTTGCTCGCATTTTTGTATTCCTAACTTGAACACTAACTTTTTGCTAATCTAGATTGCATGGAATTTAGGCAGCTTTACGGCAATCGAATCTGTTCAATGCCAATTACTCTTGTTGCAATATGTATGTATTTTATTTAAATCTATCTACGAATATTTTACAACTATAAAATATTAATAAACTCATTGAGCGATCCTGGAGTCAATGGAATTTGCAATAAAACAAGCATCACGTCTAAAATCCTATGTGTATTTACCCAAGGATGCATTTACAAAACAGCAGAAAATCATATAGTAAAATTAGTTTATATCGTAAAATTAAATACATTAGGAAAATGTTTTGAAGATTTGCGAACATTCCAGACAAGTGTTTATTTTTATTTTTTTTTCATGTTCCAAAATGATGACTTAATCGTCTAGTCCGACAACCATGTCGCCATCGTCGCATCCCTTACGCTCCTCCTCTTCGTCCTCGGCCTCCGCATGGTCATATATGCGATAGGCCTTGAATTGACCAACCTTCTGGCCATCCACGTAATAGAAACTGAGAAAGCAGCTGCGGCACAGGTAAGAGGGATCGTGCAGCTGTCGGCGGGACTGATCAACAATGAAGCTGTAGCTGCGAATGCCGCACATGTAGCAGGTCCTGCGATTATAGGTACTAAAGGCGTGAGGATAGGGATATAAACTGCGATCAGGGCGTTTACTGCGCGGCGTTAGCACCTCGATCTGTGAGATTACAAACAGGTGTTCGCAATTACCGTGATGCAGGTAGTGCAGCGGCGATCCCGGGATCACAGTAAGATCGATAAACCGTTTGCCCTCCATATCTTCCGCCTTGAGCGTTTCTCCTCGTACACCGTTCGCATGAGCCGCCCACTTCAACACAGTGTCCGAATAGTCGGGGTTGTTGGGATTGCGTTTGTCATTGTAGAAGGTGTCGTTGATAAAGAAATATCCCGGATTTGTGTCGATAGTGGGAAGCGGAGCATCTGGATCGTTGCTGATGTCCACGAAACGTTTGCCACGGCATACGCAGCTGATCTTGTCGCGCAGCTCGCTCAGATAGTTGCTGCCTAGGCAGACGTACTCCTCGGCAAACACGGGGATCTCAACCTTGAATCCTCTATGGTAGGCACGCGGTGGCCGGTAGAGACGCACGGTTAGCTCCAGCTCGCAGGCATCCAACTGGAGATCATGGCAGTCCGTCGGCGGCGGGTTCAATTTGTGAGAGTATTGGGTGCGTCCAAAGGCACATTTACGTGACTTGGTCTTGTAATGGATCAGTGCCGAATAGGTGGCCGGCACATGCTGGTCATCTTGGGGTCGGACGACAGTTGGACGAAATACATCAGCTCCCGGCTGGAAGTTTGGGACCGAGATGTCGTCTGGGGATTCGATCAAGTTCAGGGAACAGCTATCACCCACGTCTACGATTACGGGATTGGATTGCATGAAAAAGGGTACATTGTCCTCAGTGTTTAGTTTTTGCTGATAGTCGGCAAGGAAATCTTTCAGATTTAAAGCGCTAACTGTCGAATGGCTCTCCATGTTCCTAAAGAGGGTAATAGTGAATATAGGGGATACTTTGTAAATTGCATTAGGCTTACTTAATGCTCCTCTCCGAACTTGTTAATCGCTTCCTTATAGGTAATATTCAACTTTAATGACTCTGCCTTGGCCTCGGCTTGCTCTCCCTCCTCAGCTTTGACCGATTTCTCGGCCGCCAGGTGCAAATTGTCGACGTAGACTCGCTCGAAGGATATCACCTTAGTGGACTTATCCACGTACTGGTAGCGTTGACGACACACGGACTCGAAGAGCGGATCGCTGGCCAAGTTGTCCTTGTCCTTCTCGAAAAACACGTTGGTTCCCACTGAGTGTTCGTAGCGTCCCCGGTAGATATTGCCATTCACCTCCGCCATGGGCGTGTCACTCTCGATCCCGATGACCTTGATTGCCGCGTCCTCGTGCTTCAACTGGTGAGGCTGAATGTGGTTCTTAAAATCCGCAAATACCAGGTACTCGGTGTCCTCGTACTCCGAATCGGAAGAATTATTCATGTTCCCTTTTACTAGTGCTTCATCAGCGGTTGCTGTTGTTCAGATTTAACCATAACTCCGACATCCAGAAACTATAGAATGAAATTGCGAGGACAGTTGGTGAATATTCCGCAAATATTTTCAAATAAACGCAAAATATTGTACATGGATAGTTAACCAAATTGTAATGTCTGTTTACACTGCTGCCGCAACAGAAGCGATGCCAATCTTATTAAAAAACCAGTACCTATCGATATTTGGCGATATGTTAACTTCAGTGGACTCTTTAATTTTTTACGTAAAACTTAGTTCTTAGATCGAAAAACGAGTTCGCCAACGGAAAATCTTTAATTTTTCTAAGGTGGTAGCATTTTTGTGAGTTCATCAGATTGTTTTTTTTTAATTTCCTGATAATTTTTTGATTATTAAGCCTACTACCCAGATCGAAAAACGAGTTCGCTAGCGGAAAAACTTTAATGTGTGACTGCATTTTTGAGAATTCATCTGAATTAAGCGTGCTACGGCCGGACTGCCAATCAGCTGGGTTTGTTGACAAGCAGTTAAAACTCAAAAATCTTATTTGCGGGAAAGAGCCTTTAAAGGATATTCTCAACTATTTTGGCAAGACATGTCTGCCGCTATACAAAGAAATTAGAAAACATTGTAAATTAAAAATTATTTTTTTTTGTATTGCTGATAGTTATTTGGTAATTTAGAGATCATAGCTGCCCTAAGTTCTTGCAGTCGATTTTTCTGTGTTTTTGGTTTTTGATCTCCGAAAAACTTTGCTCTGACAACAGATTCCCCAAAAGATTAAAGTTTTAATCTTTTCGCTAGATCCTGACGAACGTTCATCCAGACTTTATTTCAGGTGGTTGGCAGCGCGATGTACTTTTTTGTTAATTTTTCGTCGATCTGAATACAGGGGTGAAAGAGAGCATGACGAAAAGCGTTTACCAGCTGTATGCCTCTCGCTATGAGCTATGAGAGAGCTGAAGAACAGATTTCGTCGATCTGAGTACTAGGGTTTTACGAAATATGTTCGTCAGCTGTTTGCCCTCGCTCTCTCTCATAGCTGACGAACGGATTTCGTTGATCTGGTGTAAAGAATTAAGGTGGTCCTCGAAAATCGAACATGCCGAGATATCGTAATATAGTCCTTCACGGCTTGGTTCGTAGCATAAACAGATGTTTTCGCAACAGCAGCGGCAGTCTGATCGCTCGGAATCAAACTTTTGTTTTTCAATTTTAAGCAGTGTGAAGAGGCTATGCTACAAAAATACAAAAAGGTATCGATATGATTCTCCACTCCAAAAACATATCGGGGCGAAAACTGTACCGCACTGCCATCTCTAGAAACGAGGCGAATACAAATCTGTTTTCGGTGGCAAAATTTACGTGCGTTCTCGTATTTCTGTAAATATTAGTCGATAATAAACACTAAAATTAAGTGCTAGGGTGGTCTAACGCGCAAGAAAACCAATTAGACTGCGACATAGTTGACTTTGCACCTAGAAACATCAACTTTAAATACGTGTGTTTTCACGACACCGCGGCCATTTTGGGCGAACTCAACGTCAGCAGAGCGAGCACCCTTTTTGTACATACTTTCAACGTAAGAACAGTGGTTAAAAGTGGAATGCGGGAGGGAAAAGCGTATTAAAACCATGTGTTAATGCTTTTCACGACCTAAAACAATTAATTTGAGTGCCATAAACTTCCCCTGCAATTGCATTCTGACTCCCTTCGTGCTCACTTTCGCTGCCTTTTTCATTGACAGTTAGTTACTATACTACGACAACTGCCGTTTTTCGGACCACGCCGTAAGCTTTTGCTCCACCAAGAACCCGAGCTTTTACAGCCAACGCAAACGTAAACAAAAATATAACAATGGCCGATGAGGATATCACACTGAACGAGGATCAGCTCCTGGAGTCGTTGGACGAGACGAATGGCGAGCAGGAGACTGAGATCAAAACAGAGACCGAGGTGAGTTGGGTTTGAGATAAGATGGTCAAAAACCAGTTTCTTGGCCCGCCCTGCTAAAGCCCGCCGAATTCCCTGGAAAAGCTCTCCAAGCTTTTGGGGGATATACAAAGGCGAAAGTCACCGCAATGGCTGCCATTTTCAAAGCGTCGCTTCGCATTGTCTGCCGTGTTTTTTGGGCGTTCACTAATTGCTCCAAATCCTATTCAATCCCATCTTTTCCGGGTCGCTAGGACGAGGGCAGTATGCAAATCGATCCCGAACTGGAGGCCATCAAGGCGCGCGTCAAGGAGATGGAGGAGGAGGCCGAAAAGATTAAGCAGATGCAGTCGGAAGTGGACAAACAAATGGCCGGCGGCTCCACCCCCGGCTTGGCGACCGTGCCGCTTTCTCTTGAGGAGAAGCAGGAGATTGACACGCGGTCCGTCTACGTCGGCAACGTGGACTACGGCGCCTCGGCCGAGGAACTCGAAGCCCACTTCCATGGTTGTGGCACCATCAACCGCGTCACCATACTCTGCAACAAGGCTGATGGACATCCCAAGGGATTCGCGTACATCGAGTTCGGATCGAAAGAGTTCGTCGAGACGGCACTGGCCATGAACGAAACCCTCTTCCGAGGGCGACAAATCAAGGTAGATACCCGGTACTTATACCCGCTACTCATAGGGTAAAAAGGACAAAGGCAAGGAGTTACGATTTTTGTGTTCGTTTTTATACCCTTGTAGAGGGTATTATATTTTGGTAAAAAGTGTGCAACGCAGTGAAGGAACCCTAAAAAGTATATATATTCTTCGGATCGCGTCCTGAGTTGATATAAGCATGTCCGTCTGTCTGTTTCTACGCGAACTAGTCTCTCAGTCTTAAAGATATCGAATTGAAACTTTGCACACACACTTCGTTCTTTTGCACGCAGTATATAAGTCCGAACGGCCGGGATCGGCCGACTATATCCTATAGCTGCCATTTAAGTGAACGATTGGAAATGCCATAACTTACAGAATATTCTTCGGCTCCGCCCGAAGTTAGCTTTCCTTTCTTGTTTTTTCTCAGGAATATTAATTTGGTTGAAATGTACTATTCTTATATAAAGTTTTGGTGACCAAATTGCTTTTCTTAATCATAACAACTTTTCCAAACTTACTGTGACAGCTAAAGAAGGCCGGTATTTTGGATTGATTTTGGATTCATATATCCATAAGATTCGCCGTGCAAACCACTTACACAAATGAATGGCGAACTTGTCATACATAGTGTGTGTGCCTTATATGTTTGCTTTTTTTTTTAATTTACGCTTCAAGGTAGTCTATATTTTGTATTGCCGTGAGTAGCGGACAATTTTTATATTATATCTTTAAGATTACACTCTAACCCTTTTTCCTTGCCCTGCAGGTGATGTCGAAGCGCACAAACCGCCCTGGCCTCTCCACCACGAACCGATTTGCTCGCGGCAGCTTCCGGGGTCGGGGAGCCCGCGTCTCTCGAGCGTGCTGTCACTCAACCTTCCGTGGCGCCCGACGCGCTATGTAAGTGGGCTCCGGCGAATACCGTTTGGATCCAGCTAATCCCGGTCTGTCTTTCGTTTCAGAAGGGGTTACCGCGGTCGCGCCAATTACTACGCTCCATACTGATTATTGTTTTATTAAAACCCTAGTAAGGTAAGCCCTCAATACTGAACTCATCTAAAAACCAAACGAACGAGACTGCTTGTTATCTACCTTAATGTCCTTGGCCGGTAATTGTTTTTAGGGATTTTATTTGTTAGGCTGTGTCCGTTTTATGGAAGCAATCATAATGCTACTTTACAAAATGTAAAATATAACAATTATTGTATTACTTTTGTATACATTTCTTAGAACTAACTGAAGTTAAATATAATAAATACAGATAATAAATATTTAAAATAGTATAAAATATATTGGTCTGAACCATAGAAATTAAAGACTTATAGATAAATAAATAGTCATTAAAAATAGGACAAACTATATTGTTCCATTTTATATACGCTACCTTAAAAAGCCTCAAATCGACATTTGAAAAGTACGTAGTAAATGCAATCAATCCTTAATGAATTGGAACAATTCTATCCACTACGTATTATTGAGAATTAATATTCGTATAGCACAAGTACAGGCGGATAATTGGGGGCGTCAAAAATGTATAATGTTAGCACCTATATCCTTTATGTGAATGCCTTGTCTTTCATCCTCATTGAGTTGGGACGAATAATAATGCCTTCGTTTAAATTACCGACACTCTTCTTTAATCCAATAACTATTTGATTTCAGATTTTTTTACAATATTATTTCAAAAAACATTATTTTATTGCCAAACTTCTTTGCTAAATAAAAACAAAAAAGAGAAAACAATCACAAGAGAAAACGCCAGAAAAAAAATCGTTTCAATAAAAAAAGCATCTCCAGCAAGAAAACAAGGCGAAAAAGAAGAGACTTCGAAAATAATAAAAAATCAACATGGAAAAACGAATATCTTGACTTGGCTATAATGTTTTTTGAAGCACCCAACACCAAACACCCCTTTTTCACACATTTTATTTTCAAATAAAAAATCAAAAAAAGATTATGAAAAACAAGAAGTTGATTTAGAAAAACAAAAAAATATATATCAATAAATATATATAAAAGAAACGCAAAAGAAAACCACAAACCATTATAAAAGAAGTTAAAAGATGGCAAAAATCAAGTAAAAGAAGGAAGAAAATAATAAAAAAAATCAAAAGAACACAAGACTCTTGGGAAAGAAGTAAATCAACAAAATAGAAAAAAAAAGAAAGTGCGTCATTTATATATTCAAAAAATATATAGAGTAAAGAAAAGAAGTTGAATTTTACTGAACTGAAAAAGATGACAAATATAATCGAATTAAACAAGCGTTCAATGCCTTTCCTTTGGGCGGGACAAGGTTTTTGGGAATCAGGATATGATATCAAGCTGCTCCAACCGATCCAGCCTCGCTTCCAGTCCTGCTAATCAATAACTAAGCTTGTGTGGCAGCGAAATAAATAGAACACTCTTTCTTCAAGCACTATTATATGGTTTTTATTTCAATTGTAGGATTGCAGAGCCTGAGCGGATTTCGACTCGAAAATCCCGCCTTGTTCGATGGCGGTTTGTTCTAGCGCTTATAGAATTGACGTGAAACTGCGCCGCGCCTTTCCTAGTTCTTCTGGACGGCGGCCTGCACAAGGGGCAGGTTTTTGCCCAGGAAGCACTTGAATCCACGGTATGCCCAGGTGTTGGCGGGCGACTTCTGGTCGTTCTTATCGGCGCACTTCTCGATGTCAGCCTTCAGCGCGGCCTTATCCTCCTTGCCCTGGCCCAGTTGCGCCACCAGGTTGTCCACCTTGAAGCCCTTGGTCTCATCGAACAGGTCGAATTTGACGAAGATGCACTGGATGTAGTTGCGGGTGATTTCATCGTCGGGGTAGTCGAAGGTCTTGTACTTGGCGATCAGGGCTTCGGTCACCTTGCTGGTGGCGCCGCACTCCTTGCGCACGTTCTGCAGATCCTCGGCGGTGCGGAGCTTGTACTCGGCGGCGGAGGTCTGAAATGGATCAGGCGGATTACGGGCTGCCATGAGCTCCTGTTTACTTAATACTCACCAGACCCAGCAAGGCGCACAGCAAAATGGCAACAGTGTTCTTCATACTGAAATGGGTTTCTTTTTTGCTTTATGAGAGAATTGAAATCGGACTGATTGCTTGCTCTGTGATCACCCGGAGGAAACTGTTGGCTGTGGACTGGGCTGCTCCCACTTTTATACCTTCGAGCACGGCTCAATGTGGGGTATGTAGCACTCAATTGTGGGGCGGACTTGAGTGCTGCTCAATTGAGTTGCACTCACTGGCTGTAATTTAAATCTTATTATGGAATTTTTTTATAAGCTCGAGGTTGCCTAAAGGATGAGTTTATTCAGTAATAGATTGAAGCTCTTTATTTTAAATTGAAAGGTTCGAAAATCCTATAACATCAGATAAATTAGTTAACAAAGCTAGCTAACTTGATCATGAATCAAAGAATAATTTTATGTTGCCTCTTTACTTCTTAGTAAGATGTTTGAATTATTAATATTAAATAGCAAAAAAAGTTCATGTCATGGACCCATTTAAATCCCATATAAATGTTAGTTTTGATTCCTTCTGGGAGAAATCAAAATTAGAAAGATGCAAATTTAGTCAGTGGTGTACAAGAAAATTATATGCACTTGTCTCGAATAGCACTTTTTAAGCGGTAGATCAGCTGATTTTGATTTCAGTTGTGTCATTATCAACAACAGTTAAATCTGTTTAAATTTCCATTGTTTGTATGGAGCGACCGCGAACAAAACCTAACATAAATGCGATTCGCATGGGCAGGGGTCTACGGCGACGGGGTCTATGTAGATCATGTGTTTTCACAGAATACTGTTTCTGAATTCATTAATTTATGGAGATCAAAGAAATATGTATTAATTTTCTTAATTTCTTATTACTGATAGATTTAATAAGTAATATTAAGTGGAACAATCAATCCTAGCAACTGTACAAGATCAACAATTGTTTCAAGAATATTGTCCTCTGATTTTGAACAGTTTTTATACCCTTGCAGAGGGTATTAAAATTTCAGTGAAAAGTTTGCAACGCAATGAAGGAGACATTTCCGACTTTATAAAGTATATATATTCTTGATCAGCATCACCAGGAGAGTCGATCTAGCTATGTCCGTCTTTTGACTGAAATTATATTACCCTCTGCAAGGGTATAAAAATCGTATTGACATATATTTTGTAAGGTTAGTTTTCTTTCATATTTAATGTTTAGCCATAAAATATATGAACAAACAAGAGTATTAATTGTACATATTATAATAATTTGTCAACAAAATCTATTATAGTTACTCTGGTCGGTTAACAAAATAAATACATTATACTATTAAGCTTTTCAAGTACCGACTTAATATCGAAATAAAGAGAAAAATTGGAATTAAAAACAAAAAACTTTTTAGTTATTACTTCTCTGAAATCTCGATTTACGAATCCCCTATTTTGGGAGAGTTTGCACCCCTAGGAATTGTGAACCTGCCACTGAGTTTGCATGACCGACCATTTGTGGTCACTTAAACTGCCCACTTGGTTGTCTGTGGGCTTTTGTGTATGCTGGTTGGTCTGCTCTGCATTAAATGAGCATTAATTGAATTGGCAAAATTACGTTGACAAATGAAATTCGCCCCTCGCCAACGCACTCTCCAACGTTGGATGTCATAGACGTTCCCCCAGCCTGCCGATTTTTGCACCCATATACTAAAATTTTCCATTGCAACATGAGTGCCCCATGGGAATTGACTGCCCAAGTCCACTCATATGTGCATATATTATATATCAACAGCCAGACAGGTGGTTTTCCATTCGTAAGCAGAGACTGGTTAGATTCGACTTTCTTTGAACTTGAAGCATTTATTTGTATTGGAACACTATAAGTTAAGTATACATAGGTCTAAAGCACAGTTTTCATAAAAACTCCAGAAAAAACCTCATCACAATAAACTAAATTTAATTGATCACATACGAAAAAATAATGAAATCATAAATCACAACTCCCATACGCCGTTTGGAATATGCATCTTCTAAGAACCTGCAGGAGTCTCAAAGGAACTTACTATAGTAATAATAATAACTCAATTTTGATTACAACTTAAGTCCACTCATTTAACAAGAAACGATCGAAAGGTAAATGATAATTAAACCAAGGCAATCGTGAATCCTGGCTAAGCTTATGCATAGTTATAGATATTACATATTTGGTAAGCACATCTAGAGGTTTTGAAGCTAAGCAAACCAATTTAAAAGCGCTATCTGCTATATAGAGTGTGTTGCATATCCGTATAAATATGGTTATAGTACGCAGTTCGGGTGCTAAGGAACCAGTTCACTTCTCGGGAATAGGTCGCAGGGTGGCCAAGTCCAGCTTGCTGCTCGGCGGCACCAGTGCCGTCTCAAGTTCGGGGATCTCCAGGTCGGGGATGGGGTCGCGCCAGTAGTTGAAGTTGGAGAACTCGGCGGAGGCTTCGTCGTGTTTCACCGGCGGGAACAGTTGATCCACTATGTACGTCATGCTGCAGTACCTGGAAACAAAAAGCAAGCTTAATGAGATTATGTATAACATTAGGAGCCATAGCCCATGGTTATGCTACGATCTTCGCCAATCGACAGCAGCCCGAGCTTATGCAATTAAATTTCTTGTAATTCCAGAATCGGGAAAAAACGCCCTGGGATATACTGCGTTTTTTTAATAAAGATAAAATCTCAAAACACGATCTCTAGAAAACTAATACTTACGGGTACTTAATCTATGAATGTTCGGATTTTAAGAGATCATCTACATATATATAAATATATATAATCTAACTACATTTTACTATTGGATCTAGCTCAGAACTCATGCCACATTCAGCGATCGAAGTCGGAAATAAAAGATTACCATCACAGTGAAAATAAAGGTATATTTTGTTGGGTAAGTAATATAATTGTCATCCTTAAAACTAGACATAAAGACCTGCTGGGAGCAGAATACTTTCGAAACTTAACTGGTTGGCGAACTTGAAGCTCGCTGACCTGGCACATCAGGCACAGACATATATAGGACACTCCTAACTCTCTTAGAAAACTTATCACAATTTGTAAGCTGCACAACCTTCGGTTTGGGATAGGACTGTAGCTATATCTAGGAATTCAACCACTTGGGGGGCGAGGCCAAAATGACCTCGTTTTTGGTGGAGACACGGCGGACTCGCATTATTAGACCCACATCGGCCGACTGTTCGTCGCCGGAGGCCACGTCCGCCTGGATGCCATCATCATCGTTGGCAAAATCATCGTTATAGAGGGCTTCGTCATCGTCCTCATCTTCGCAACTGTGCTCCGCTTCCACGTCGTAATCGTCGCTGAACTGCAGCTCATCCTCCGACTCTTCGTCGTCGAAGACGTCCGTCCGGTAATCGAAATCATCTTGGTTGGTTAGCAGCGGAAAATATTCGTCGACTTCAAGCGACTGATTGATGTAGCCACTGTGTAAATTTGACAACCAAAATGCTTGAATTGGATTTGGCAGGCTTTTCGATCGATTGATTGATTGAGTGGGGTGCGTTTAGGGGGTAGTACAATGAATAGATACTACACAGATAGGAAGTACACTAAAACAGCTTAGAGACACCTAGCGTTACGTAATGAAGTTAATTCGACTTGAGCCAATTAGCGTTTGTTTGAATTGATTGCTTTGGTTTGGTTTTGTTTTGCGAATTGGTTAACGTTATCGGATGTGGCATGAGTTCAGTAATGAGCAACACCGGAACCATATAGTACATGGGAGACACATGTGCAGTTAGAGCAAACACTAGGCTAGGGGATCAACGGATCGGTACTTACGAGGACTGGAATGTTTGGGTCAGCTCGTGCTTCAGCTCGCCCTTGGTGTTGATGGTGAAGATGCGCATGATGGGAATGCCCACTGCTCGGTATGCCCACACGTCCTAGAAATTACAAAGGGTGGATTAAATAACATATTTCAGACAGTTTGGTACATAGTAGAGGCATATTCAAAAATATAATTTACATTCCAAGTTTCTATTAATTTATCAGGGCTAATGCATCTAATAATCTGATGATTCTTCAGGCAGACTTACATTGATGCGATTGCCGTAGCCGGCGTAGAACGGCTCCTTATCGGGAAAGAGATCTCGGATGTCCGACAGACAGGCGATCTTGAACTGCTCCGGCTTCTTCTCGATCACTTCGCGGTGGAAGGCCGAGATCAGGGACGTGGGATTCAGCAGCAGAGGGCCGTCCGGTAGCATCACGTTGCCCTGCCGGATCGACCGGAGATACTCGCGTGTCACCCTGCTTTGTCCAATGGCTCGGGCCGACAGATAGAGCAGCTTGTATCCGTTCTGCTCAATCTTCGAAAAGAGCTGCGCCACCCCCAGTTGCGCCCAATCCTTTCCTACCATGGGCAAGATGTGGCCCAGCACGTCCGACTTGGTGATGGTGCCGTCAATGTCCGATATCACCACCTTGTCGTTGTGCTTCCAACGGAACAAGTAGCACTTGCAGCGCGTCGTTCCCTGATAGGCGGTGGTCACGCTGAACTCGATCTCGTTCATACCCTCCTTAAGGTTAAGTTTTTTCTGAAGAAGGCAAAAGAATCATTGAAGATTTGGTTGATAGCATGAAAGAATTTCAGGACTTACAATGGCCGCCGAACTGAGACGCAGCGACTTTTTGTAGCGCTCTTTGGGCTCATCGCTCTTGTTAGAGGCCATGGTCAGCTCCTCCAGGTTGTCCACCAGGGCCGAGGTGTTTTCCGCATTCACCAAAGAGTCGCTCTTGCTGAGCGTGGGATCACTGATGTCGGGAGAAGTGGGCCGTGAGGTTTGGGTGGCCACCGCTGCCTGATCGCCATCTGGAGGAGATTGAACTATTAGATTGGCTGTCCCTTAACTACAATTAATCAATCAAATTTACCCTTTTCATCTTTGCCCAATGGCAATCCATGAGCGTTGTTCACATGGTTGGGCACAGCGTCCTGCGAGCGCCGCCAGCTCCACCAGTAGCGCTTGGTCTGACCCACATTGTCCGCTTGGGCGGCCGCCTCCTGCTTTTCGTCTCCAGACAGGCACTTGCCCTCCACCGACTGCGACATTAGCTGCTCAATGGCATCCTGGTCGAAGGGAATATCAAATATCCTTTAGTTAAAGCGCGAAGATAACAAGGCGGGCTACACAAAAGGCTTGGCTTTGGGCCAACTTACATGGGTTAGTGGCTTCTGGAAGGTGATCATTGTCATGACAATGGGACATGCAGCCATCCAGGTGTAGTATTTGCCATTCAGCCGTACGACTAGGTTAGGCGATGAGAAAATGCTGGGGCTTTTGCACACCTGCGCACAGGTACGAATGAGGGCGTGGCATGAGAAGAGACTGGTTAACAAGGCGGGATGCAGTGCGTGGGGGGCGCAGTGAAGTGCATGGAACTTAAACACATACACAGAACATAGCACTGAGCCATTCGCAGGATACTTACGTCTGGATAGTTAACCAGGTGGCGGTCGAACTCCTCGTCCGAGGGCGCTGCTCCCTGCTCTGACATTCCGCACATTGACATGGCCACAAAGTCCAAATACCTGAAAGGCCGATAAAGTTACTGTATCGAATTAGGATCCACGTTTGAGGGTAACTCACTTGTTGTCCCTCTGCTGTTTGGTTTCGTCAAAGTCCGAGTCAATACTCTTCTGACCCTCCTCCAGCGAGCTGGGCGAGTGGGGCAGGCTGGTTCCATTGCCACTCTCACCATCTTCCTCGGGCGGCGAGGAAGTCTCCTTGGACCTGGGCGTGGGGAAGTAGAGGGCCGCCATCTCGGGATCCATGCTGCCGGCTTCCAGGTCGGAAAGGTAGATGTCCCCCACCTCACCAACGCCCTTCTCCTTGCGCAGTCGATTGGCTCGCTTCATAAAGCTGAACATGTTGCTGAGCATCGATTGGTGTTCGCTCTGCTGCACCTGGGCGGCGCTCATGGCCTCGTTTTTGGCCTGCTCCGGCGTTGGCAGCTCGCCCCACTTCCAAGAGGCGGCGTTCTCGTCATTAATTACATGCCGCTTGTCCCGCATTGTAGTCTCCAGCTCACTGTCGCTCTGGATGGGCGTAGAAGGTCGTCCGCCGGCAGATCGACCTGATAAGCCGACACCACCACCCACAGGAGTGGCGATCTCCGTATCGCTGAAGAAGTGGATGTCCAAATCCAGACGTGGATTCGTTGTGGGAGTCAGGGGCATCTCGCTCAGTGGGCTATCGTTGCCAGAGCGTGCGGTGACCAGAGGGGCCGACGGTTGCTCATCATTTGACGAGGAGTTATTGTTGTTGTTGGTGGCACTGGAAATAGGGGCATCGCCCTCATCGATGTTGGTCACCCCCAAGGATGCCGTGTCCGCCGAAGCTAAGTCCCCGCCACCAGCACTGCCCAAAGAGCTGCTAGAGGAAGTCTTGCGCTGGGCATTTTTCTTCATCTGCGACTTCTTGCGTCGCTTCTTGGTCTTGCTCTTGGACACCTCCCTGGTGGCTTCGCTGGTCGTGACCGGGGTGAGGCTAAAATCTGGCTTGGGCTGCTCCTTCTCTTTGTCGTCCACCTTCTGGACATCATTCTTTGTCTCAGCTTCGTTAGAAGCTTTGCTTTGGTTATCCAGCTCCGACTCCATCGACTTCTTTTCGCCCTGAAACAGCTCCTCATGCTCGGCCCACTCCTGGCGAATCTTCTGGGTGGTGAACTCCTTGAGCTTGTCGCTAAGATTGCGACGCTCCAGCGTGTTGTCTGTGTGCCTATTTGGGTTACGGGTGCAATTACTAAGACATGTTCCAGATGAGATGGGTATGAATAGGCATTGTGTACCTGCGCTGCGTGTAATCCGAGACCTGGTTCTCGAACTTGCCGCCCTCGACGGCCGCTTCCTTGGGCTCCTCCTTGGATAAGTCAATGGAGTTGCGTCGCGGCAATGGCAGGGGCAGGAGCAACTCCTCGCTAGCGTTTCTAAAATGGTTTAGCAAATGAGAGGATGAGTCTGGGCTGTTGGAGAATTAAGCAAATCTCACTTACTTGTCGGCCACTACTCCACTGATATCCTCCATGGTGTCATTGGCCTTGTCCCGCGACTGCAGGAAGCTGTTAGGGATGGGCGAGGTGGCCAGGTTAGCCGGCAGCTCCTCGTCCTCATCCTCTAGGCACTCCTCCACGAAGAAGGCCTCGCCGGAGTCGCCCAGCTTCATCTGTATGTCCACGGGGGCGCCATTTATCTCAATGTCCACCTTAATAATCGAAAAAAACAAAAAAATTGACTGTAAATAAGGAACTCCAATTTTACAGCTCTGTACATTTTCATCAAGAATTCTAAATGTTTAAACAATATTAAAATGGTGACATCGACACCCACAACATTGTATTGCATATGTAACAGAATAACTTGTTTAGTTATGATCATAAAAACGATGAGCCCTCTGGGCAATACCCCTTTTACAAGGGGTGTACACTTGACGTTAAATATCACAGACAGTTCCAAAGTCTTAACCATGAGTTACCATATCCAAAGTGCCTATATCATTAATTTTACATAAAGCATATACAAATTTATTTAATTATAGATACGGATGAGATCATCTAGTTTTTACTTAATCTTCAATCAAAAACCTCTTCATGCCTGATAAATATACTTAAATGAATTAATATTCAGTTAATGATGTAAATGATTTAATATCTTCTTGTTTATATCCTATATTATAAGCTTTTTCTTTGGGACTAATGTCTTCACTTACCACTTTCTCCCGACTCCTTAGCACTCCCAGTTTGCCGAAGCGAACGTGAAAGGGCGAGCACTGGAACTCGCCGTCCCGCTGCTCCACCACGATCACATCGATGGCTCCCGTGAGGGTGGCCGCGTTTATGTCATTGTAGAAGTCGCGGAAGTTGCTAAAGACGCGCGCTAGGCTGTTCATCTTCGATCTGCTTTGGTCGTTGGCCTTCTCGGAAAATGGGTTTCCTTACTGCTGGGGGTTTCTCTTCTTGATCTCCCCGAAATATGCTTGTCTAAACTCAAAGCTCCGACTCTGTGTGGTTTCGTCCGCCGCGTGTGCTTATATGGCAGCCATGTTTATTGGCAGGCGGTCAATTGCGCCGCTTATTGACGAAGGAATCGACTCTGTGACTTTGGACCCGCCTCTGAGATACGGCAGCTGTAAAGGGCAAAGCGGAAACGGTCATGAGTAATTTGTATAGGCCATAAACCATTTTTTTCACGTTTATTTCGGCTTGGCAACGGCAAGCGTCCGCAGAAAATAGATAAATTGCATCAGAAGAGTGGGCATCCTGTGCTCGGAAGCCCCAACAATGCACCTGAATTGTATTTTTAACCTTTTCGTCTCTCTCTCACTTTGGGTGCTCAAAGTCAAGGTGAGTTGCTAAAGACCAGAGACAAAGCCGACAAGCAATGTGTTGCTGACGGCAGGCAACATCCCCGGAGCAACACCAATGTCACCGCGGCAACACGGTACATTTGCGCTGAAATGTTGCCAAACGGCGGACGTGACGTCGAAAATACAAGCGCAAAATGAAAATTATAAACAAAGCAGCTAGAAGCTACCTACATATGTATAATATATTCCACACTTGGGGTCCACTTCATAGCAACCAACTAAACAAAAAATGTAATACCAAGTGTAAATATATACATTGGTATAAATTTGATTGGTAAAGCGATAATCATTGGTTACAAAGAAATTACCAAAACAAATCTTTTCATTAAATTTAAATACCTAATTTTGAAAATGATTTTTTTATGCAAAAATATTTGTTTTCCGACAACAAAGCTTTGATATTTCTGGCCAGTGTTGTAAATGTGCGAATATAACATTAATGTAATTCATTTAATTTTTCCCTGAACGCGGTTAAGTTTATTTACCACAAGTTCAAGGCAAGATTAAATGTAGAAAGGTGGGTAAAAAAAATCATTCGAGCTGTCGGCCCCGATGAAGGCACTTTTTACTGCTTATCTGGGATAAAAACTATTTACGAGTGTCACCGATGAATTGGGGCGATAAGCCCAGTCGAACGCTGCTTATCAGCAACGGTAACCGATGCCAGTGGCGTGTTCTACTGTACGCGAATGATAAAACACAGAATAAATAGCCCCACAAAATACAAACACATTCGCGTACATCAAGTATGAATTAATCATGGGCACCGAAAGACATCACGCGATATCGAGTGGAACGCAGGCTTTACAACTTAAAATACATACAATACAAGTTCGTTAATAACTAGCCATAGAGTTCAATGTCCAACATTGCACAATAATTAAGCGAATTTAACAAACAATAATTGCTAGATTTGGCTTTTGGTAGTCGTACCAACGGTCGTTGATATCGCACTTCACACGGCCCACAATCTGATGAGATTATTTTATTTACCTTGGCTGGGAATTCGAAAGAATTTCATAGATAAGCATGAATTGATCTGCATAGGCCAAAAACAGATTCTTTGTTTCATTATTCGTTGACTATATCTACTCGCGTACATTTAACTACTGAAAGATACATGGATTTTTTTTAAAGTCTCCAAATGCTTATGCACTTCTTATAAAAAGTTTCGCTTAGTGAAAACTCTTTCTGGTTTGATATTGGTTTTACAACGATCAATCTTTCCTGTTTTGCAAAGAAATTTAAACCAAATCGTCTTCATCTAGAACATCTAATTAAACTTTTATTCAATGCTTATTCTATATTTTTTGTCTTATCATTGAAAATCTGTTGAAAAAAAATAATAAAGATTAAGATAATAAAATAATAAATAATAAAAAGTTTTATATGGAAAACAAGATTTTTTTATCAGTTACTTCCTATCTTGTTTGACTTTCTTAGTGCTGCTATGTTCAAATACTATTGTTGATATGGTATTGATTTATATTTTTTTAACACATTCAATGATGGATCTTGTTTTCGTGATTTGAAAGGTTTAAGATGATTGCCACCAAAAGGAACTCTGTATTTCGATAGGAAACCAAACTATATTTTCTAATTATATTTTTTGGAACTAGAACTTATCTTTATAATAATAAGCGCACAGAGATTTTTTCATTGACCCATCTATATGATCTTTTGACATACATATATACATATATATACACATTTGTACATCTCGCTCCGTGTACAAAAGAAGGGGATCTAATCGGGAGTCCTACAATTGCACGCAATCGAACGGTAGACATCACGCCATCTGTCACGCGTTGCGGCCCGCTTCACTTTCACCTGCGAAGCTGGGGAGCCAAGCAAAGCGTGAATCGAGGAGCAGAAGCGAGTAGCAAAACAACATTCGATGAAACACATGGAAATCAGCCGATGGTAACAAGAGTAACAGCGGTAAGTAAAGGCAGTAAGTAACAACGAAATCCCAGAATGAGGCCAACTTCGGGAGAAGCTATGTATATACATATGTATATATCCAAACAAAGACACAAAGGAGAACTCGGGTTTCCACACACACAATACTCCCTGACTCGAAAGATAACGCTCCTTATACAACCAAGATATTTATATTTCTTAAGATTTCAAACAAAAGTTTAATGCTTGTGCTATATGTATATTAATAGGCAAAAGAACCACAGAGATTCTAATAATTTGATAATTATATCGGAATGTTTTAGCTATCTTACTAACTTAAAATGAACCTTGATTTTGGTCTATTCACACAATGTATCACGCAAACTTTGTTCGCACACTAAATCGAATATTAAATCGAATCAGATTGGTTCAATTTCGCGACGAGTTTAGTTATTATATGCATTTTAATAGGTCTGGGTCTGCGACTGTTTGCTGCTTGTGTTGAGTCACGATCAAAGTCCAGGGAATCGGGGAATGCGAGCGAATAAAAGAGGCGAACGGACAAACAAACAAACACGGGCACAAAGTCTAACCAAAAATCTTGCCAAGAAATTCGTCTGCAGGCGTACGTTCTCAACCGATCTCTAGTATAATGGAAATTTTCAATATAATTCGTTGGTTTTCGGTATGTAATTCACTACCTCTGGCACTTAATTCGCAGCAACAGCTGTATAAAATCGATGCCCTTGAAAACACTAGCGAAACTATGGCGAATCACTCTGCTTTCCGTGTTATTTTCAGTGTTTTTTCACAATATTATTAAAGAGTTCTTGTGTGTTTCTTGGGTCTTTTAGATGCTTCACTCCTCGAATTCTTCCGTTCACTTGTTGCTCCGTCGAGTGCTGTTTAAAGACTGAGCTTTGGAGCAGAGCGGCTAATCGAATTAGGCAGGTGCCCGAGAGAGTGAGAGAGCGCCAAGTGAGAGCAAAAGCTTTGCAACAAACCTGTAAAACCGGAAAGTCATGTAACTTTAGTTGCCATGGCATATCTATGTACAAACAGCGTAGTTCAAAATAATAGCAACGATATTAATGATAGTTCCAGAAACAAGTTAGGAACAAAGTAAGCGAAATAGCCACATACATGTTATCAGCATTTGTTCTTTCTGCAATAAACTCAACCGAATCTGAAAGTATCCGAAGAATGATTATGGAAATTATGGAATTACTGCTATTTTATTGATCGCAACTGTGTATATGAGTTTTGCACGCCATTCACACTCTCCCTCTCTTTTGGCTAGACTTAATAACTGTGCTTATCAGCTGCTCGCACGCCAAACAGCAGCTGTTTATGTGCAATCGAAAGCTCTACACTCGTACATACATGCATTAAATAAGGCAATGGTGTATGTATGTATGATGATCTGATCCGAGACCGGGACCCCAAGAAAAGCGTCATTGTGGGATGGTGCGATCTCTACGTCACTGGAACTGTTTTTAGGGTATCTTGATGATGTTTTCGATACAGGAAATGTCTTTTAGAGCATACTAATGAGTCCTCAAATGATCCATGGTCAAAATATGCTCGACTGCGGTATAAGCAAATGGTGGGAAAATAATAAAAGCGCTAAAAGAAAAACAGGCAAATAATTCGTCACAGTTGGGGACTGTGGAATATTTTTCGAATGCCATACGAAATGCCAATGGTTGCCAACAAAAGATAACGACGCCTACGAAAGAATAATAGTTCGTATTTATGAATCAAATTGAGAAGCAAACAAATAAACAACACTTACCAAATCAAATAATAATAGCCAAAATTAAAATAAATAAACAAAATCATTTATGATTTAAATAATTTAAATGTATTTGTATTGTTTAAACGATAAAACTAAGAAAATATAGGTATACGTATGTACATCGAACAAATTGTACCAAAAGTATATAGCATGGATGCCTCATCATTTCCTCCCGTCCATCTGAGCGAATATATATATATATATAATAAATAGGTTACCGTGAAGAATACAAATAACTAAATAATTGGCAAAGGCAGACGACATATGTTTGTATATGGGGTTGTAGCATGATATGTGATATAACTAGGCTCTAAAACAAAACATATTCAGATAGATTGTAGATAATAGCAATTACTAAGAACAACTCCTCATTTCAATGGTTTTATTGGACCACAATAAGCAGGCAAACTCGGTGTGGAAGCCCAATTACTTGGGACTGGTCGTGGACTTGCGTCGGGCATCCGTTATGGCACCCCAAAGCTCGATGATGAAGTCATCCGTGAAGCCGAACGACTCAAGGTCCGAGTTGTCGATGGCTTCGGCGAAGTCCATAGAGTTGGACTTCTGGTCGCCCAAATCCCAGATCTGGGACGCCAGCTCCGTGTCGTTGATGCCCATGAAGGACTCCAGCAGGTTGTTGATGGCCTCGATTCCGGCCACCGTCGCCTCATCGAACTGCGGCTCGATCTGGGCATTGCCGTTGGCCTTGAACCGCAGCGTCTCCTTGCCGCTGCCGTAGTTCCGTCCTCCGGCCGATCCGCTTCCCGACGCCCTCGACTGGCTGCGCGGTCCGATGCCCTGGAAGCCGCTCCTCACCGGCTCAACCAGGCGCAGGGTGAAGGTTTCGCCGGTGGCTATGTCCTTGAGCATGCGCGCCACTTCGTAGTGTCGTTTGCCCACCATGTTCTGGCCATTTAGCTTCTCGATGTGATCTCCCACACAGATGTGCTCGATGCGATCGATAATCGAGTCCTCCTTAATCCGCTTGATGAAGGCGTAGCCGGCTCCGTTGTCCGTGATCGTCAGGCCCAGGGCATCCTGCGACTTCACAATCTCGATCTCCTTGGGCCGACCTTTGCGGTGGGCGAATATGAAGTCATCTAGACCTATCTGACCGCCCAGCAGACGCGTCATGTCCACCTTGTGCGAGTTGAGGGTGCAGAAGAGTATGTCCTTCTCGGAAATGTCGAAGCACTCGGCGATCTTCTGATAGAGTTCTCGAACGCTAGAGAAGTCATGGATAAGGCCCGTGGGACTGCCGTGGGCCAATTGACAGTGGAAAACCAGTGGTGGCTTCGACTTCTCCGGAATGCTGTTGTTGTTATTGTTATTGCTGATGTGGCTGCCCTGCGAGGATCCCGAGTTCATGGAGGATCGACTGCCGAACTGGGAACCCCCATCTGTAGTGGGTCCTTGTTTGGGCGATTTTCTTGTGAACAGCGGCATGTTGGGATGGGATGGTGTCCTTAATTATTCCTTGGGTCGGAGAACGGCCTCTAGTTAAGGGACATGTAGTGCTGGTGTCGTCCGTTGCCTGTTACCTTGCTCTTGATCCCGATCTGTGTGCGTAGAAGAAATGGGGATGCTCTTGCGATTAGGCGATTACTCTCGGTGTTAGGCGTTGCGTTTAGTATGTTTTGTGGCAGATGTTTAGACTTAGACTTAGTCATAGGTGGGTGAGTTAGTAGCGATTATTTAGGGGGATGTGTATGTGTGATTTAACACTGTGAGGAACAACCCAAAACCAGGTTACGCATGGGTTTATCTTATCGTTTTTTCGCTTTAAATCAGTCGTAAATTGCAAACGGGAAGTGGAAATACCAAGGCTATTTATATGGAACTGTGAATCAGGAATCGATCTGGTCAGATTGGGATTGGTCTGAAACGATCTTGTACCCTTTGGTTACACCTTATCACCGGACTCGGTTTTTAATTGAAGTCAGCCGCACTCATTGAATATTTGAGGTTAGACACGTTCCAAAGCTTTAACACTTTGTTAATAGTTCTTAACTTGGGTCTTAAAACACATAAGCACTCTCAATAATTAGTATTTACTAAACATGGTAATCAATTGATTAAATATTACCCTACCAAAGCAGCATAACATGGACGAGCTGCGGAAAAACACATTGAAGTCCAACCAATTTTTGTCACACTGAGCTGCCTGCTTTTCACTACTTTTCCCCCGACTTTTTGTTGCTGGCGATAAGATTGAATGAATATGCCCGATAAGACAACTCTGCAAGATAAGAGCCTCAGCAAAAGATACGGGAAGCACCGAGGGTTTATCGCAAAGTTTCCGATCCCTGCCAACGTCCATCCGGAGCAGTCCGTCAATGTGAACTGAGCCTACGACCGAAGGTGGCCACTTGATGGCAGTTGGCTTTCCTCCCTACCCCTCTATATGTGTATCTTCCATGCACTTCCGCTGGGGAAAAGATGTAGTTCATGAACCTCCGCATCTTTGCTAATTGTACGTACATGAGGGAAAAGACGTTGGCACAGTACTTGAATTTGTACTTATGTTAGATCTGATGATTGGCAATTACACACTTAAATTTTGAACAACTAAAGCTAAGAAGTATATTAAATAAAAAAGGCATAGAGAATTGTTAGCCACAGGCTTCCTTTGATTTGTTTGTTGGCATAAATCACTCAAATCCCCAGATCAATTTGTTTTGATAAACTTAAAGAGCGTGGATTAAACACTGACAAAAATCATAATGCACAAATAAAATCAAGATCCAAAAGGTTTATTAAAAAAAATAAATTTTAAAAAAACATTTTCCTTTCGATTCCTATTGATTTCAGATATGCTCTAAAAAACAAATCTAAAAGCTGAAATATTTATACCCCTCACTAATTATTTTAAGGCCATTTTAAGAAATATGACTTTTTTTATTAACAGTAACATTTATATTTATTTTAAAACTCTTATTTATTGTTTTCAACAAAATTATTTCAAACAAATAAGATAATATTAAAAGGTGTAAGGTTAAGCACCTCTGAAGTTTTTTCATGCAGTGCACAGACGAAAACTGGTTTTCGCAGCTTTAATTAAAAGCGTGTTACAAACATCCCAGTCAAGTCAACAAAATGAGACGAGCCCCTTCATTCACAGTACATATCTCCATTCCCATTTATATGTCCGAGCGGCTTCTATACTGTAATATATTCAGAGTGTCATAACAAGCAAAACAACAGTCAGTGGATAGATTATGCCGCTAGTCCCATCAAGGTCAAAATAGTTGAGAGCGCGTGAGTTGCTCGCGCCTTAACAGACCAAGAATACTCGTCTGTATGCTGTTACTCGAATATGTGTGCGAACATATAGATTGACATACATCGGCAGATACTACTATATGGCACTATATGGCACCGGCTAAGCGAACTACGCAGTTGAGGTGGAGCATAGAATTTAATGCCCCCAAAGGCGGAAGCCGGCTGAGAGGCAGGCCCCTTCGAAAAGGCCGAAACCGGTGCGATCAATGATCTCGCCATCCGAAAAAAGTCTGCTTTAGCTACAAGTTGGTGACAAAAAAGGCATACATATATGTATGTACATATGTGCATACATACATATGTAGAAAAACGCCCGAAAGTTATCGTAAATTATGACACGAGGGTCATTAACTGGAGGGCAGTGTTGACATTTCAGCTATTTCTTCGTTCAATCAACTCGTTTTTTCAAATAAATGATTGTGGAAAGTCTTTACAAGAGTGACAAGCATTGGTTTTTTTCTATAGGTTTATGCTTTTATTTGTGTATTGTATGTAACTTATCTTTATGAGTGATGAAGTCTCTATGATTTGAAGTCAGAACTCTCTTGAGCTTCAAAAGTTTAAAAGTTTCAGTTTAACATTTCTTGAAGATATTTGTGACACCCCATTTTAAAAATATGTAGGTCTAGCCTTTTTTGATTTGTCATCATTTCTACAACTCGAAGGTCTCTTTAAGTTATACTTTTTTGTGGTAGACTTTTAATTTTGCTGTCAATGGCATGATATTTACACATTCAAACATTTCACTAAAAAGTTTTCTTGCCTTTTCTTTGAAAATATTTGACTTCGGGTTTTAAAAAATATTTAGTTTTTATAAACTTGTGCATTCATCAAAATTCTTTATAATTAAACTGACTGTTTTTATATTTGTTAGGCATTTTCCGATAAAAACAGAACCTAAGCTGCCGCCATATGAGCTCCCTTCGCCGTTCTCCCGATATCTAATTGCTGCTTGGATAAGACGTAAACAACTTAGCTTCCGCGTTGCCGGCTGATGGTGTTGTTTGTTTTGCCCGCATCTTGTTTACTTGCCTGCTATTGGTCGCGATCGGTGGGCTCGACGTTCAGAATGTAGAATATTGTGGGATGGATATGTAAAAGAGCTTTAATTTGCTGTAAACAACAAAAGGCCGCAACAACAATTTGCCATGGGTCTCGTCAAATTACAGAAAAAGTGCACTTAAAAATAACAACACCCAATGCTTGGGATAGCAAAGTGTAAACAACAAAACGTGCGCTTGTTTACCCCAACGGATCGAGAATAGATATACTTAGGGGGTGCAATATACCAATAGCAAAAGTACTTAAACTAGCAAGCGAAGTATTAGTAAGTTTTTGAAGTTGATGTGTCTGGAACTCTGTTAAGAATCGCTGTTTTATTAATGACTTGTTTTTCATTACAGAAAAAACAAAGTTATATAAATACATAATACGTGCCCAAATAGATACGCACACCATTGCACGATTGCCACGCGCGTGGGGAATTGGATAGTGACTTTTTATTGGGTCGCCAAGTTTTATACAGCGTACTATAATGATCCCGCAAGGTAAGGGAATAGGAAAGAAGAATAGAATAACTTTCTCATCTGTTAATGAACTAAAAGACACATGTTTGTTAAAGTTATTCGTCTTTTGTGGGATACTTGCGACACGACCACTATTTATTTATTAAACAATTATTTATTTATAAAAATATGTGAATGAAACTTGCAAGATCGCTTTAAAAATATACATAATCCTTAACGTTGTTCCAACGGATCCAAGTTTTGAACCTGACAGAATATTACAAAATAACCTAAAGGTTAAAGCTGTTTTGAAAGCTTTGAATGAATTTGATGTTAGTTAAAAAATATATTTGTTCATCAACTCTGCACTCATTGGAAATGTTGTACAATTAAATATGGTCTGAAGTTTACGATTTTAGAAAATGTCTAAGAACTAGCTTTCCCAATCAGCTAGATTTTGATCATTTTATCCTTAAAATATTAATTTTGATATAGAAATATCGATTGATTTATAATTTTCCTGTTGTTTAATTGTTTTTTTTATAAGATTTAGAATAATACTCAAAAACCGAAAGCGTATAAAATTTTTTATTTAAACTTTGCACCATGCAATTCTTGTTATTAATCGTGCTTTTTGATGCTGCAATTGAAGTTACACTTGTGTTTCTCAGTATTGCACTGTCAAACACTTACTTTGTTGTTCTTTTGCTACATATGTATATAACTTAGTATCTATCTACTTAATATTATTCACAAATCAAGAAAATGAGGAGAAAGGTGAGCGTACGCCCCTTAACTTAGGCTGAACTTTGATTTAAATACATTTATTAATTGCTGTAGGTGGCAATTGTACTTTGCACATCGTTTGCTTCCGTTTTGTACATATGTACATATATCTGGGTTCAACTATCATTCCCGAAAGTCTAGATTTGAATTGCTGGGAAACCTTGGGAACCGAAAGGTTGGGTATAGTTTTTTCCAATGTTTATAGTATCAACAAAACCACGAGTAGTCAATGCCAAAAACAAAATGTGTCAAGAGAGAGCTCAATGAGTTAAACAAAAGTTATTCATTTTTGTAAGAGAGTTTTCTCTTTATTCAAAGAGTTTAAAAGCTTTCCAAAAGTTTGCAAACTAGTCTTACTCTCCGCATGAGAGAACAGTAGATCTCTCCGTTGACTAGGTCAATTTTTTCGACTGAATGCTAAAAATCCAGTGAACACCGCCTGATCTTTTGCTAACGGTGAAACTTAATTCAAAATGTCAACATTTTGTGAGCAAAGGCAAACAGAAGAGCAGAAAATTGAGCTGCCATAGATAATGAAATCAAAGAAAACGATACACAGAAAATATATGATATATCTAAATTGCCTTCCAATTTTCAAATTAAAAACAACGAAACTATTTTTTTTAAGATAAGATTTCAGATTTCTTTTATAATATTATTGATTATATTTCACATTTTTAAATATTTAAATGCAAAATATGTTTATATTGTATTCGTGCAAAAGTATGTAACAGCTAGAAGGAAGCGTTTCCGACCCTATAAAGTATATATATTCTTGATCAGGGTCACTAGCCGAGTCGATATAGCCATGTCCGTCTGTCCGTCTGTCTGTCCGTATGAACGCTGAGATCTCGGAAACTATAAAAGCTAGAAGATTGGCATTTTGCATGCAGATTCTAGGAGTTCCTACGTAGCGCAAGTTTGTTTGTCAAAAAGGTACCACGCCCCCTTTAACGCCCACAATCCCCTATATACGATTTTAAAAATTTAAATATTTCGGAAAAGTAAAAATGCAGTTTTATTGTGTTTATCAATACCCATCGAAATGTAGAAGAAATTTTTCAAATCGGACCATTCGTTAAAAAGTTATGCGTGATCAAAGTTTCTATCTCCATCTCCCTCGCACTCCCTTTATCTGAGTAACGGGTATCTGATAGTCGGGGCACCCGACTATAGCGTTATCTCTTGTTTCTAATATCAAGTTGAATCTTTTCTAAACATCAAAACACTGTTTTTTTTAAATAATAATTAACCATTTTTAAATAATCTCATTAAAACCAAAATGGAATATTTGTTTGTGTGTAATGATGCTAATGCATAAATAAACAATGTCAACTAGCGGTTAGTTTCAGTTACTGTCAACCAGAAGTATCAGTTTGCAAATGAAAACTTAGTTGTGTAAGCAATTATCAATTTTTTAACAAGTAATACGTTTTTGCACCGATGAATCAGATGGTCTGTGAGCGAAGCAAAAGCTTAAATGTAGGTTCGCCCTGCCCGTTAATACGTATTATTTATGCACTGCTTTTTGTGGTATTTTCCTGAATTTTTCACAACATTATTCATAATTTGCTGACATTTTTCATTTGCTATGGTCGGTTTTTTGGCTCTTTTTTTTAGACCCTCTAGGGTCCCGACATAAAGTCGTTGCTCTACGACTGGCTGATCCAGTGCAATGAACTCGGACTGCATGCATACGTTGAACTGCAGCCCTGGTTGAAACTTATCGAATGGCCCTTTATGGAGCATATTATACGATTCACTAATGTGGAGCACTCAAAACACCCGGGAACCGACATTAGGGTCTAGTTAGCATAATGCACACACACCGGAGGGGCGGCAAACCGAAATAACAATGAACACACGCAAAGCCATATACACATGGCGAAAGGAAAACACTGGGGCAGTTTTGAAAACATTTAACCGTTTCACCTCGCTGAACCGCGAGCACGAAAAAGCAAATTAAGCAAACGAATTAAAGCCCAAAACCCGTGGCAAAGTTTGTTTTGGGCCAAGTTTAAGCAGCCCGAAAAAAATAAACCCAAATATGAACTTTTATCTTTTTGTAACATTTCTCTGAAATTGGTAATCTGAATGTTGTTAGTTTATTTTAAATGCCTATTTCACCAGTTCACAAAATTTAGAGATGAAATCGGAATGGAAATTTGGGAAAAATTTAAACAGAAATGCCATGAAACCAATAAAAAATCTGGATAATAAAGGGAATAGTAAGAACATCACACAGATAGAAAACATGCAGATTCATTCACGCTAATTCTAAGTATATCATCCCATACTGATTGGAAAAACGTTAGTGCAATGATATTGCACATGTGCGATTATGAGTGTGCATAAAAAAGCGCAAAGTGCGGCCATAAAAAGCACAGTTAAACTGATTGGCAGCTGTAGGCATGACGGTGCGTCGCAGATAATGGGCTGGCAACCCTGGCTCCGAGATCTGCGGATCCAACAATGGAGCCGATTCTTTGTCGCTCCTCGTCCCGCTCGACCCATTCCGCTCCAGCTTTTCATAAAGCGCCCGGTCGCATTGAAATGTCACGCAAGCAATTTACATAAATGGAGTTGCTTCCGCTTGGAGAGCTGAAGAACGGAGAACGGGGAGCGTGGAGTGGACAACAATGAGTCGCATCCATGGTGAAAAGTATCTGAGTATCTGACAGTGAGTATCTGCGTATCCGAGCGCTGCTCACGTACGAAAACAACTGTTAGCAAGTGGCGAATGGCCGGGAAAAGGCACCAGCCGATAGCCATGAAGCGGAAGCAGACGAAGGAATCGAATCGATCAAACAATTTCCGAGCGACTCGTGTGCCGGGACTACACAGGGAAAAATATATACAAATTTAATATATTAGGAAATACATCCAAGAAATCAATAAATCAATTAAGATCTAGTTTTAGAGAAGTCCTTATTCTGTCAATACTTATCAATACAACTTATAGGTACAAGTAAAAAACATGGAATTTAAAGATTTTAGACTAACAATAACATATTATAATATTATATATTTTTGATTTCAAAATACTAAAAAAAACCTAGAAGTCTAACTTAAAACAATGTTGTAACTAATACAACATTTTCATATTTAATTCAATCAAAAACTAATTTATTTTAATCAATTTTGATAAAGTAAAGGTTGTGTTTTTTTGGCACAGTTAGACAGATCTCCTTTTGGGAAAGATTTTTTCATCTGCATAAATTTTAAGCTAGAGCATCTTCGTTGGGTTTCCCACTGACCAACTTCACGGTTAGTTAACACCTTAATTTGCCTACAAATTGTTCAAGTTTTGAATTTCTTTGGTCATGGTTGCGTCTTTCGGTTCCCCCATTTTTCGAGGGGAAGCTGAGAATTTTGTTGGGCAGATGAAAACTGAAAAACGGAAAACTCAATGCGTAGAGGCACGTGCTGGCCGCATTTACACCGTAGTTTTGTAAGAGGGAAAACGGCAATGAGTGGTAATAATTATTTCGATGTGCGTGTTGATTGCGAAAATGAAAAGGTGCTTTTATTATCGCCATTTCTGCGAAATATTTTGTAACGTTTATGTTGGAAAAATCAATTCGGCCGTGAAATTTCAACGAAAACGAAAAGCATGCTGTTTGCACCCCCAAAACTAAACATATTTTTGCGACGACGCAAAGAAGCCGGCACCCTGAAAATCAGATGGATTCGGAGTCCTAACCTCAACATAAAAGCGGAAAGCGAGGAAAAGAGACTTTTGGCAGGCAATGGCCATAAAACCTGGAAAAGCTGTTTGCAACATGGAGTGTTTTCATTTTTAGGGTGGGTTTTGGTGTATGAAATCATTTCCGTTTACGCTTTTCCCTCTGTCATAAGTGGGTGTGGTGCCGAAACACTTGTCGTGGTAAAAAAAAAATAATTAAGCCCGCCCCAGCAGCTGCAAAAATCGATATAATCGTGGGTCAACAGCGATTTATCTTGCCGGTTGTCAGGCGGTGTTTCTTTTCTTTGATTTCCATTTCCATTTTCCACTACTAAAAAACACTTTTGTCCTTTAAACACCTAATAATCGAGGAATGTCCGAATATTTTTGTTTGACAAATTAAATATCATATCTCTCAATAATTTGAAAATACTTTGAAAATCGGTTAAACTAAGTACGATTTCTTTGTCTTATATGTAAAAAATATATAAATAAAACAATGCGCAAATCAATAAAATCGTTGAGCTGCAGGGGATTATCGTGAAATGTCTTGCCTGTTGCCAGGCAGATTATGTGCTCCTTGATTTAAACCCTCTTACACCCCCCGAATCCTGATGACTAAGAATGATTTCGCTTTCCTTGCTGTCAAAGCGAAACACAATACAAAAGATGGGAAAACGCGTGCCGCCACCTTTCACTTTATTTGTTTGTCGGTTAAAAAAATGTATGTTAGGCAAATGAATGAGGAACCGACTGAATGAATGCCAAAGATGCTCCACCACGTAGGGTGGTTAACAATGACCGAAAGATAATGATATGTGTTGTATAGTAGACACCAGGCACCAGAGAGAGACGAAAGACCCGATCAGACGAATATTATATCGAAAGTTGCGAACAGTACGCACCTGCTTGGATTTGATTAAGATGCTGATGATGCTGCACTTACATATGTATATGTTTATGTGTATGCATATATATCAATTTGTGGGTAATTTGGTATAGCCCGGTTTTAGGTCTCGCCGATTTCCAGTTGACTTGGATCGTGGGCCCGAGGAAAGCACCGCTAATAAGCGAGGAAAGCGGACTTTTTCGTACCGGACCTGTTGTTGTTGTCGCCTCGAAACACTCGAAACAATTTGTTCTTCTCTTTTCTCCCAACACGTTATTGAATCTCTTTCACTGCGAACGAACTGGTTTTTTCAGTGCTTCGCCACTGTTTGCCAAATACACACACATCAAACACTTTTTCCAGGGTTCTCTTTCTTTTTATCTGCTTTTTATTATTTTTTGTGATTTTAACGATTAGCGTCTGGGCCTTAAGATCGAATTTGGGCCACTCCGCACAATTGGCTAATTAAACAGACGAGTTATTTAAGTATCCCTCGGACAATTATCGCCGCGAAGCGCTAGAAAATTTTCGGACCTCGCGCTGGAGAAATGGAAAAACAACAACTGCACCAGCTGAGCTCCAGTGTGACCATCTTAATCGTTAGAGGTGGGAAAGCATCGATAAGCGTATCATTAGAGTAAACTTATCGAGGGGTTGCGGCTTGCAACTCCAGAAATTTTAGTAGTGACTCAATCCATTTGGCTGAATTGGAATTTAGGCGGTATCTTTAAAAATGTAATTTTCAGAACTCATCGTCAAAAAAAAACATAGACTTTTAGATTCCATTACCGTTTATAGGTTATCAACAAAAGTCTTTAGCATGGTAATTGTACAAATTAATTTTTTTTAATGTGCTACGTATGCCTGAACGTGGATAAACGTTCACTGTGTTAGAATCATTTAGCAATCGGAGTAACTACAAGAACGAAAAAGAAAAGATATTGCGGTTAAAAGAAGAAAATAGTCTTACTTTACGGGGTGTAATAGAAAAAATGTATGAACAGGTTTATGTACAAAGTATATAGAGCTAAAACACAGACCGATCAAATCCAAATTCGTTTTGAAAACGAAAAGCCATCTTTTCACCCAAAAGAAAATCCGTAATACAAAAAAGGATGCGTTAAAATCCCACCCACGTTTGTATTTAAAAATAGACATATTTATTGGTAGTATTATCATTAATTTCAACCGCTGGGCAATTTGTTACGCTGCTCTGTGAGAGTCGCGACTTAACGTATCAGTAGACAAAAGTAACAGCAGATATAACGGAAGAGAAACGTACAAATTGGAATCGAAGTGTCCACAGAGAAGCTAGCATAGGGGTAAATAAATGGGGCTCGCCGCTTGGGGGATGGAGTGCGCCTAATTGATCGGCTGCGCCCGCGACATCCCAGCTGCGTCGTGGCCATGGCGAATCCGGGTCTGCCCGACCACCAGATCATCGTCGTCCTGGTCGTTGTTCTCCAGCTGCTTCTGGCGCTTCAGCCGCAGCTCGAACACCTCGCTAATGGCGTCGCGGAAGCAGATAAAGTTGTAGTCGATGACGCCCTGCCGGTTGAAGTTCTCCTCGCGCAGGATGCAGACCAGGGCCAGGAACTTGTTCACCTCCCGCAGGTAGAGTATAGTGTTGTTGTTCAGCTTGATGAGACTAGAGCTTCCGCTGTCGAAGGCGGTTTCTTCGGAGCTGCAAGGAACCAAAGTGTGTTATACTGGCATATCAATAAAGTTATCAAGCTTGCCTGTATATGCTGGACAAATCTATGACCACGTCAATCATGTCACAGCAAAGCTCGTATGTCTGCATGTCGACGGGCGAGGAGTCCGTGGCAATGTAGATCTTCGAAACCACATCGAACAAAAAGGCCTTTTCAATGCCGGAGTTCTGCAAGGGTTAAAGGATTAGCTAAGCAAAACAATAGCTAAAAACCCCAAACCGAACTCACTGGTATAAAGATGTTCAACAGGTTCTCTAGCGTGGGCAACTGGGGAATCAGCTTCTGAACCACCTTTGAGAAGGCCTCAAAAATCGAGTGGTCGTATATGGAGGTCAGATGGAAACTCAGGTGAATCTGATTGAGGCCCGCCTCGCTGAGGTCGTCCGACGATCGCTGATGGATGTCCCGCTGCGATTCCATTTTCGAGTCGTCGCTAATACCATCGACCTGGGAAGCAAGCAGGTGTCAATGTGCTGTCACCTCCGATAAGAGCTTAATTCATGGATATTACCTTGTGTATGAACACTTCGAACTTGATGCGCTGGTTCACCTTGTAGGCCTGCAGCACTGTGTTTTTGAACTTGGTCAGGGCCTCGTTGTAGTCATCCTTGGCGTCGATGACGAAGACCAAGGCTCCACAGCCGCCGAAGATCATGTCCGAGTCAAAGGTCGGCTCGAAAAAGTCTATCTGACCGGGGAAGTCCCAGATCTGGAACTGCACGAAGCTGGAGTTGTTGATGTCGTCCTTCACAATCTTGCTGGTGGACTCCAGGAAGAGCGTCTCATTCGGCGACATCTTGTGGAAGACCACCTTCTGGATGGAGCTCTTTCCCGACCTGCGCATTCCCATCAGAAGAATGCGCGGTTTTGTCTCGCTGCTGCCCGTCGCATTTGGCTCCAGTTCCAAGCCATCCTGGTTGTAAGCGCGATAGCCAAAGTCCTTGGGGAACGTGTCCGCCGGATAGTCATCGTCATCGTAGCTCTGCAAAGACGTGATTGGATGCAAATCAGGCGATTGCGATGGGCGGGGGCTACTGCGATATGGCTTCTTTGTCTACTCACCATGCTGGCGGAGTCGTTTGCCTTCCACTGGAATCTGCTTTTGGGGGTGGAGCCGGCTGTGTGTCAGCGAAGGTGTGCATGAAACGCACAGGTAATAGTTATAGCAGTCTGGATCCGTTTACTTTTTCTACTTTTCCTGCGGGTTTCTTATCGGAATCTCAATGTGTGCACACCTGCGGGCGGAACTCAGCTGTTACTATCGATAACAGTCAGCTGTGGGCGATAGTCAAGAGAATTGCAGTTTGGTCTCAATCAGTGATGGCAGCTTAGAAGTTTCCGTTAAAAGAAGTTTAAGCTTGAATTAAATTTGATTCTATTATTTAATCAAGTGGTATTATAATAAATTCTCGTATAATTTTAAAATGTTAATCGGAAACTTTGTTTTGTGAAATACTCTTGTTTAAATTTTATAGTGTTGCATTGGCAACATTTTTGAAACACAAAAATTTAAATCTAGGATTGTATGTTAATTTCAAAATGTACAGGTTTTATGGTAGTTTATTTGCTAAAAATTATACAATTTTTATTTAAATTGATGAAGTTGTCGATGTATGGTTAAAAAAAAAAAACTTGCTATTAGTCTTTCAATTTTGTTGCTTTGCAGTTTAATTTATTAAGATCTAATTTTTGTTTTTAGAAAGAAATCAATAATCGACACAAAAAATTTATCATTTAAAACAATTCAGTTGCTAAAATCGTTTAATCGTAAACAACTGGCTCACTGACAAGTAAAAAACGTACAATTAATCAATCTAAGACTACTGCGCGGCCAATTTGGCATCTAACTGGCCCATATCGACGCCCAGTTCCCTGAGCCGCTTCTCCTGCTCCTTGGTGTCCAGTCCATGCTCCTTGTTGTACTTGTAGTTTACCGTCAGTTGGACCTCCTCCAAGCCACTGACATGGTCGTACAGGTTTCCCTCCAGGCGCAGATCGATGTCGCTCTCCTCGCGCAGAGCGCAGAAATACAGGAGAAATACGGCCAAGCTGGCGGAGATCACGTATGGCTGGTACCACAGAGACTCTTCGCTACCACCGCTTCTGGTGTCCTTTGCCCTCCAAATGGCAGCCTCGCTGCCGAAGAACTTGATAGGCTCGTTGCTGACCACGTCCTCCTCCACTTTCTTGCTGGATCCTCGCTGATTCTTTGCATAGAAGCGGGATGCATGCGGAGTAGCGCCTGTATCTTGCACCAGTTGCCTGCGTAAACAAGCGATTATTACCCGTAATATTTTATGCCTTTATGTTTATAATAATTCACCGCAACACTCTTGTTTTTGTTAGTAAACGCAGCATTTTCAGTCCGGAACTCAAACAAATTTCATAACAAAATTGGTTAAACAGCTGACCGAACGGAGTTGGAGATGTGAGAAATGTACAGCCAGATATTGCCGGCAAGTAGCGAAACGATATATCGATGAAAATTCTGTGAATAAATAAAAATTATTTTTAATAATTTGAAATTGCTTAACAAAAAAGTAAATGTTTATTGATACAAAGTCATAATATAATCGGAAAATGGTTTTTACTTACAAGAGATATTTGTATACGATGATTTGACCACAAATTCTCCCACCACCAGCCGCACGCCACACGTGTGTTCGAATGGTAAACACGCGCTGGAGTTTTGATTAGTTTTTAGATGGAAAAAAAATGGGTGCAACCAAGAACCTGGACTTGATTGGCACCATCGAAGAAGATGCCGAAGTAGAGAACCTGTCGGAGGACTCCGATGCGGAAGTGGAGGTGGGAAAATCATACATTTAAGTCAAAATCAAAACTGAATATGAGGCTTTTCACAGTACCAACCCACCAAACTGAGGCACAAGAAGGTGACAGAGTTTGAAAAAGGCTTTGAGTTCGTGTCCTCGGTAAAGGAGTACAACAAAGACACCTGGGACGATCTGATGAAGTATGTGAAGAGGAAGGCGCGCACAAAGACGGACGACAAGATCGCCGCGCGTTTGCAGAAGAGAGGTGGCGCCGACGCAGTTGCCGCCGAGCAGAGCGATGGGAGTGAGATAGATCTTTCCGAGGACGAACTGAAGCACGACAACCTGCGGCTACGGGAGAAAAAACAGTCGAAAAACAAGAAGAAGAAGGCCGGCGAGGAAGAAGAGGAGGAGGAGGGCGAAAAGATGCAGTTTGACGACACAGTGGAAGCCGACGGCCAGATAACCTCCTTCTACCAGATGAATCTGTCGCGTCCCCTGATGCGTGCCATCGGAGTGCTGGGCTACATCTATCCCACACCCATTCAGGCCTCCACGATTCCGGTGGCTCTCCTCGGTCGTGATATCTGTGGCTGCGCCGCCACGGGAACGGGAAAGACGGCAGCCTATATGCTGCCAACCCTAGAACGTTTGCTGTATCGACCTCTGAACAACAAGGCAATAACCAGGGTACTGGTTCTAGTGCCCACCCGTGAGCTGGGCGCCCAGGTCTACCAGGTGACCAAGCAGTTGTGTCAGTTTACCAGCATAGATGTGGGCCTGGCCATCGGTGGCTTGGATGTTAAGGCCCAGGAGGCGGTTCTGCGCCAGAATCCCGACATTGTTATTGCCACGCCAGGCCGTCTCATTGATCACATTAAAAACACGCCCAGTTTTACTTTGGATTCCATTGAGGTGAGCGAATTGAAAGCATTTACTTTAATATTTTATTTATGATGATTCTCAATCCTTGCGCTCTGAGCTTTTTCCAGAGCTAAGATGAAAACTTTGGTTCTTGTTTCTGCTCGGCAGATCCAAGCTGATCTTTAAGTTGTTTGCAGTTTTATCCCACATGTTCTACTCCATTAAATGACTTTTATCTAAATCTTCATCAGGTTCTCATTCTGGACGAGGCAGATCGTATGCTAGACGAGTACTTCGCCGAACAGATGAAGGAGATCATCAACTCCTGCTGTAAAACACGTCAGACCATGTTGTTTTCCGCCACAATGAGCGAGCAGGTCAAAGATCTGGCAGCCGTTTCGCTAGACAAGCCTATAAAAGTGTTCGTGAACAACAACCAGCAGGTTGCCTTTAATCTGCGCCAGGAATTCATTCGCATACGTGAGGATAAGGAGGGCGATCGAGAGCCCATTCTGGCTAGTTTGATTTGCCGCACTTTCCATGACCACTGCATGGTGTTTGTGCAAACCAAGAAGCAAGCCCATCGGCTGCACATTTTGCTAGGTCTCCTGGGTGTTAAAGCTGGTGAACTGCACGGCAATCTTACCCAGCAACAGCGTCTGGAGTCGCTCAAAAAATTTAAGGAAGAGCAGATCGATGTGCTAATCGCCACCGATGTGGCTGCTCGTGGTCTGGATATTGTGGGCGTGAAGACTGTCATTAACTTTGTGATGCCCATCACCACAGAGCACTACATCCATCGTGTTGGTCGTACCGCTCGTGCTGGACGTGCTGGTATCTCCGTTTCGCTCGCCGGCGAAAAGGAACGTAAGATAGTGAAGGACATCATCAAGAATGCCGAGAGCACCATCAAGAATCGTATTATTCCGCCGGAGATTATTGAAAAGTACCGAAACAAGCTTACGGGTCTGGAGCCGGAGATTCGTAAGTACTCTAGAATATATATTTAGTGGATTTCAGATGGTAATTGTTTTTTTTTCGTTTTAGAAAACATTCTGGACGAGGAGCAGGCTGAACGGCAGCTAGCCAAAACTGAGCAACAGTTATCCAAAACGGAGCGCAAGCTTCTAGGCCAGCCCAAGGAGCGTCGTGACTGGTTCCAGACGAAGCAGCAGCGCGAGGCTGAGAAAGACCGCCTGGCTTTGACCACTGGCGAAGAGGAGAAGCCAGCTGGCGGGAAGGGCAAGGGCAAAACAGCTGGAAAGCGTAAGCGACCTGAGTACGGAGGTGATGGCGAAGATGGACCGCCGGTCAAGGAACTAGAAGCAAAGCGCCACAAGAAAAAGAAGGAGGAGCCGCGGAAGAAAACGCCCGAGCAGCTGGCTAAGGAGCGGGCAATGAAGGAAATTGAGAAAGTTTCCCTGGTGCGGGCCAAGATAGCCAAGATGCGCAAGCGTCCGGGCAAACTGGGAGCAGCTACAGAGGCCCACAAGGGCGGTGCCTCCGACAGCAAACCAAAGCGACGCGGAGCCCAATCGGCGTTTACTAACGATTTGACCGATGTTAGTCGTGGAGGTGCACTGCGGTTAAGGTGAGAGGGTGAATGTTTGCTTTTTTGAACTGCTTTAATTTCATTGCATTCTCTTTTAGATCCGAAGCCAATCGGCACAAGAAGATGACCAAGATTGCGGCCAAGAAGAAGGTTAGCAGCGTAAAGCTCACAAACAAGGCGGGAAAGAATAAGTTCAACAAGGGAAAGAGTTTCGGCGGACCACGATACGCCAAAAAAGATAAAAAGAAGTAGAAATACAAAAATAGTTGTATGCAATGTTAAATCGTAAACTTGTAAAATAAAACTTTTACTTCCTTAAGGCCTTGGATTGTTTAAAATACATTTCATAAATGGTTCTTCCCATATCTGCAATCTTACCCTTAAAATATTTTTTGACCATAAAAAATATTCCCAATAAAAAAATAGTTCACTGCTCAATTTTGGACATCTAAATTTGTATTGTTTAAAAAGCGCGCCAATGAGTTATCGGTACCAATCGATAGAGCTTGAAGCTCAAAACAGAACCATCACCAATTTTGCTTTGCGATTTTCTTCCTTTTGCATTTTTTTTTCAATTTCGGCCACAACAATGTGCTCGGACTCCTAAATTTGCGTTTATCCCAACCAGAGTAAGATGAGCAGCCAGTGCACCTACGGTCCTCCCCGGGATTCTGACTCAGACAGCAGCTATGATGGCTTTTACTTCTCGGATGAGGTGAGTGCTCCTTTGGGTAGCTACATGAATCCTCCTTAGTTGCCACTTTTTTCCCCTCCAGATAAAACGCTCAAAACCCGCTCCCTATGTACATCCCGAGCAAAAGCTCTACAATGCTGCGCTTGACGGGGATCTGCAGATGGTGCTGGAGGAGATGCGCAGACTCATCTTCCATGTGGATCAGAACGTGCGGGGTGGTCCCAGCCTGCTGATGATCGCCTGTCGAGAAGGACACTACGACATGGTTGATTGGCTGGTGGAGAAGGCGAAGGCCAACGTTAACAAGCAATATGACTCCGTAATGCCGCTAATGGCGGCCTGCGATTGCAATCACAAGGATCCCTATTTGGCAGAGAAAATAGTGCGCCTGCTCCTGCTTCACGGAGCAGTGGTCAATGTGTCCGACAAATTCGGAATGACACCCTTTATGTTTGCCTGCCAGAACGGATTCACCGGCGTTGTGCGTCTCCTGATCAAGGACGTTAGCTTCGATGCTGTCGATAATCAGGGGTGCACGCCCATCTTCCATGCCATTGAAAAGAATCACGTGGACGTGGTGAAGATGCTGGTGGAGGCGGGCGTAAATGCCACGATAGCTAACAACAAGGGATACACGCCAACTCAGGTGGCAGAGTGCCATGGCTACTACGATCTGCTGGAAATCCTGCCGCACCCACCCTCCACCTATCTGGTGCCCACCCACTTCCTTGGCTACAACACGCTGAGAGATCACATTCCACGTATTTTCTTAAAAAGCGACTGCCCAGAGTATTTCCAGGAGTTGAACGGCATCCTGCAGTCCATCAATGTGGGAAATATGGTGCAGCACTTTGCCATCGCGCGGATCTCGCTGGCCGAGTTCCTGGTCATGGATGAGCAGTCACTCCGGGAGGTGGGCATCGAATATCCCATCTATCGCAACAAGATCTTGAAGGGCATTCTTGAGTAAGCAGATTATAATGGTTATAAAATCCTTCTTATGTATGACAAGGAATTGTTCCCTTCTTGCAGCTTCCACCTCCATCATTGGTCCAACAAGTCGATAGCTCGACTCAAACAGGATGGCATGGATAAGTGGGTGAGACATATATTACAGTAGAATCCCAGTTAACTCTTCAAATCCCTTTCAGCTTCTATGAGATTCTGATGATTGCCGCTAATCACCTGCAGCAGTTGATCATAATTCAGGCCTCCTTGCGATTCGTCTTAAAGAATCAAGAGGAAAACCAGTTGGGACATCTATCGGAGACACAGTTGGCCACTATTAAGAGCAATCTTCAGGGATATCGCGACGTGCTCAGCCAAACAACAAAGACCGTTAAATATGTAAGGTTTGAATAGCATACATGCAGAATCTATTCAGAATCGTATTCATTATTTTTACAGCTTGGTTCATTCAGCCCCACCCAGAATCCACTGTTCATAGATTTTAACGAAATTCTGGCCGAACGAAAGCGCAAGAAGGTGCGCAACTACTTTAAGTACACCACAATTATCCTCGGAATCTCAGTTTTCATTTGCCTAAAGTGCAAGTGGTTCTCATAGTATTCCTAGCAGAACATTCTCATTGCTAATTTAAATTTTGCTGTACAAATAACCTTTTTTTACCCAATGTTTATTGGTTTTTGCAAATCAAAATAGTTGTTGTTCAAACAATGGTGTTTAGTTAAACTAAAAGTTCATATGAATCGAAATTTATCAAGTGTTATCTGAAGCTTAAGAGTTTATCTGGATGTTGAGAAACGTGTATTCTCAAATCACATAACAAATGTGGAAAAGAATCCATATATTTATGAGAAAATTTAATTTTGAAAAAAGAAATGGATGAAATCTTACCTGAAACTCATAAATTTACCTGAACATAAATATGAGCGAATGTAAACTGAAGTTAATGACGAAAACCACAATAACGACTAAAGTTATAACGAATGTAACCACACCAACAAATAATATTAGTATTAAGCTATTAATAAACGAATTGTTATCACCATGTTATCATTTTATAATTTAATTTTCAGTTTTAAAAGTTTTGAGCATTTTTTATAAATTTCCGAAAAGCACTTTGAAGAATTTAAAGAAAATGTTTTTTATATAGTATTTTTGAATCCGTTATCATACCCTTGCAGACGGTTATAAAGATTTAGTTAGAGGTTGGCGAAGCCTGGGGCAGTTCTGACCACATATGTTATTTATTTGGATAATCAGCAGAGTTGATTTAGCCATTTTCGTCTGCCCGTTTCTACACAAACTAGTATCCAGATTTTAAGGTAACTAGATAAAACATTTCAAAAAAACTTATTTTAGCGGGTAGTTTAAATGCATGTCAGAACTGCAGAGATCGGACGACTGTATCATACAATTGGAGGAAAATACGATAAATTAAAATGAATATATATATTTAAAAATGGTAAATTGTCACTTTAAAAACCAAATTCCAGCTAACTAGGAAAGGAAAATACGAGTGAACAGTAGTAGGAATTAAGCCGGGTAGTCAAATGATTTTAATTTCCCGAGTTGGCGGGAACCGATATCAGGAGGCGTAATTAATCGAAAATGCATAGATAGACCGATATAGTCGATTCAGCTATAGTTCTAAACACATAAACAGAACATCGAATTAATTGCTTGCACTGAAGTTTCGCGCCATGTCGGTTGATTTGGAGCCGGGCGTCATCCGGAAGCTGGACGAGGTGGTGGTAAACCGCATAGCCGCCGGCGAGATCATCCAGCGACCCGCCAACGCCTTAAAAGAGCTTCTCGAGAACAGTTTGGACGCCCAATCGAGTCACATTCAAGTGCAGGTCAAGGCCGGCGGCTTGAAGCTACTCCAGATCCAGGACAATGGCACAGGAATACGGCGCGAGGATCTGGCCATCGTTTGCGAGCGCTTCACCACCTCCAAGCTGGCTCGCTTCGAGGACTTGGCCCAGATAGCCACGTTTGGCTTCAGGGGAGAGGCCTTGGCCAGCATCAGTCACGTAGCACATTTAAGCATCCAGACCAAGACGGCGAAGGAGAAGTGCGGCTACAAGGCAACCTACGCGGACGGCAAGCTGCAGGGACACCCGAAGCCCTGTGCCGGAAACCAGGGCACCATCATCTGCATCGAGGATCTGTTCTACAACATGCCTCAAAGGAGACAGGCGCTCCGCTCGCCGGCCGAGGAGTTTCAGCGGCTGTCCGATGTTCTGGCCCGGTATGCTGTCCACAATCCCCGTGTGGGATTCACGCTCCGCAAGCAGGGTGAGGCACAACCAGCTCTGAGGACTCCGGTGTCCAGTTCGCGGTCCGAAAACATACGTATTATCTACGGATCAGCCATTTCCAAGGAGCTTCTGGAGTTCAGCCACCGGGATGAGGTTTTTAAGTTCGAGGCCAACTGCCTGATCACCCAGGTCAACTATTCGGCAAAAAAGAGCCATATGCTGCTATTCATCAACCAGCGGCTAGTTGAGTCACCAGGTGAGTGATCTTGTAGTTCTTTCTTTAGACAGACAGATTATTCATCCTGACCTCCCAGCTCTCAAGACCGCCGTGGACTCTGTGTATGCCACCTACCTGCCACGTGGTCACCATCCCTTCATCTACATGAGCCTCACACTCCCGCCTCAGAATCTGGATGTGAACGTCCACCCCACCAAGCACGAGGTGCACTTCCTCTACCAGGATGAGATTGTAGAGCGGCTCAAACAGCAGGTGGAAGCCCGTCTCCTGGGCAGCAATTCCACCAGGACATTTTACAAACAGCTGCGGCTGCCAGGAGCTCCAAATCTGGATGAAACCCAGTCGGGGGATAAAACCCAGCGCATCTATCCAAAGGAAATGGTGCGCACCGATGCCAACGAGCAGAAGTTGGATAAGTTCCTGGCCCCTTTGACGAAGACTGACTCTGGTGTGTCCTCCAGTTCCTCTCAGGAGGCTCTTCCCTTGCCAGAGGAAAGTTTTCGGGTCACTGCGGCAAAGAAATCCCGAGAAGTGCGTCTCAGCAGCGTGTTGGACATGAGACAGCGGGTAGAGAGGCAGTGCAGCGTCCAGTTGAGAAGCACTTTAAAAAACCTGGTATTTGTGGGATGTGTAGACGAACGGCGAGCATTATTCCAACATGAAACCCACCTTTATCTCTGTAACACCCGGTCTTTTAGTGAGGAACTCTTCTACCAGCGGCTGATCTACCAGTTCCAGAACTGTTCAGAGATCACAATGAATCCTCCGCTCCCTGTCAAGGAACTCCTGATGCTTTCGCTGGATAGCGAGGCCGCCGGCTGGACGTCCGAGGATGGGGATAAAACTGATCTGTCGGTCAGTGCTGCGGAGATCCTTCTGAAAAAGGCGCCTATAATGCGTGAATATTTCGGGCTGCGCATCTCAGAGGAGGGGCAGCTCGAATCCCTGCCCAGTTTGATTCCTCAGCATCGACCTAACGTCGCTCACCTTCCAGTTTATATGCTCCGCTTGGCCACCGAAGTGGATTGGGAACAAGAGGCTCGTTGTTTCGAGACTTTCTGCAGGGAAACTGCTCGCTTTTACTCGCAAATCGTTTGGGGGGAAGGTTCGGCTGCGGGACATCCCAGGTGGACCATTGAGCATGTTCTATTTCCGGCGTTTAAAAAGTATTTACTACCACCACCACGTCTCAAGGATCAAATCTACGAGCTAACCAATTTGCCCACACTATACAAGGTCTTTGAAAGATGTTAGACGGTTTTTTTAAACAATGCTTTAATCGATTTTTTAAGAATAAATGTAACGTATGCTTTAGAAATTAGGATCACAACAGAATCAACTCCGTTTCTGATTTTGGTTTATTTTTGGTTTAGGAATAACTATAGTTCAAGCAATCCCAATTTTGTATTACTATCTAGCTGTCAGTGAATATTTTCATTATGTAATAAAATAGTATATGCATATGATCTCCTGGATCATAAAACTAGCAAGGTAAATAATGAAATATTAAAATAATAATAATAATACAAATAATGACCTACTCAGGGAGTCTAGGACTAAGTATTTAGATCCGGTTGACGGAGGCGTGTTACTCTCTCGGCATTCTTTACATGCTCCTTCAAAAGCTCCATGATCTCCGTGTCGTACTCCTTGGGCGTGGGCTTCACATCGGTGGCCCAGTAGTAGATGTCCCAATCATTACTCACACCGTTAATTAATTGATCATACTGAGCCGTCTGCTCAGCGCTAAAGTTTTGGAGGTGCTTGGCCGCAAAGGTGCTGAGTAGCAGATCGTTCTCCAGCATTCCGCGCTTGCGAGATTGATACAAAAGTCTGGAGGCGATTAGGAAAGCGAATTATTGTCTTCTGATAATTCGACAGGTTTCAAAGATATCAAATACGTTTAAGGTATTGCAAATAAATTTAAAATGTCTGAATAATTTAAAGCAGAATTTAAATATCTATAGGTTTACTTATCAATAAGGACTTAGTATGGTTAATTAAAATGCATCTTAACAGCTTCACTCCTGTGAAGCTATTTTCAGCTATATTTAAATAATATTAAACGTATTGCTCTAATGAATAGATCTTAATTTGTACCCACCGCTGCTTTCGAATGTCCAACGGCTCATTGGGACGCATAGGATACTCCGGCAACGGAAGATAATCCGGATCTTCGTAGTCCACAATCACATCCCCAAAAGTGCTGGACAGCGGCGGCGGCGGAGGATCTTTCATATTCGAAGCTGACCGGCGCCACGGAAGGAATATCCATCCTGAAATATCCATTGTCATCTGGCCATTGCAAAAATATAAATAGAAATAGTGAGAAAACTGCATAGATGTGCATTCTTATGCAACCGTTTTAAGCAAGTTCCAAGAGCTTACCCTTAGTTGGCGCAGCATTTTAAAGCCAAGCACCGCCTTATAAAATTTTTGATTTTTACTTCTCCGAGTTTTTCGTTTTTAGATTGGATTTTGAACAATTTGAAAAATCAAAATATTGTGACAACTGCCGGCTAGGCGACTTGTGACTAAAACACGACAAAATGCGTTGCCCTTTCATCGCGGTTGTTAGTAAAGTTTTACACCTGATTTGGTTTTAATCTTGAAGTCACATATTTTTGGGGTTTAGTTTGTGATTGTAATCTTACTTTGTAATTGTAAATAAACAGTTGTAGGTCAACTGAGATCAGCCAATAATTAAAAAAAAAATAATTTCCTACGTTTTATATGCTTTGTTTATATTGATTTGTCTCTGAATACTTGTCCCACCATAAAATGGAAACATTATTGTTTTATGATCGAACAAAATTAGGCTTACTGTAAATCTGTCGTAGTCGAAATTTGAAAACAATTTGGTCGGAATCAGGGTCCTTAGCTTAAAACACACATGCTTGTTAGACGATTGTTTTTTTAATTTTATGATACCAACAGTCTTTATAACAGATCAAATTTTTTTGGCGAACTCTGGCACTGTGCTTCAACACACTGTTATGTTACGATATTTTACTTACAGAAATGTTAAGTTAAACAGTGACAGAGAGAAGCGATACTTGTGTGACCGTGGTGGCAACCAAGAAAAATACCTAGAAAATATGAAATGTACTAAACGGGAAAAATTATGGTGGTGTTCGGTGCTACATCAAGGAAAATCTCGCCAGCAGAAATCGGAAATTTTTTGAAACGAGCGGTTGTGCCGCGCTGCTGTGTAAGAAATCAAAAAAAAATCTGAAATTTACGTCGATTTGGGTAAACAGCCGGCAAAAATATTATGAGTTAATACTTGTGTTATTCCATCGCGATTCGCGGATAAATAAAGAGGGGCCCACGGCATGTGGATTTAAGAAGTGAATTTAAGTGCGGTGTCTTTATGCAGCGAATTCTTAGCGCGCATAATGTAAACAAATAAAATGAATGTTTCAACGGAAATCTGAGTAAAAAAGTTACCTGTTTTGTGGATTGCCTTGCCACCCCCGGTTTACGCGTGTGTTGGTGTGTGTGTGCCTCTGTGTAAGTGTTGTGTTGTTTTTGTGTGAAAGGAAAACGAAACGGAAGGCTAAACAACAACAACAACAAGAAGAGCAGTGTGTGTGAGAAGAGCGGCCAGCGGCAAAATGCCGGTGACAGCGAATTCGTGGGTGTTGTTGCTGTTGTTATTGGTCGCTGTGGAGAGATGCAGCAGCAACAGCAGTGGGCGCATCAATAGAAGCAGGAGCAGCGGCTATAGGAAAACCCAATGGCAGGAGCAACAGGAGCTCGCCACTTTACGTCCCCTACCAGAAAGAGGTACGTGTGCTATCTCTTACCCGCCAGCATCTTTGGCTCTCTCCGCTCTCTGCACCTCTTTCCTCTCGCTCGCTCGCATCTTAATTGTTGTTAATCTGCGGTGCATTAACCTGACCCCCTCCCCCCCATCGTTCTACCTCACTATCTCGTCCTCAGGCTGTGCCAAAAATAACAACTGCTCTGTCTATGTCTGTCTCTTTTTCTTTCTGTTTTTTCTTTGGTTTTTTGTGTGTCTGTGTGTCACCCCTCCCCCACAAGCCTTCATTCACTTTGTTATGCAAATTTCTTGGTTTCCTTTCCACGCTCTCAAAAATGCCGCAAAACAAATGAAAAATAGAAAGAAAAACAAGTGCATATGCAAAACATTTTTGTCGCTTTTTTTGCGGGTTCGCGTGGAATTTTCACGCAACAAGAATTAAATAAAAATATTTGTGCACCATGGAAAGATGCAGGGCCCGAGGACAAAAACATGAAGCGAGTTAAGTCAAAATGTATTCCATCTCATAAATGTTTTCAATTTTAGAATTGAAATTCCGTAATCTCATAAATTAATACAAAAAAACGTCTTAAAAAATGTAAATGAAATATTTTTTCTGATAAGAAGTATAGTTTATTTGTCATAGGAGTTTAAAATTTTGAAGGCCTTTTTCTTTAAAGTGTTTGTAGAAAATAAACGGAAACAATAAAAAATAGTACTAAAAAGTAATAGATAATAAATTGAAAATAATGTTTTGAAAATTATCAAACTGTCACGAAAACATGATTTGTAAATACTGTGAAACAAACCAATTGTTGATTAATTACTTGAAAACAAGAAATGAATTTACTGCTCGCATTTGTTTTTATACCCTTGCAGAGGGTATTATAATTTTGGTCAAAAGTGTGCAACGCAGTGAAGGAGACATCTCCGACCCTATAAAGTATATATATTCTTGATCAGGATCACCTCCTGAGTTGATATAGCCATGTCCGTCTGTCCGTCTGTCTGTCCGTCTGTCTGTTTCTACGCAAACTAGTCTCTCAGTTTTAAAGCTATCGAGTTGAAACTTTGCACACAGCCTTCTTTCCTTTGCACGCAGTATATATGTCGGAATGGCCGGGATCGGCCGACTATATCCTATAGCTGCCATATAACTGATTGATCGGAAATGCCATAACTTTGGTGTTTGTAAAGTTAGGAAGTTGGAATTTGCTATGGGTTTTATATTTGGCCAATCAATCCGACCTACCAAATTTCATAAGGATCGGCCGACTATATCTTATAGCTGCCATATAACTGATTGATCGGAAATGCCATAACTTTGGTGTTTGTAAAGTTAGGAGATTGGGATTTTCTATCGGTTTTATATTTGGCCAATCAATCCGACCTACCAAATTTCATAAGGATCGGCCGACTATATCCTATAGCCGCCATATAACTGATTGATCTGAAATGCCATAACTTTGGTGTTTGTAAAGTTAGAAAGTTGGGATTTTCTATGGGTTTTATATTTGGCCAATTAATCCGACCTACCAAATTTCATAAGATTATATCCTATAGCTGCCATATAACTGAACGATTGGAAATGCTATAACTTTGGTGTTTTTAAAGTTAGGAAGTTGGGATTTTTTATGAGTATTAAGAATGCATCATATGAATAATTTTGGAGAATATAATTTACAGAGTATTCTGCAAGGGTATATCAACTTCGGCTCCGCCCGAAGTTAGCTTTCCTTTCTTGTTTATAACAAATAAAGTTATTTTTAACATGGAAAATTTGCTCAGCGACAACGAATACATTTTAATAAATTATGTACATTCTTACAATGGAGTTCTTGACTGTGGGCGCATTATGCATGCACATGATCCATGACCCGAGGGGTCCAAAAGTCTCGGCACAAAGGCCACCGGTCGCCCTCTCTATCTCGTTAAGATACAGATAACGAGGGACGCGTAAAAGTAAATAAAATTAAAGTAAGCATTTCCTCATTTGAGGCGAAGCGACGCCACAACTTTGTCACAATTTAAGTCAGCAAAATGCACAGAAGGCACCGAAATCAATCAAATAAATTGTCTGTCTGACAATCCCAACAAGTCAACGGGGGACGAAGTAAAGAACAAAGTTGGACATTGGCGGCAATTATTCATTTATTAAGATTATTCACTTATTTCGCATTTTCTTCAAGTGTTATATGTTTTCAGCCTAACGAAGGTCACAATCTTTTTTCTTCAATTGGAAGACAAATAAATAGATACTTGGGTGTTTCGAAATATTGAAAGCCTATCTAGATATAAGTCCAGTTAATTAATAAGAATGCAATGAAAACCTTTTTTGTTTGTATCGTATTTCCAAGGTCGTTCACATGCCATATAACAAATCGCATAATTAAAGCAATTTTCATATTGTTAATCGAGAAAAAAGTGGAATAAAGTCACTTTAAAGATTGACTTTTATGATAAATTTTTTTGATTTATAATTTCTCTTTTATAATTAATTTCATTATTGTTGTCAGATAAGCTATTTAGTAGTATAGGATTTCGGAGGCATTAGAAGTATATTTAGTTTCAGTCAAAAATTTGCAAAGCAGCAAAGAAGACATTTCCGACATTTATATTCCTGATCAGCATTATTAGGAGAGTCGATTTATCCGTCTGTTATTTTCTACATAATCTTGATCTCGAAAAAACTCCAAGACAAAGTGTTTATTTTAGATTTTCAGAATTGCTGATGGTTGCTCATATTGGCGCTATGACAACATTCAAAAATTTTATCGAAAAATTTTTAAATATAAACGCTTAAAAATGGAAACATTTTAAAGAATATTTAATTTTTATATAAGCTAAAAGAGTGTATATATTCGGCAAGCCGAAGTTTGCTTATATTGTTTTTTATTCATTACAGTTTCTGTGATTTTGACAGCCATGTATTAATAATTAAATAACTATATAAGAAGGTAAATCGAGTTGGATGTTTTTTCTCTAATGAATCTTCGCTCTTTTTCTGGCTGGAACCGCTCAACAGCTCAGCAGTTTTCAACGGAGCGACAATTTGCGAACCCTGCACAAATTTGTGTAGCCAACTGAAGTGTTTCGCAGTAAGCGTTCCGCCCCCGCGGGTCAACGGGATCTGGGGCAGAAGCAGGAGCAGGAGTAGAAGCAGGAGAGCGGTGAAGGTTGGGCCTGCAACCCTACAGTAAACCCTCCCTTTTACCGGCCTGCCTTTTCTGTCTCGGCCATCCTGGGCTGGCGGAAATATTGCGGAAATCGTTTATCATGTCGCCAATGGCTCTGTTTTAATAATTGCTGTCCGCGTTAAACGGACGGGGTGGAAAAGAGGAGGAAACCGGAAAGAAAAGTGGGAGTGGCACGCCTCATTTGTGTATATGAATGGTTAGCAGAAGATGCGCTGAAAGCACATCAATTGGCACTTGCGATATATTCATGACTGCACCTATCCTCCGTTTATTCGAGGTCCACTTACATGGATCAGTTCATGAATGCTAAATTAATTAACTAAACTTGCGAATGAATGCAAAAAGTAAATATCCTAATCCACTATGTGGTTCCCCTTAATTGGTTTGTCTACAATTTCCACGTCCAAATATTATAGGTAAATTAATATATTTTGCAAAGAAAAAATGTTTGTTTTTGATTCTAAAACACTTTTAGTTTCCTTATCTTTCATCGTGTTACTAAGTCAGGAAATCTTTTTACTGATTATCGTTTGTAAATAAAGTTCAAAAGGTTAATAAATTGTCTATTAATAACCGATGATCTTGATAGTTTAATCTATGCATCGTGAATGAATTTTTTTAAATTTGTGGTCTAAGTAACATATAGCCATTTATTATTTGTGCAAACAAATGATTCTTTTTTTTTTTTTATGTACACAAAATCAATTTAATATGAATTTTGAAATCTTATGGCAAGCCAAGAATATTAAAATTGTAGTTTAAAAGATGGTTTATCATTTTTTCATAAAATTGAAAGCTTTTTATTATAGATAGCGGATTTATGAAGGCAATGAATTACATTTTATGTACCCAAAGCAGTCTAATATTGACTTTCTTTCTATCGCTACAAGACGATGGGAGGCCACCCATCATCGCCATCTGTCATCGCGCAAAGTTCGAAGTCACCTTAGACTAATTTTTTGGCTGTCGTATTTATTCTCACTCTGGTCCGTTCAAGTTCCACATTCAGTTTGTTTGTTTGCTTGCCTCAAGTTCAAGAGCAAACGATAACCTGTCCGCAGACGATTAAGTAACACCAACAACAATAGAAACAAACAAGTTTGTAAGGTGAGTTACAAACACGCACATACACACACACAAATAACACCTGCTTAAAGAGCCAAAGAAAAAACGAAAACGCAAAGCCAGAAAGAAACAATTTGCCTTTAGCGGGGCCAACAAACAAGTAAGCAAGTTGGCCAAAAGCAAAGCCAAACAGGGCCCAAAACAAACTGGACAAGCCGGCCGGCTTGTGAAGGGGAAAAAGGAAACGAGAGTGGTAGAAAATTGGGGAAAAATCTGGTGGGCAACCTTTAAAGTTTCCAGGATTTCTCTTCTTTATATACGTACATACTTTTTTTTCTCCCCTGCATAATTGAGTCTGGAAATTCGGTTAAGCCAGTAATTTGTTGCAGAACAATTATGTGGAAAATTCATTCAGGAGTTTCTTTCACACACGAAGTTCTCTCGTTTTTTCTTTTCCCTGTTTTGCGAATTTTTTATGCAAGACGTTTTCTTCTATATTGATTTATTGTACAATTTATTGTTGCCGCTCAATGCAGTCGAGCTGCTGTGTGCCGTCTTTATTGTATTTCTGGTGGCTGCAAAGCGCATTTATGGTCCGTCTGGCTTCGAATGACGCACCACCAAGATGGGGATTGCACAGAAAAAAAATCTAAAGTCTCCGGCCATGATTCTACATTTTTAAGCAATAGGAAAAAAGGAAACATGATTAAAATATTTTTTTTATGTTGGTGATAGATGAATTTAATCATAAGAAATTTATCAATTAAATTTATATGATGATGCGATTTGCTCCTATTTCATATCTGATCATTTTTTCCCCGTGTGGGTCTAAGAACTGTAACCGGTTTAGATCGAATAGGTTTGGTACTTTGTTCTGTTCTTCCAACAAAGACTATATCATCGCCAGGGGGTCTAGACAACGTGCCTAGTATGGTCATGGGCAGGACAGTTGGCCAACGTATATGTTTTGTTGTCATCATCAACGATGACTTGACTTTCAGCCAGGAGCTAAAAGACAAACTCAGGAATTGATACTAACTGCGATTCAAATCATCCAGGGATTTCCGCATAGGCAACTATTTTTTTTTATTCACTCCGGTTTCAATTATACCCACTTTTATTTCATTTCCAAGATTAAAAAAATGTCAATTGAAACATTGCAGTTAATTAGATAGCAATCATGAATTCAGTGTGCTCGCGAAATGAATCAGCGTTTACATAGTCACCAAATAACTATTCAGAAAAGGAAGCTGTACACTAAGCAAATATATTTGGCTAATGAGCATGCATTGCATTTAATAAAAGACAAAAACATATTCTTAAGATTAAAGATTCCATTTTTTTTAATTTGGTATTTTGAGATTACAAAAATTAATTTTGTATTCTTAATATTCTTGAAAGAAGATTCCCTATTTGCCAATTTAATACTTTTACAGTGTGGGCTTGTTTGTCACGATTTTAATTAGGCGAACGGTTACTCACACGTTTTCAGCTACCTCTTATAAAGTAGCTAGTACTGTAGTTAGCTTTATACAATTTTGAATAATTAATAATCCGAATGTTTGTCAAACGTGAATTTACTTTTTCCATTTGCACACTCATTTACCCACCCACGGAGTGCACTCAATTTAGTTTTAATTAGCAATGAGCATGAAATAATTGTACGAAAAGCTACAAACTCAACGAGCATCTCGATTGGACCTCGCCAATTGGGCCCCTTCATTCCTCTATCCCCTTTTCCTTCTCCACTCATTGCATACTTTTGGCATAATTATTTTTTTTCATTATGAAAATATATTTTATAATTGCCTGGTGCCGAGAGAGGCCAAAATAGCAAAAGTGGCTTTCTTAAGGTCAAATATTATTTCGCATTCAATTGAAATGAGAAGCAGCTTAAAAAATGTTGTGTTAAAAAACTAGATGAGTTAAGTGGAATGTCGGTTTTAAAAAGACGAGAGTTGAAGTCAAAGATATTGTTCTGCCATAAACAACATATTTTTTCACTCAAGTGGCCTTAAAGCAGATTCTCAACTAAAATCTGTAACATTTAATATAATTTTATTAAGGTTCATGAAACTAGACAATAATTTGTTTTCGGTAACAACAATAAATCCGTAGGCGAACATAATGCCAAAAGCTGTTCCATAGTATTTAAACCCTGAAACAGCAATGCATCAACAACAATGGGCACTCTCGTGTAATCTCTATATATGGTCAGCACTCGATGCTGATGTGTTGCTGGCCAGTTTTCTGCGGCATCGTTAGAATATTGAAAATGCATTAAAACAGCGCTACGGATTGGCTTACTGGCAGTGGATGGGCATTGGATGGGGCAGGGGCAGCGGCAGGTACTGGAGAGTGTGGGTGCAACGTAAGTAGTAAATGTTATACTCGTGTAACAGCAAAACCGCAAAGCCAAACCAATCCTTCACCCATTGACTCTGTTGGCTCTATTTCTTGGTTCATGCGGTAACAGATTTTGCAAACCGAAAATGCTCGTGCATTGGTGCCTATCATAAAAGGGGACAAGTTTAAACATTTCATACGTATTTTGTTGCCTGTAAATATTAATTTAAGACCAATTATTATTGACTTAAAATTGGTAATTTTAACGTTAGTTATGCTATTAATAAAGAATTTCACTATAATGAGGGTTAAGTTACAAAATAATGTAAGTTAATTGGTGGATTGTATTATACATATATATTAATTGTTCATAATAATTTATAAGAATCCCATCGAACTAACCTCCGATTTTTGTGTTGTTGCTCGGGTTTCCTGCTCTTCGCGTTGCATTCATGAAACATTTTACAAAGTAATTTAACCGAACGACGACAGGCGGTATTATGGACAGAGGATAGGGAAAACGGAGGTGGCAGGCAAAACGCAAATTAATGATACGCAATTGCGGCAAATCGCACGCTTCCATGTGGGCGACGTTTTGTTTGAAGTGCACTTTGTCCTGTGTGTGTGCAGTGGGGCAGTGGTGTAGTGGGTGGTGTTTTTGGTGGTGTAGAGGGTGGTGCATCAGAGGCAAGGGGTTGAAAATGGGGTCTCGGATGTAATTGCAAGCTGTCGTTTGCCCGCTTTTTCCCATTTGCACCACTGCATGTCCGACTCCGCGTCGCGTTGTGGTAGGTTCTCAATTAGTTGTATTAATAACAGTCGGATGCCTTTCAGTTTGTACGAACAATATTTGGTTTAACCTAAAACAACCGTTTCGAAGTTTGCTGGATTATTTGACTTAATTCTAATAATTTTTATAAGTTGCTTTATGGACTTATTAACTTAAATTTATTGTAAAAATATTAGTGTTACTCTAAAATAACATTAATGTTAATTAAAAAAGTATAAATTTATTCAGAAAAAGTTTCAGTAAAAAATCAATTAAAATGTTTTAGCTATTACATTTTTCTCTACAATAAAAGATTTAAAAAAAAACAGAAATAATGAAATGAATTAGTGATCCATTGTTTTGCACTGGATAAAAATGTAACCCTTATGTTGCTTGAAGAAAAAACTTCACCATAAAGGGTATCACTCGTACCTTTTTAAGCACAGCTTCCTGGAATTTTCCCTATTTTCTGTTTTCTTTTTTGTTTTAGCATATTTGTCTACCTTTGGCGCACTCGTCGGGGCGTTTTTGTTGTTGCTTGCCACTGCTGGTTTTTGTGCTGTAATTTGTTCCTCTTCCTTTGTTTGCCCGACTGCTGTTGTTGCTGCCGCTGCTGCGTCTGTTATTATAAGCATAGCGCTCGACGCTTTGCAAAATTGTTTCCATCTCCCTCGGTTCTGGGCCCTTGGTCCCCCCTCCGATTTTCTATCTTTTGTTGCGCCCGGTCCATTTGGAGTAACTGCTTCCTTCCACCCCGCCCACTCTGCAGCCCCCGGTTAATCACAGTGCACGGCTCCCATAGATACATGTTGCAATAGCCATCGATGATAAGTTCTCCTCGTCGAAACATGTTTCACATGCTCGTTGATGCGTCGCAACTTTGTTCTCTAATTTATGGCTTTGTCCCATCAATTGAGGGAGAATCGATGGAGGGGGTATCGCTGGATGTTAGATGGGTGGGCAGATCCTTATCAGCGGAACACGCGTTGTGGAACGGGACGAAATCAAACCGAGGCAAGCCGCCCATGAAATATGAGCCTGTCTCTCGTTAATTGCTGCAAGCTAGTCCCCAAAAGATTTCGAATTATGGGAATCGGTTCCTAAAATATTAGAGCAATCTATTTTAAACACAGTTTTCTGTATGTAATGATTTTTCAGAGAGAGTCATTTACGTAAAACCAGTATACATTATCTGCTGTTAAAAAAAAACAATATTAAAGATCGGAAAATCATTTTAAAAGGTCGGTTTTAATAATGTCTTTCAAAAAAACCTTTCTGGGAAACCAAATCAATTAAAAAGATACCTTGATAAATCAACAAATGTTTAGTCAATGATAGTTTGTATGCAATTTCTCGCCACACCATTAAATTGGATCCTTCTTAAAAAGTTATGAACTTGGTAATATTTATTGTAGATTAAACCATTTAAAGAGGCATTTAATTTAATTTTCGTCGTGCCCTTGCTAACAATTTTTCAAAGTGCAGATAAGCACTATTTTAATTAAATTTCTATGCAAATGTGCTAATGTGTGGGGCTGTTAACTATTTAATTAAGAAAACGGCTTTCAACCCCAACACAATTTAGGCTCGCTAAAAGAATACCGAAAAATTGAGCATAAAACGAGGGTAAACGAGCTTAGAAAGCAACAAAATAAACTAATTAAAATATTTTGGCTTATAAATCAGCTAAATTCCTTTACCAACTCATATCCCTCTCTATATATCTTTTCTCCGGGTTTTGTCATAGTTAATTTGTAGAAGTTTTCAAGAGCTTTATGCGTGGAGAAGGAAAAAGTGGAATGTGAGCGAGAGACAGTTTTGTTTCTCTTTGCTTACTGACAAAGTTTGTTAGTTTTAGCGCCAATTTTAATGTGCAAACTTTTGGCGTAGACTCTTTCCAGCCACGTTTTGTCAGCCACTGTGCGGATGAGGGTGTTCTTTGGGGGTGAGAGATCGCTTCGGGTTGAATGATTAGCAAAAGTTTTTCATTTTCTGTCTGCTTCACTTATAACTAGGAAATTAAGTATTTTATGCAGTCCAACTTGAACTAGATTAGAAAAGGGAACGAGGAGACATAAATGCTATGTGAAAGTAAAGTTAATTTCCGCGAAAAGCTGGTTTGATGAAAATAAGTTCAAAATGAAAGTACATCATTAATACATAATCCTTTGAAAAGGCCTAGACTTTAAATTACCATCATAAAATGGTATAAATGTGTTATATTTCAATATATCTGTTAATACCTTTTAAAACACCTTCAATTCAAAAATCAGTGACAGTATCTTCCATCAATCAAATTCCTTTGTTTGGGCCTTAATTAATTACTACTGCTGTCGCCATAAAAACTGCCTGAGTTACAAATTTTTTCCTATTGAATATCCACTTTTTATGAGTTGCCTTAATTGTTAAAAATAATAAAGCAATAAATACTTCAAAAAAAACGTGAAAGGATAAAACAATAAAGCAGCGCAAAGTTGCAATTCATTTCCACAATATTTCCAGTGCCATGCCGTTGATGATTTGTGTAATTTGCGCCTGGTGAACAATTTTTCAATTTAATGAAAGCGGAGTGAAGGAGAGGAATCACATCTGCCGTCCCCGTCATACGTATCGACGTCCCGATGCTGACAGAATTTCAATTTATGCTCGGGATAAAACGTAAAAAACCTACTTTAATAAATGTATATTGTAGGCATGAAATATATATCAGAGATATATTACACGACCCGCGATTGGCTGCATAAACAAACAACATGGAATGTGGCACAGACATGCGGATTGATAGAGTGCTTAATTGACAAATGATTGACAACTATGGCATTTCAGAGGCGCAGGAAAAAAGAATTTATAAATGATATGTAACCTTACGGTTTGGCGGCCATCAGTGAGTTCATCTGATATGTGACAGAGCAATAATACTGAAAAAATTAAATAATTAAAAAGTCCTTTAGTAATTATTTTGTACTGTTTTTAATCATTCCTTTTCAGCTATTTTTCATTTTTATTTCTCTATTGACTCACCAGAGATACAATTTTTAGTTGCAGAGTTCTGGAGAGCTCTTTTCCGCCCAGTCCGCTCTTACCCAACCCTGTTTTTAAAGTCACAAAAGTCACCACCAAACCCAAACCAAAGGAAGTCCAACCCCCCGAGCCAATCCCTTTACTTTCCATCAATCTTTGTTAATCATTTTTCTCTACAAGGGAAAAACTGAATAGGAATAGCCAAATTTTTTTATGATATTTTTTAAGCCTGAGCCAAATGCGAAAAATTGAAAATAATTTTTAGTTGTGCTGGCACCCGCAGTTTTTTGTTAATACGCCAGATTCTGCTACATGAATTCTACTCTTTAAGCGCATTTGTTATAAAACCGAATTACATCGAATGATTAGAATAGAAATCAACGCTCCACACTTTTTCAAGCACTGTATTGAAATGTAATTTATGTACTAATAAAATATATTTTAATAATGATTGCTGCATTGTTATATTAAACAAATTTAGGGTAAATCAAAGTTTTTTATCAACTAAAAATTTGACCCTTAACATTTTTTGTTTTATTTGTTCCGCTCTAGTTTGACTTTAGAAAATGTTGATAGACACGCTCATTCTCTCAGTTCTTCTTCATATTTTTTGCCCTATTTCCATCCACTTTTGTGGTTGCTCTAGTTTTTTATAGCTGGTATATTTTTTTCACTATTAGTATACATTCTAGGAAATTAAAATGAAGCTTTGTTTCAATTTACTGGGTTTTGTTGTGTGTTTGGAGTGAACAATTTTTAATTTCCTCGCAGCCACAAAAGAATTCGCAGCTAGCTAATCCAGGGGACAAAAAAGGGACAGAAATGAGCAGAAGTTAGAGGATTGCGCTTCTGTTTGCATGTTTATATTTGTCGTTGTTCCCCCTTTTTTTGTGTGTATCTTTTCTGTCGTTTCCGAGGAGCAGCCTTTCACAAACAGACATACAAATGCTCACCTTAAACAAATACAGAATCCCGGGGCGGGGGCCAAAGGCTGGCTTTATACTCATTTACAGCTGGAGCTTTTAATCTTAATTTTATAGTAGTGCAAAGCTTTGCCTTCGTCCTCTGAGCAAACATGCACAAGACCCTCCTGACGAGAGTTGGCTTAGACCCACTCCTCCGCTGCCAACTGTCTATCTCTCCAGCACTTTTTAGTGGCACTTTAGAACTTGTTCGGGGCCTGAATGTGTGTGCATGGTTCACATTCATTATGGCCACGCTCGAACTAATTTAATCAGTTTAAATATGCATTTGGTATGCACAACATAACGCACACACTCACCCTCTGTGGACGCCCAATTAGAGAGACAATATTATATCAGAATTTGTATTTACAATGCGAAAATTAAATGAAATATCTCGTGGGTTTTCCATCCAATTAGAAGCCCAAAATATTGCATAATAATCATTCTATTAATACAACAATTAAATTTAAGTGGACAGGTTGAATTTTCTATAAACGAAATAAACCAATAAATATGAAATTTTAATAACTTTTTCTCATAATAATTTTGTTTTAATTTTTTGTCAATATAATTACTTAAATGTATAAGCTTTTCACTTGAATATAAATGGTTTAAAACGTTAGACCTTAATGAAGTACACCTAACAACCTAAGTATTAAATCATATAAAATATCGATTAAAAACTTGTTTAACGAAAAGGTCTCGGATAGATTTATTTAGATCTTATTATTGCAGTTTGTTGATACTTACACATTTGAAATATACATTTGCATATGCAGAAATAAAAATAGGAGAAGAAAGATTGATTTTTTTTTTTTTTAACAAAATTTGATTTTATTTGGCTTTGTTTTCCGTGAAGTATTATGGTTTCGTTATGTTATGTTTTATTTAACAAACTATTCTCATAAAAAAATATTCTCTTTTTTATCAATAAAAATCGTAAAATGTTTTTCGCAAAGGAAAAATTTTCATATAACTTCATAAGCTTTTAGCTTGATTATACTAAAATCATAACGGCTAACTGATTTGTAAATTAAACTGCTATTTACCCAAACTTTGAAAGTTTTTTAAATGAAATACATATTGCTAACTTTTGCATTGAATTTCCATTCTCTTCTCCTCATGTCAGTTTTCTTTTGAATTTGTAAAATTCTCCTGCAATATGCTAGCACTCTCTAACTTCCAGTCTCCCACTCCGTCAGACAAATTGGCTTCAAATCTTTTGACATGCTACGTCAAGTTTGTCATATGTCCTGCGTGCACTTTGGGATGACAAGGACGTGTCCAACCTCCCCGGGCAGGATTCTGGATTCTGAAGGAAGCGATGCCGGGCCAGAAAATTGTTTTAAAGTGTGTCAGTCAGCATTTCCCTCCCTGTTCTCCGACTGTTCTTTATTCTCCATCTGCCCCCTTTTCCGCCCCTCATCAGCCGTGTGTTTTCGCAAAGTGAAAATGCTTGGAATTTTAATGAAGGAGGTGGCTGGGCAGTCGGCAGAGATTTGTCTGGTATCCTGCTCAGCCTCTCCAGCGGCTTACGACTCCGTCGCGCGACTGCTTTGCATATTTTTCCATTAAAAACGATTTAAATACCTTTTGCTATGTTTTCTTCGCTATTCTTCTTATCGCAGCCGCTTTCGACACTTTGGCGAGAAAGTTCTTGCCCCGTCTAAGCTTCTAGGCTAAAAAAAGATTGAATTTTATAATAAATTTCAGCTGGCTTAGGCGGGCGATTGAGGAGGTGTTCAATGTACGGGCAGACTATCTAGCGGCTGTCGGTCCTCGGAAATTTATGGGTGGCACGGGGTTCGAATCGGGTTAGCCAATATGTCTCTTCCCGGCATTCGTAAAGCGACTAATGCGGTTTCCCCGAGCCGGAATGCAATTGAAATCGAAATTGCCACGTCAAAAGGTAAACCAATGTACGGAGATTCGACAAATATGTTTGACTCCATGCCTTAATAGATAATGGTATACTTTATTTAATAGAAATAATGTAATGAATTAGGTTGAATAAAAAATAAGGAGGAAATAAGAGTTTTGGAAACATAGGGTCAATTGAAATTTGTATGGGACAAGGCAATGCATATAAATTTTAAAAAATGTCGTTTTGTAAGTGTAAATATTTTATCTGAAATGTGTAGAGTTTGTATAATACATTTAATTTTTGAAATTTTTTTCAAATAAAAATGTTAAAGATAAATTGAAGCTGTTACTTTGTTTCTTAACAAATATACAAAAAAATACAAAAACTGCTTAAAATTACTAATTCCCAGTTTTTTTTAACCTCCGTACCTAGTCCTTAATTATTTCACCAACAACACATTTACTAATGATCAAATTTTCTTTGTTTCCAGGTAAAGCACATAAGGTCACAAATCGTATTAAACCAACTGTGTTTATTCGCTTAAATTACGCACTAACCCCAGGCGGAGGTCGTCATGGAATAAATTGACCAAAAATCTTCCGCCTAATTGTGAGCTAAATCGGGTCGTATTAAATTTATCAAGTACTGCATTGTTGTCATCATTACCAATTGTTATTGCGATTGCGAACTACTCTTGGCTTTTTTATTGTTATTATTATCATTACTTTTATTATGCTCGTGATTGCCTCAATACAAAAGGCATGAAAAAATAACCGCAAGATTGCGTTTTATTTGCCACATATTACGTATACGTCGCCTAGACATTGCGGTGCCATCATATTCAGCGAAGGCGAATCAAATAAACTTAAGTGCACTGAATTAATTCAATTAATAAAATAAATAAAAATAAACTTGCCTCACTTATATATAAAGACACATTTTTAATTTAACTTATCGTATTTGATACTTTCTCGATTATCATTTTTGCCTATTAGTTTAAAGTATGCCATCTCAATTAAGTTTTAAAAGCACAGGCAAACTTTATTTAAATTAAGATATTAAATTGAATGAATAATTCAGGTTTGAGCTGACAAATAAAATCATTGCCTCAATTCTGATTTATTTTACATAATGGCAATATTTTTAAAGCAGCCTGCAGTTATTTAAACTTGGCCAGAAAGTCAAATAATCGTGAAGGTAAACTATAGCTTGACCAACACAATACCCTAGATTTCAAATAAACATCCAAGCAATGGAATTTCAAAGAGAAAAATCTAAAACCAATATACTCCAAACAATGCTGTGGTGAAATAAAATGAATGAAAATATTTCAGCAAGAATGAAAATTACCGCAAAGAATTTATATCTTCGTTTCTTGAATTGAATTGTGTATTTTGCAATGTTTATGTTTACATTAATGCTATTGTCCGAATGGTTTAATCTTTTGACACGTTGTTTATTTTTCATCGCATTTCTTGCCCAATAAGTTTTCGGTTGCTCTCCACTTCCGATTTGGCGATTGGCCCCAATTTTCTTGTTTGTAGTTGAGCATTTATGAACCTTTAAAAGTTTAAGTTCCCCGGAGTCTGGGCGAAATCCATCCGCCCCTCTGACACTTGGCGAACTATGTATCCAGGAGCTTGAAAGTTGGCTTCTGCTCGAAGGCTTTGAGTACTTCATTAGGGCGCTTTGTTACTCATTATGTGCGCACATTACTCAAACCAACGAGCAACTTTTTACCCGCACACACACACTCGCACGGCCATGTACAAACACCAAGGCACAAGCATACACATGCATATTAAATGTTAATCCTTTTTCAAAAGATTTCCCACCCACTTACCACTCTTTTGCACATTGAAAAACGTTTTCTTCAAACTCGACTTTTCTTTAAAACCATTAAAGTATAGTTAACCCGTTGATAAAATTCTATACATTTTCAATTTTTAAAACCAACTTTGAGCCTACCCTGACAACGACATATTTAAATGCAAATGTTTCTTAAAAAATGAATACGTTTCGAACTTGCAGGACAAATGCATATGTTTATTTGCTAAAGGCGTGTCCGTTAATATTAATACCCTTGCAAAGGATATTATAATTTTGGTCAGTATACACAGTATATATATTCTTGAACAGCACAACTAGGCAAGTTGATATAGCTATGTCCGTCTATCCTTCTGTTTCTACACCATTTAGGAGATCAGTTTAAAAACTAGGTCTTGAAAAGCAATTTGAAAACGCTGATCCCCGAATATATGTATCTATAAACAATATAAATTTTTTACAGTTTTCCATTTCTCACTGTTTTTGTCTTATATAACGTGTTTATACCTTTTTCGACTAATATTTTTGTATGTATATATTTTTGGAACCCACCCAAGAATCCACCTTCTTTTCGTGTAGTGTCAAATGAATTCTAAAGATCCCAAAAAATCGGGTAGGGGGACCAATACCTTCCGTTTAATCGAAATGGAATGACTATATCCTATAGATGTCATATATCTCCCATACTGGTATGATCGAACCATAGTTTATTTCCGCCATGTAAAAGCTATTAACTTTCCAAATCATATTTTTGTTTGTGTACACTGATCGCGTTAAATATTATTATTATTGATGATTATATCCTATTTCTGTTATAGAAACGGATGAATTGAAGTACAACATGTTTAGTAAATCATTTTAAAAATTTGTCCACCTAGTAAAATTGGTTTCTTTAAAAACTTTTAGACTTAGAATAGGACAAATGTTCTTTAAAAATATTCCTAGAAATTCCTTGCGCAATAAGCGGTTAAGTCGTTAAGTTGCAGTGTACTTCCTAGGAGTTCCTTGCCACTCCTCGACCGCTGCCCTTTCGGTTTCAATCAACGGCAGCCGCAGCAGCAGCTGCCTGAATATTTTCATTATTAATGCTCGCCAGCAGTCATCACATCTCCCCCTCATTTATCCCTCAGTCACCTCCACCCACCCGCAGCGTCTGCGGCGCAAATGCTGACTTGGCTTTTTGTCTAGAGCTGCAACCACATTGCGTTGGTCATGGGCAGACTTTGTCGCTCCGAGTGGGTTTCTGTTTCCTGCTTCTCCTCGGCACTTTCCCCTCTTTCTCCCGGCTTTCCCCGTTTCCCAGACGTTGTTGGCGCTGAGTTGGCCCTGTCTTTCTTACCTGTGCCAAGTTTTACGCCGTTCTGCCAAATCAATTGTTTGTAATGAACTTGCAACGGTGTGCTGCCCGTTGGCATCGGCCACCACTGTGGGCTGTTTGGCAGAAACTAGTGGGCAAAATAAAGTGCATTTTCGTGTTTTTCTAATACTAAAAAAATATTAATAATATTACCATTCAGTAGGGAAAATGCTAAAAGTAAACATTTATATTTATAAAATCCTTGGGAAAAGTACAAAGACTAAGTTATCTTTTCAGCATTAAAGAAATAAAGAGTAATTGAGCACAGACTAAATTAAATTAATTAAGTTTATAAAAATTGGAATAAAGTCACAAAAGGTTCAAAAACTTGGGACAGTAAATATTTATTTCAATCAGGCATGATACTTGCATGTCTAAGTAACAGATATAGTTGCTTAAACACAGAGTTTATAAACAATCAATGTTAAATGAATCTCAACTTCATGTCTGTATAATAATCAAAAATGCTATTGTTTTCAATCTTGTTCCTCGCGGTTATTGTTAAATCCAAAGTATCTTCACCAGCGCCTGTTAAGATACTTCTCGTGTTCATCCTACTCAGAAGAATCCCATTACCGCAACAATTGAAATTAATTAGTGCTGTAATTTGATTAAGTACAAAAGCTCATTCTTTCACTTTCTCCCCCTCTTAGTCTCATTTGTCGGCTGTCGGCATAAATATATTAAGCAGCATAATGGTGTACAAGTATAGCTGCCAGTATTTGCATTTTGGCCTCCGAACTTTTTCTTGCTTTTGTTTCTTCATTAACTAATTGCGCCCTGTTTTCCCAAATAATTCCTGCTCCTCATAAAGAATCTCAAGAAGAGAAACCGACACGTGTTAAGTACATATGTAAATGAAGCACCCCATGCTGATGCCAAAAGACTTGAAAAAACCTGGCACACCAGGAATGAAACTCAATATAATTTAAATGGTTTTTTGGTGTTATTTTGAGAGGGTATTTCTGGAAGCTAAAGAGTTGCTTAGAATAATCGTTGGTTAAACAAAATATTTTAAGATTAAATATTTATTTAACTAATGAACTTCATGTTATGAGCGCATATTAAATAATTTGTTTAAAAGTTCCTAATGTATGTATTTATGGATGTATTCAAACATTAAAAACATTCTAAGCTTATTTTCATAAGGGTTTTGTAAAATATTTCAATATACGGAAATATTTTATAATGGCCACTATATGAAGTTCTATAAATTTATAACACGGTAGTTCAGGCTACAGACTTTCTAAAGCCAGCTTCCTTACATGCGTTTCTTTGTTTGTTAACTTGTTCGTCGCTCTGGGGCGTGAACTTTGCTTCGCATCTCATTGTCATCGTCTTGTTTGCCGTTTCGCATATTGAAAATTTAAATTGAAGTGGGTGGCGGTGGCGGTGGCAGCCGGCGTAGATCTGTTAACATCTTGAGCCACATTGACGCCTCGATGTGAAACATTTACGCAATCCTCGGAATGGGGTTAGCATTTTCCCGCGAGGGATTTGTTTTTCCGGCGTGCCTAGGCTGATTATGAGTTTTCTTTAAGGAAATTGGCAATTGCAAATCAATTTAGGCAACAACTTTGCATAAATCAAATGCTCCAGCACCGTCAGCTGTTTGAAATGTCTTTGCCAAATTGGAAAAGCGAGCGGCCATCGAGACATCTGCTAAAGGACGGGAACTTTGGGCGATGGCATGTTATTCTTTCAGTTTATTTGCCAAAAACGAAATAAGGAAGCAATTTTGCAAATTTACAGAGGACCAACGAAAAAAGTTTTTTTCTCTTTTGCTCTTCCGGACTTTTGGGTCATAACAAAGGCTGTGCAATTTTGCACAGCAAGCAGAAAGCAAAGGCAAATACCAAGAAAAAAATTACCAGAATTGTACACAAAATAAGTAAAGTGATGCAAAATACATAAAATATGTGCTCCACTCTCTCGCATTTGTCTGGTGCTTTCGAGGGGTCTTCGGTATTTTTGGGGGGAAAATCAAACCAATCCTGGCCGAAACCCATTTGCGCCTTGGCATCCACACTTGACTGATTTTACTTAGCTTGGACTTGGAATCGCCGATGCCTCCTTCTACCTCCACGCCTCGTTCTATGACAACGTCTCTCTCAATTCTCGGTTAACGCAAAGCAGCTCAAAGTGATTGATGGTTGAATGCATAAATTATTGATGGCCGGCAGACAATGCTTCAAGTCTGCTGAAGCTGGCCAAAAGCAGCAGCTTTAGTGGGTGAGAGCATTAAAAATTGGTCTGAAAGAGAATGATGTGCCAAATTGTTGGACAGTATGCTGGCCTTTTTTCTTTGGTTTTTAAAAGTAAAAAACACGTAAAAGGAAACTATTAGGCAGTAGAATAGTAGACGTAAGCGGTTCAGTAATAGTACTTATACCGTACGGTTGCCAAATAATTATTTATTATGTCCACTTAGTTATAAATTTTTTGGATGGTATCATTTTACTAGTGTTAAAGAATAAATTTTCAGAATAAATATATACTTTAATTTAAAGCTTTTATTCTCTATTTAAAGTTAAATAAGTCAATATTTTCCTTTTTTTTTAATAATAAAAAGTGTTCCACATTTCAATAGTTACCAACATTGCCATGGCTGTTTCGGAATGGGTATTCCCCAATCTGTCCCCATAATGGCTTATTGTGAGGTCTTTTTTTACTTGCAATTCCTTGGGTATAGATTGCGTCAAAAGCTTTTTATAGATCTTTGCGCAATGGCTGAAGCAAAAGAGGCGTAAAAACAATTTAAGCGTAATTTGAAGCTTAGAGTAAACAGACAAAAGTGAAACGGAGAACGGAAGTCTCGGAGGGTTTGTTGAATTTCTTGAGTGAGTGATGATGGCAAACTTTGACAGTTTAATAGCCCCGTGGACAATGTTTCCATGGTGCCTGTTAAATGCTGCCTAATCATTGGAAAATACATAAAAATTCCGCCATTAAATTACATTCTTAAAGTTGTACCAAAATAAACTGGAAACTTAACGGAAACTAAAAGAGGCTTTTTATTTTACGGTGTGAAGGATGTGCTTGTAACTAGCATTTCAATAGATTCTCAAGTGCTGAGTCCATCAAACTGGGCCAACTTACGGTTACTATAAGCATCTTTTTATAGCTTCAAGTGCGCATACATTTTTTTAATTCATTGCAACAGTTTTCCCTCTCAATTTTGCCATTGCTTTTTCCCTCCCCCCTTTTTTTATTCAAGTGCTTTAAGCCTTTGAAGCTGAGCAGCTTAGGAGCTTCGTAGCTTATGTTGAAAGCCTTGTGGTTCCTTACTTGATGCCCATATTTTGAAAAGATTTACAGGAACAACAACCTCTAGTTGTTTAAAGCTAAACCAGCTGCCAATCAAAAGAGAATCTGGGGGCAGAGTTAGGGCGAGGATTCTATGGAAATTGAAATCGATGGGCATAAGTTTCACACAAGCGTGATAAGAAGGCTTCACAAGACAGCGATCGTCAATATGGAGAGCAGGCACGGAGGAAAATTTAAAAATAAATTGATATGGAGGTAGTGTATTCTCTTCGAAATTCGAATTAATATTGTCAAAGAAGCTCTATCCGCATTACATCAATGTCTTGCCGCATCAAGTTTGTTTCGAAGCAATGCCGTTTCTGATGTATTTTTAGGGTCAACAATCAACATTCATTTTTTAAAATTTTATTTATTTTTTAAATGGTATTTCATTATTAAAATAGGAAATAAAAGAAAAAGTGAGACAACAATAAGGAGTATACAGCGGTATGAATTTTTTCTTTGCGTGGAGTCTGCGGTTAGGGTAAGATGTTATTGACATGTGTCACATATGTCTCTATGCTTTGGCAGAGTGGAGCAGAGTTTTCACGCAGGGGCAGTAAAGTTGTTGAGCTGTCGGAGGAATGTGCTTCGAATTGCCACATAAATATTTATCGCACACATCGGGTAGAACGATATCATTTATTCATTTACCCCAGAGACCGAATTTCCGCTTATGCCGTATTTATACATATGTATGAAATTCTGATAGATTTACGACTTACCAAAAAAATAATTGGGTTTCGCTTCAAGGGTAGCCAAACAAAAAAAGGCAGGAAATATAGCTCATAGAAATTTGATTAGCCATATCAGGAAAACAAAGTAAAAATTCCCAAGTACAACGAAACGTGCTTTTTTACTACTAAAGTCTGCTAGTAATCAAAGATTCCCCGGGGCCAAGAGGTCGCTGTCCCAGAAACAAACCTATAAATAGAATCAGAAAATCGGACGAATCAAACCTTTTGCTGTGGTTGAAGTATAATATTTATACTTTCGCAATCGGCTTCATCCAAACCGTCAAGGTTAACTTCAGTTCAGTCGGGCAAACAAAAATACTGCAAAAAACGAGGCACACTCGTAGAATGCCTTTTATTGTTTTCGAGTCGCTTTCATAGGAACATCTCTATCTCTACGGAGAAGATAACAGAACAAAGCAGAACAGGGTCCAATTAAATGTTTCGTCCAGGGTAAGTCAAAGAAATATTAAATATGCAATCTAATATTTATGCCCCGGCCTTAGAAAACTTGTCACTCTGCCACTTTTCGTGTTACAGTTTCTCGTTCTCTGGCTTCCATTCCCAACTACCTTCTTTTCCCCCCCAGAAGAACCAAGAAGTCTGTCGGACTAAACTAGTTTGCTTGGCTGATTGGCTGACTTGGGCTGCCGGTTAACGACTTTCCAAGTCGCCCTGAGATCGTTGGACACGGCCCACGCAAAGCACTGCTGGACCTCGGTTTAATGGCTTGACCCAAAAGATACGGCTAAGAAAATCAAATCGAGTAAATATTAATGACATTGTCTACGAGAGCACACATTTGGGAATTTAAATAAATTATTGCACATTTACAGCTCGAGAATCACATTCAAATGTGTTTGCCAGCAAACACCGAGTTATCGGTTTCGATTCTAGATTGATTTCCAATGCGATTAGTACACCTTATCGCAGCCTGTGTGTGGGTTTTGGGTTAAACTAAGTTGAAAGTTGTGTTTGAACAACAACAGGAAAATGCTGAGACCTCATGGCGAGTTAATAAATAATGGAAGAAGCTGTTCATGTGAGGTCTCAGGTGTAAAGGCTTAAGATGATATGGCAGGTTCTGCTTTAAGATTAGTCTCATTTTTTGTTTGCCTCTTCATGTATTCTTTAATTATGCATTTTCCTTAAGCCCTATTTAAAAATTGCGAGAGAGTTTAAAGTTAACACCATGCCAGGTAATCATACAATATTATATAATTTGTTACATTTTTTTAACGTGTTTCCAGCAAAAATAGTAACTATTGAAGTATTGGTTTGTCCTGCCAAAGAAAATGTACTTCTTCCTGCAGCTTAAGAAGTATTTAATCGAAACCACTTTTTTAAATTTACAAGAATCACATTTCTTTAAAAATCACCTCGGACAAAAGTCAATTGTTTAACCAATTATGGCATAGGTCAGCCCCTTTGTTGGCACATCTAAAAGGTCTTTGGTCTTGGCTTTCCCCTTCAAAAGTTCACACCGATCCAAAGAAAAAAGTTCAACTCGGCATTACCCTTTACCTTAATGAACAAAACCAAGGCAAACAAAAAGTACTGAGACGAAAGTAAATCATGATTTGCCAAATCCCAGATTCCGCTTCATCGGACTTCATTTCTTCATTGTTTCTCAAGCTTAATGTGGGAAACTTGGCTGCAATTACAAAACTGCAGCGAGTGCAGGAGCTCCTGAAATCCAAAACCAGTAAGTTCAAGCCAGTCAAAGGCGCAAATAAAATCAGGAAAGCGAGGAATAAAGGGCGAGGCGAAGTAGGAGCCTAACAAGTTGCAGCTGGCATCAAATTTCTGCATCTTGAATGACACACAACGAAGAGTTGCCCAAGGAGTTGGAAGGCGCTGCATTTCTGGCTTCTTTTCTTTTCTTGGCTCTGCTCTTTTGGCCAACACATGTCCAGGGCCAAGAGTAGTTGGCAGGCAGCAGGCATCAGACCTACGACACAGACGAAATGATAAGCGGGCCAAGTGCTCGCGACGTTCGGGGAGTTGCAGATATATCTAAATATAAACATTACATGCGTGTGCTTGAGTGTATCCGTGTATAGCCATATATATATATATATTTATTTCATTTATCAGTCGTGATTTTCCCTTTATTCTCGTCGTATTCTTTGTTCTGGTGGCCGTTCTGAACCTGTTCAGTTCAACTGCAGCGGCCACGTGAGCAATGCACAGCAGCAACACAAACACACCAGGAACATCATGTTGAATCACAGGAAAAAACAAGAAGAAAGCTAACTTCGGGCGGAGACGAAGTTGATATACCCTTGCAGAATACTCTGTAAATTATATTATATAAAATTATTCATATGATGCATTCTTAATACTCATAAAAATCCAAACTTCCTAACTTTAAAAACATCAAAGTTATGGCATTTCCAATCAATTAGTTATATGTCAGTTATAGGATATAGTCGGCCGATCCTTATGAAATTTGGTTGGTCAGATTGATTGGCCAAATATAAGACCCATAGAAAATCCCAACTTCCTAACTCAACAAACACCAAAGTTATGGCATTTCCGATTAATCAGTTATATGGCGGCTAAAGGATATAGTCGGCCGATCCTTATGAAATTTGGTAGGTCAGATTGATTGGCCAAATATAAGACCCATAGAAAATCCCAACTTCCTAACTTTACAAACACCAAAGTTATGGCATTTCCGATCAATCAGTTATATGGCAGCTATAGGATATAGTCGGCCGATCCCGGCCGTTCCGACTTATATACTGCGTGCAAAGGAAAGAAGGGTGTGTGCAAAGTTTCAATTCGATATCTTTCAAACTGAGAGACTAGTTCGCGTAGAAACAGACAGACGGACAGACGGACAGACGGACAGACGGACGGACGGACAGACGGACAGACGGACAGACGGACAGACGGACATGCTTATATCAACTCAGGAGGTGATCCTGATCAAGAATATATAACTTTATAGGGTCGGAGATGTCTCCTTCACTGCGTTGCACACTTTTGACCAAAATTATAATACCCTCTGCAAGGGTATAAAAAGGAAAAACAAGGAAGCGGGGAAGTTGGGGAAGTTGGGGGAACTAAGGGAATTAAGCTTATCAATACCGACGCACTCAATACACTTACGCTAATCCAGTACCGAATACAGATTTTTAACTGAATTTTTTTGATATGGTTATTTAAAAAAAAAATTAGAATATACAATTTATAAATTTTGTTAATTAACAAATTAATTATGAGTTTATTGAAAGTTTCATATCTTTATTAAAAACGACGACAATTTTTAAACTGGATTGAGTAGTTTAATATGAATAATTGGTGAACTTGGAAAGTGCACTTTCCCAATTTGAGCATATCAAATGAACTAATAAAATCAGTGGATAGCAAACCAACTGCCATTCAGTTGCAGAACACAGAACAAAACAAAAACACCAAAAAACCAGCTCAAGGTAGACGTTAAATCCTGGTCCCTGGTATCGGTCATTTTTGTCTGAAGGACAAACCGCAGTCCAACATCCAACAATCCAGGAAAAGGAGACAGGGACTTGCGGGGAATGCTCTGAGCTCTTCATGGATGGTTTTAATATGTTCTCGAGGGTGATTCAATTACGTGGACTGCTCCTGTCTCAGTTACGTGGCTGCTGATGTTGCAGCTCTTTGGGTATTCTGCTCTTGATGGCTCCGAGCAAATATGAGCAAATATACCGGGAAAAATAAAGAACAATTGATATCTTATGATATTATAAATGGATGTTTTATGTTTGAATATTTTCCAACTTTTCAATTTTTGTGACCACATGGTTATATGAAAAAATTAAATATTATAAAAATTTTATATATTTTTATATGCAATTAAAATATTCCAGCATTTTTATCTTTAACTCTGAACTTAGTTAAAGATACATTGTATTTTTTAACCTTACCTAGTTATTTTTTTGATAATACTTGTATCTTCCTCAACACAGAGTTGATTTTTTTAAATATAAAAGTGGCCTACAAATACTTAATATAATACACAATTATAAATAATTAAACAATTTTCTACACGAATCTCTGGGAATATGCAAATAAACTATATGGGAATTATTATTTTGTATCACTGTTCGTCCACTTTGAAAGAATAATATAAAGCTGGTATATATATTTCTCTCTGTTTAGTTACCTGAAAACAGGTGGAGTCAACTGTCTTTGTTGTTTTTAATGAGAAGCTGCGGGAGGAAGGGAGACAGAGAAAACCGAGGGGCAGGCGGTCAGAGTCAAGTGCAGTCGAAGGGGTTTTTGAGGGGTCAACAACACTGTGGCTTACCAGACTAACCACAAAATCGCTTTTGCTCGCCTCTGACAGATGTCCCTGAGTCAACACTTCTCCCCTTTCTCTGCTTCACTCTTTACATCCTGGTCTTTAAGGGATATTTTGCTAAAATTTTTCGTTTAAGTGAAAATCATGTTCTTCCTTGCTATTCGTTGGTCACGTTTGTCTATTATTTTGAGATTTCCCCAGCCTGCGCTTTACCAGTAATATTTTTATAATGCCCCTTTGGTTTGCTGACAATTTGTGTGCAAGTGAATTATGCGGTGATGAATAATAATAAATAGTATTTTCTTTATGACTGCTGAAGAAGAGTTCTCAAAGCTAATTTATATGATTAAACGAAATGAATAAGTTCAACTTAACTCATTGAGATCCCTCAGTCGTCGTTGAATCCATTACAAAGCAATTCCCAGTTCTCATGCAGAGAAAAAAAAATTATTTTTAAACTTATATTTCGTTATGAGAAATTAAATACATTTTTACATTCAAGTATAAAGTTATACATATTACCCAAACGGATTTGCAAAAACAATACTATTAATAATAGTATTAATAATAATATTAGTATTTGTCATGAATCTTAAAGCAACATTTTTTTTTGTGTGCAGATCGGACAACGTCATGTGCACTCAAACCTATCCTATTTGACTTGAATGTCTCTATTCTCATCTAATTATCCCATTGTGTCAGTGCCAGAGTGTTCGGTGTGATTTATGCCACTTGAGAAACAGATAAAATAGATCAACGCTCGAAAACTTTAAGGCGATTTAAGGTTGGGTATTTGCTTGTACTGGATAATTACAAAAACAGGGGGAAAATAAAAATAATATTGTTCAGAGGCTCAATGGCCGAAACGCACTCTGCCACTTAGCTAATGAAAAGAAAGAGGCCCTTCGAGAAAAACGAATGGAGATGGCAATGAGGAATGGGGCGTGTGGCATGCTAAATGTAATGGAAACTTTTACCCCAAACCAACTGCTCCCGTCCTCTGATCAAACTGGGGGCTAATTGAGGCCGCCTCGCTCGATATTCCCCTTTTCCAACATCTTCTAACTGACTGGCCAACATTCCGCTTCCTCTTCATCAGCATCCAAGGAATACGGCCGTATTGTGAGCAGTTTACGGCAGCTCAGTTTAACATTCGCTTTATGGCTTTTTGATAGCTGCAACATCTTCTCTAATAACTGCCCAGACAATGGACAATGGGCTGTGAACAGCAGTTCACAATAAAATAAATCGATAACTGTTTGGCGAAATAAAAGCTCGTTTATGGGCTATTTGATTGATCATATAAATGCCAATTGAATTTGAACAACAATTAATTGAAACGTTTGATGTATTAGTTAATATGGGCGGTCAAACAATATTAGAATGTTTGGCTGGCATAGAAATAATTGTCATAATAAATCAAAACGTTATTAATCAATTTCTTTGGAGCTGACGCTAAAATATGGCAATATAATCAATAAATAATTCAATCTAACATAGATGTACTACTAGATGTATAGGCTATACATTTTGTTGGTTTTAAGTATGGTTGTAAACATAGTTTGTTAAAGATGGTTTTGATTTGTATTTAAAAGAAAATAAACAGAAATTTGTTAAAGGTAGTGTTTATAGACAATACAAAATTTATATATTTTTTTAAATTGGGCTGATATTAAACAAACTATTTTTCCAAGATGCTACACATATTGCTTAAGTTTTTTACTCTTGGGCTAAAAGCGGTTGCCGGTCGGATTGCCTATAAGACATTCCAATTGAGCTGACTTGAGCTCAAGGTGAAAGGAAACAATATTAAACCCTGTTTTAAAGGTCAATTTTTAAGGTATCCCATGGTGCACACTAGTATTTTTTTAACTCAGCTGTAAGCACGGACATTTAGTTATTCGAGAGCCCATGATACCCACTGTACAGTGCAACATTGTGCCCTTGTCACGTCTGCCTCAACTATGGAAGCGTGTGTGCCATGCCAACGAAAGTGTTGTCCGCTGGCCAACATTATGGGATTGGGAATCGGAAGGGGGTGGACCGACGCGGCGGAAGGCCCTTAAAGTGCGCCTAAAATCCATAGGACGCTGCTGCTGCAATACCTCTCGCACATCTTGTTGGGTGGCACCTGCGTTGATTACACAATTGGGGGAGCCGAGACATTGTAGGCAGACATGCCACTGAAAGATGATGTTCCTGCGAGAGATCCTGTTCTGGCTGTCGTTGCCGTAACTATTTTTACTGCGATTTTCATGCACTGCTGCCTCCTTGAAGAAGGTCTTACTTTCATCGTTTATTGCATGGCAAAGTTTTGCAATAATTTTTTATTTACTTGGCTTCGCCCCCTGCACCGACGAGTATTTTTTATTGCATGCCAGTGTGACTTGGAAATGGGAAATAGTAGTTGAGGCAACACTTTTCTTTAGCCCCCCGAAACTTTGCCACTTAAAATATGCGAAGCTTCAACTTTTCCCAAGCCAACTCTTCTGGCTGGCTAATCATTTGGAGCGTTTTTTGTTGCCAATGTCAAAGCGATAAAAACAGAACCTCAAAGAGCAGAGGTGGAGACACGCTTTAAAAGTCATCAGCCAGCAGCTCCACAAGTGCCTCAAAGTGCTGGGCACCTCAAAGGATCCAAGGAAGCGCTTTCGCAAAGAGCAGGCATATAAAGTGAATAACGAATTGTTCGGCTGAGAGGATAATGGGGATATCTGGCTCCCAAAAACATTGTCGCCTGGCAATCACTTCAGGCGAAGTGGCTACACAATTCGAGTTGAGTAGTTGGGTAAATAAATTGGTTGTTCTACATGGCGTGTGTGTAATATGTGGTTAAACATTGAGTATACGCCGGTTGCCGAACAAGAGACGTATCAGGCATTAAGCTCTGTCAACAACATAATGAAATCACCACAAATCAAACTAAACTGTCAAACTAATCCCGAGCCACAAAACATTGCCTAAACAAAATAAAATGAAATCGCAATGAATAAAATTAAAATAATCTAGAATTAGATTCTGTGTGACGTATTTATTTTTTACAAGAACTTTAGAACCGTTGTAAATAAACGTGAACTATATTTAATACTACTTTATAAGAATTAAATAATGTATTTCAATTTCGATGAGGAATTTTCATCCGTTATATTAGAAACCGTAGCTATGCATCTATACATTTCCTGTATAAAAACACTGAAAGCCCAAAATTGAATTATTAATTGCAGATCCTTCATTTTCGTTAGAGTGCTTTTAATATTCCAGCAGCCTCTCTTCTATACCCGTTGTGTCAAAGTGTTTAAAAATGAATAGAAATCATCGATTGATTGCTGTTTGCTGTGGTTGTAGCTAGAGTTTTTAGTGCTGCAGCAAATGCATTCATTGTCCTCGTGTACGACAAGTACATGACAATGACAGACACGACAAGCCACAACACATCCACGCCCCACATCCTTCCTTCCTTCCGCCCTGACATCCTTCCTTCCTGCCCAGAAACAAGCAAAATGAATTTGCAGTCTTAGGAGTTGGGAAATCAATGGGGGACAAAAAGAGAATCATTTAAAGTCTGGTTGTTCGGCTCCACTCAACTGGCAGTAACAGAACCAACAACAACCATGTCAGCTAAAGAAGATTGATGATCGCTTACATATAAATCATAGTGCATCAGATAGCAGGGGAAAAGGAGGCTGCTCCAATAATATAACTTTTCCCACAACTAGAAAATTGTGTTTATAAACATTTATAAAGGAAATTTTCAACAAACAGAGGGAGATTGAAAAAGACGAGAGGCCCACAACTATGATGATGATGATGCAGGCTGTGGAAAGCATGAAAAGGCATCAAGTGCTTTAAGTTATTGACTCAAACCCTAACCCGAAACTTGAACACAACATGGACCGATGGCAGGGTAAAGTTAGCAGCCTGCAAAATAATTCTGCCATGGAGAAAAGTTTGCACTGTCTGTGCAAATTTTTTTTTGTTTTGCATACTTTATATTTTAAACAGTGAGTTCGACATTATATACATTGAAATACACTATTGATTTCAATTTATGAAACTTCCACTTTTTTGACTGTTTTTTAATCTTTGCAAAAAATAATTTTTTTTCCCTATTTTCACCAATCTAAAATGTTGTGCATCTATAGTTTTTGACAAGATTTACCAAACAATCAAATATTTTGGCTGTTATTTTTTTTTTTTAATAAGGTGTTAAAACCTCTTATTGTTACCATAGCTATATATCTCAAGTTTTTCCTCATTAATGCAAGTTTGGCCTTTAGGCAACCAAAAAACATAGCAATAAAATGCAAGAAAAATTGCTAGTGCGAGTGCGAAAGAAAGGCAAAAAGAGGGGCTCTTTTAAATATTTGCCACAAAGTTTTTTTTTTCAAATGCAAAGAGAAAGTTTTCTGCCCTTGTGCAATATTCCCTCCATCTCGAAGTTTTCACATTTTCGTCCCTCGACAAGCGTTGATGATGCTGCAACTTTTTATGGTCCATCCGGATGCAAAATAATATCTCAATTTTCGGCAAAGGGTGGCAGGGAGATTAGAACGTCTCGTAAAAAGTCAACTAGTCTGGCTTATTATTTTTATGCAAAATGCTCAATATATTTAGGTGCTTGTTTCTAGTTGTTTAAAATAAAGTACATAATTCTTTTTAACTCATAATTGCTTTCAAAAACTTTGTCGATAGATAAAGTTGTTGTTTTTATTTTTGGTTCCCCGAAAACAATTAAATTTAATAAACGGAATACTCATTTATAAGTTTGTGTGGTTACAGACAAAACAAATTGCTGGCCCAGTTGAAGTAAAATTTGGGTTAAAGTTTTACTATACTTTTCTCTTCTAAGTGATTTGGCTTTTAAGAGTGCTCTAGGACAGCCTCCATTTTTGCCATTTGGCCGGGCAGAAAGCACGTAATAAACTCGATTTAAGTGCCGAAAACATACGGCCACAGACAACAAACCGAGCTAGCAAACCGAGACCAGCAACGCCGGCAAAGTCCAATGTCCACGGCAAACAAGCCAACGCCGGACGAGGCTATCTGGCCCAAAGCTATCCCCAAAATTCTCTGCCCGGCACCACCCTACTGAAACATGCAGTGATGCCAGAGACCCACTGCGAAAAAATTAACTAAAACAAGAAAGGAAAGCTAACTTCGGACGGAGCCGAAGTTGATATACCCTTGCAGAATATTCTGTAAATTATATTCTCCAAAATTATTCATATGATGCATTCTTAATACTCAGAAAAAATCCCAACTTCCTAACTTTAAAAACACCAAAGTTATGGCATTTCCGATCAATCAGTTATATGGCAGCTATAGGATATAGTCGGACGATCCCGTTCCGACATATATGTATACTGCGTGGAAAGGAAAGAAGGGTGTGTGCAAAGTTTCAATTCGATATCTTTAAAACTGAGAGACTAGTTCGCGTAGAAACAGACAGACGGACAGACGGACATGCTTATATCAACTCAGGAGGTAATCCTGATCAAGAATATATATACCTTATAGGGTCGGAGATGTCTCCTTCACTGCGTTGTACACTTTTGACCAAAATTATAACACCCTCTGCAAGGGTATAAAAATGGAGAACAAATGGCCAAAGCCAAAATAAAATGGTTAGGAAACCACGAACTATTTTTGCGTTTGACTTTATATATTCATATTCTTACTTATATCTATTGTTTAATATAAATTTCTGCATGCTTTGTTATTTTAGGTTTTTAATTTTCTTTGTTAAACTTGAAAAACATTTTTATTGATTTTATTTCACATACATAAAAAGTAAAAAAGCAACACAGAGTCGAAGCTTATCCGAAACTCGAAATTTTCCAGAGATTCGACAAGGCAAGATAGTGTTATAGGCAATAACTTTAAAAGGGAAATATATTTCCGATTAGGACATTTATGAAAGCTTGCCGCAAAAGGCCAAATTGGCATCACTTTGATCAACTGACGGCGTTGTTTTGTCAGTTATGGACTGCAAACTCGATCGCCTCCGCCTTCATTCCTTTTTCATTCACAAGCCCAACTCTGAACCAATTCCCGCATGCATTTAAAGTACATTTATGTCAATCACGCTCATTATGCGCACATCAGTGCATTAAATTATGCATAGGGACATGGAGAGACGAACCAGCAAGGATATCGCATCAGATTGCGCTGTCGATATAAATGAAAATTGAGACCGCTGTGCAAGGAAGTTGAAATGCCAACGGAAGCCGCCATATTTGTATGTACGGCCAGATGCTGACCGGCACCGCAGCGGGGAAAACCCACAGGATGTAGCTTCGGCTTTCTGCTTCCTCCGGGTTCCACGGTTTGCTTTTGACCATGGCCAACCGGAAGTCTGTTCCGCCCGCAACTCTCTTTGTCACCTTTTTCATGTTTTTTAAGCCAGATGAAACTCCTTTTATATAATATAATGAAAGCGGTGTACACTTTTTGTTATAGCTTATCAAATTGCACTACAAAACACGGAGAAAAAAGGACAACAATTAAATTAAATTTGTTTTAAACTTTATTTTTTTGTAAAATGATTTAAGTTTAATTGTGTAGGTTTTTGTGTCTCTTGTCAAACAAAAATTTTTATTGTAATTTTATGGCTTAAAAATATATTTTTTTTTCTGAAATATTCTAATATTCTACTTTTTAAACGCTTTTATTAAATCGCTATTAAAGCATGGATTGTTAAAGAGTGAAAAACAGTACGTTAAAAAGTACTCAGTAAAAGTAAATGCAAAAATGTTGTGACATCAAAAAGGAATCCTCCCAAGGCAAATTTTCACAAGGTTTTCCATTAAAGGCGTAAGAAGATGAAAAGCTGCTGAAAAGCATTGAGACGAGTGGTGGCGGAAGTAAAAGTGATGTGTGAACTGCAAATTGCACGAGCTGACAACGGAAATTCGTCGGCTGCCGGCAGTGAAAATGTTTACGATATCCATGGACTCAATTCAAAATGAAGAGTTCTCGGGGTTCGGGGTAGGTGGGTTTAACATCCAATCGTTAAGTGTGTTGTATATTTGAGTGGCAATTATATCGCCACGCTTCCTCGATATCAGGCAACATTTTGGGCACAGTTTTGTTCTGTAAATTAAATGGGCATTTTATTAAAGAGGGAGCGAAATTAATAAATAATTTGTCGGTTAATAATTTTACTTTTGGCATTGAAGTTACTTCCCTACTCTTATTTATATTTTTGATCGTGTCGGTTGTAGCTTAGGCCAAAAAAAAGGAATTGGTTCTATCTGAAATCTTAATCAGCCCAAAAATACGAAAAACTTGAATAAGATTTAAATAAAGAAATCGTTTCACTAAACGTCTTAATTTAAAAATGGAAATTGCGAATTGAATTGCATTAAATGTGGTGATTGATTTGTTTCAATACCAAATCGTTGACCTTTTGTTTGTGAAATAAACACCAAGTGCCCTTAATTATGAACACTGCAGTTGGAAGTTCAGACAGCACAGAATCCCTGAAATCTCTGGCACATTGCTCAGCTGACAACTGCCGCTCCCCTCAGACAACAAGCGGCAACAACAATCACGGAAAATTGTGTGTTGCATACCCTTCAGGCGTGGCACGTACTCCTGCCAACTGTCAACGCGTCATTCTTTTTTTTTTTTTTTTTTTAAATAATATTTTATTCACTGGAATCTGTTCAGTGCCTTCTGAACTTAACCTAGCGTAATTAACGAGAAAGAAATTTTATGCATACATAGTAGCCTTAAATACTAAGTAACAATTATAACGAGTTTCGAAGTAACAAAATAATTGAGAATTTTATACGATCTTACGAGTAGGGAGATCGGTGGGATGTAGCTTCTTCAGCCGTCGCAGAGAAATTGGCTCAGCTAGGTCACTCGCTAGGGGGTTTGGATGTGCCACAATCCTGTCAGCGTAACGACTGCTGTGTATATTAATTTGGTCCCCGATAGGTAGTAGTCGAAAGTCCCTCTCGATGGCACTGTTTGTGACGTACCAGGGGAGCCCGGGATGCTCGCCGAGCTGCACGTGATTGCACGACTCTAAGCCTCTCAAGCTGATGCTTAGAGGCAGTGCCCCATGCTTGAATGGCGTACGTCCAAGTTGGCGTGATGATGGCTTTAATTAGCAGGGCCTTATTTGAAAAGTGCAATTTTTTCGATCGCAGGAGCCAGTCAAGCTTTTGTAGCTTCTGCAAGCATTTGGCTTTGATTGCCGAGATGTGGGCCCGCCATACTAGCGCTCTGTCCAAATGTACTCCTAGGTAGCAATGGGAGGTGACACTGGTGATGGCATCTCCATTGAAGGTGAGACCAACCGAAGTACCGTGCCGGCGGGCGAAGGTCATGTGGGCGGATTTGGCGCAGTTAATAGCGATGTTCCATTTCGCAGACCAGTTCTCCATAGCATGGAGCCAGACCTGAACTGCATTTGTTGCAGTTTGCAGCGATGAGTGGGAGGCTAGCGTGCAGGTGTCGTCAGCATAAGTGGCCAGGAGCAGCTTGGCAGCGGAGTCGTCATCATTGTTGCTGCCGGGGGTCGGCATGTCAGCAGTGTACAGCGTGTACAGAAAGGGTCCAAGTACACTTCCCTGTGGAACCCCAGCATTGATCTCACACACGCTGGAATGGGAGTCTCTTATTGCCACATCAAAGGTCCGATCAGTTATGAAGGATTTCAGGATGGCAAAGAAAGGCGCAGGGAGAAGATTTTTTATTTTATATAATAGGCCCTCATGCCATACTTTGTCAAATGCTTGTTTGACATCTAGGAAAACGCCGATGGTGTACAGCTTGTGCTCGAAGCCGTGTGTGATCTGGTTGACCAGACGATGCACCTGTTCGGGGCAGCCGTGGGATTTCCTGAAACCAAATTGGTGCGCCGGTATGTGATTTACTACCTGCGGTAGATCCATCAGTCGGCTAAGGAGGATGCGCTCAAAAATCTTGGAAAAGGTAGCCAGCAGGCTGATTGGGCGATAGGAATCAATATGCATGGGAGGCTTTCCAGCTTTGGGGATCATGACAATCCGTGCCCGCTTCCACAGCTTAGGAAAGTACCCTAAGCTAAGCATGGCGTTAAAAATTTTTACTAGGCCAAGGACTCCTTTGCGTGGTAAAGATTTCGCCGCTCTATTATCGATGCAGTCATGTCCCGGGGTCTTTTTCTGTTGTAGGGCCCTCAGTTGCAACATGATTTCCTGTGGCGTAGTGTGTCTTATGGGGCGAGCCGATTGAACAGGAGAGCCCAAGAAGGTAGCAACTTCAGCGCGATGATGATCGGCTGTTAGCTCGAAGGGGGTAAAGGTAGAGGAGAGGTGCGCAGCAAATGCGTTCGCTTTATCATAATCCGTTTTGAGCCAGTGGCCACTGTGACTCCGGATGGGTGACTGGAATAACGGTTGTCTCTTCATACCTCTAGTGAGCTTCCAAATCGAGAAATCACTGTTATTGTCTGGGCCAGCTCCTTCCAGCAGGGTGTCAAAGTTTTTCTGCCGATTTTTGGCTAACAGCCGGTGCAGTCTATTAGTGACGCTTGATAGCATTTGTTTCACGGCTGGATCACCTGACGCAATGTACTGCCTTCTAAGATTGCGCTTCTGGTTGAGTAGAGTGGTTGCCTCCGGGTTCAAAATTGTCGTCCTCCTTACCGTCCTGGTACTAGCTTGAAGTGGGGCTGGGGTAGCCTGCCGCGCAGCTTCAGTGATGAGGGAAGTAAAAGACACTGTGTAATCCTCAAGCTCATTACAATTGGTAATGGGGACGTTGAGATCAATAGAGGCATCTATATGAGCTTTAAAAGCCTCTATGTTAGCATGTGGAGGCAATAATTTTGAAACGCCTTTGAAGAATTGAGCGTCTTCATTTAGCTCAAAGAGCAGAGGTAAATGGTCAGACGACAGTTCAGTAAGTACTTGGACTGAAATTTGTTGCGGTCTAAAGCCTTTGGAGATACCAAAGTCGATAGCGCTTGGGGTGGCATTAGCACGATAGGGGTAGTGAGTGGCTTCTCCAGAAGCTACAATATCAATACCCTCATCAGTCATAGCATTGCACAGGACCCTGCCTCTAGCGCACATTCTGTAGTTGCCCCACAGTCTGTGTTTGGCGTTCCAGTCGCCTGCTGCTAGGAACTTGGCTCCAAAATGTGGAAATAACGACGATAAGTCGGCCTCGGTCCATCTATAGGCTGGATGGCAGTAAATAGAGGCCACATTGAAGGAGCCTCTGCTTGCGGACAGCTGAATGGTGACTGCCTGGATGTTGTCTTCGCATAGTGTAGAGAAAGGCTGATGGGATATGGAGGATTTTATTAAGATCGCAGCGCCTCCATGCATACTGTCATCTGGGTGGTTGGCATTGTGTAGGGTGAATCCAGGTATTCTCAAGGTAGACCGAGAGGAGAAATGTGATTCAGATAGCAAGAGCATGTCTAATTCGTGCAGTTCAATAAAGGCCAGTATCTCGTTGACTTTGGAGGAGGCCCCGTTCGCGTTCCAGGTAGCTATCTTAAGGACACCCATTGTGAATAGCAGAGGAGGAGGTGCGCGTCTGTAGAAGCGCCTGCAAGAGGGTCTCGACAAGAGACATCATTCTGTCCAGCCTTGAGAAGAGAAGCTCCAACTTGGCTTCCAAAGTACCACTTGAGCAGGCGGCGGAGGTGGGAGAAGGGTTCGCTTCCTTTTTGTGGGGCTCTTCGATCTGATCGACTGGTAAGCTGTTCCTGGCTACGCTCGCGTATGATTGCTTGCCATTGTTGTAAGGAAGTGATTTAGGGTGGGGTGTGTTGCTAGAGCCAGGTACAAAGGGATCTTTGGCCCTCGGCTGAGGCCTCATGTTGAATGCTACTTGAAGGTACTTCTTGCATCCTTTAAAGTTGGCCGCGTGGGGCATGTTGCAATGAGCGCAACACCTAGCATCGTCCTTACCAAGTTTACACTCAAAGGTTGGATGGCTGTCTCCACACTCTCTGCAAACGTAGTGTCTTGTGCAGTATGCCTTGGTGTGCCCATACCCCTGGCATCTCTGACATTGCACGGGTCCAGTTTGCTTACGAGGCTTTTCCCAATTTACGTTGTTCTTACAAACAACAAGAATATTTTTGATGAGCTTGTTGCTGTCCGCCTTTTTGAGATCAATAAATCTCATATTGAGCGGGCTTGAGGTATTCTTATTGCGAGGAGTGTATATACGAATAACTGAGTGACCTTCGTTTTGGAGGCAATTGATGATTTCCTCTGAGGGGACTCCGTGATGGATGTTGCGCATAACAATGCGAAAAGGTCGGTCTTCAGGCAACTGATGATGGTGGAAAAGGGTTCCTTTATCAAGGAAGTGCCTAGCCACCGACCTGTAGGCATCAGAGGACTTGCATTGGACGGCAATGTCTCCCGAATTTAGTGGCTTGACAGAATAAGAGTCTCCTATCAGAGCATCTAATTCTCTGCAAAAACCAGTGAAGTTAGTCACTTTAGGGACCATGATCCTAGGTACCTTGGAAGTACTGCGGTTTGTCGTGTGGGCAGGCTGTTCCGTGGTCGTCGACTGCGAGGAAGATTTACCCTTTTTTGCGGCGCGGCTTAGCGCAACTTTAGATGTGCAAGGCTTATCATCTTCGTCGTCATCGCTGGGTTCGATCACCTCCATGTCATCCTCGTCAGCCAGGAGTTGGAAACGATTGTTGGAACTAGGTAACTTCTTTTTGGCGGTAGAAGGAGACAGGATGGTGCCTAACCTTTTATTGGACCCTATTTTCTTTGGCGGGAGGGTGGTATCCTGCCAGGCAGCAGCGGGAATGGTGTTCTCTGTAGTACAAGTAATAGCGCTACTTAGGGATGTACTGCTACTTGTGGTACGTGCATTGCCACTCAGAGAAGAGGAATGTATGAATGGGGTCGTGATTGAGGTAGCTGGAGTAGTCAGTGTGTAGGTGGTGCTACACTGAGTATGAGCCAAATTAGAGCTCGCAGTAGTTGTTGCAGTTGTTGTTGCAATTGTGTTGTACTGATTCAGCTTGATTGACTGTAGCAGAGAGGCGCGTAAATCGGCAGGTGAGCCTACCAGATTTCTCATCTTCTCAAACTCGAGCTGTCGTGAAGACAAGTTTGAATCCATTTCCAATTATATGAATATAGTAACTTCCTCCCAAGAGTATGCTACAAACCCCAGTTTATCGAGTCTTGGGAGTTCCCAAGGGACAAGCCAGAGCTTTATGGTTGACATCAGCTGTTTGGAAGCTTACCAGCTAGGCATCAACCTGCGCCGCCGCACAACAATTATTTAATGTTTGTGATTATATATTCACTGCACCGATTCAGTAGGCGTCTCTCGGTGACTATGCGAGTCACTGCAAATTAGATGCCACAGTAAAGGGCTAGTCTTATTGTTTAAATAGCACAATCGGAATAAATTGACGGAGCGGTCCAGAAATACGACTGTTCGGATCAGCTGACTCCCGGTGTGTCACGCGTCATTCAACGCGCTAATTAAGTGAAAAACAAGAGAGAATGCTATAGTCGGGTGCCCCGACTATCAGATACCCGTTACTCAGGTAAAGGGAGTGCGAGGGAGATGGAGATAGAAACTTTGATCATGCATAACTTTTTAACGAATGGTCCGAATTGAAAAATTTCTTCTACATTTCGATAGGTATTGATAAACACAATAAAACTGCATTTCTACTTTTCCGAAATATTTAAAATTTTAAAATCGTATATAAGCGATTGTGGGCGTTAAAGGGGGCGTGGCACCATTTTGAAACAAACTTGCGCTGCGTAGGAACTTCTAAAATCTACATGCAAAATGCCAATCTTCTAGCTTTTATAGTTTCCGAGATCTCAGCGTTCATACGGACAGACAGACAGACAGACGGACAGACAGACGGACAGACGGACAGACGGACATGGCTATATCAACTCAGGAGGTGATCCTGATCAAGAATATATATACTTTATAGGGTCGGAAACGCTTCCTTCTAGCTGTTACATACTTTTGCACGAATACAATATACCCTTTTACTCTACGAGTAACGGGTATAACTATGTTACACACAGACAACCAACGCGCACAAACACACATCTTTTGACCCAAAAAGCAAACAAAAACATGAACAAAAAAATGAAAGGAAAGTTATAGACAAAGGTCCCGACAAGAAGTTGCTCAGTGCCTGTGCTGCGATTTTTGATTTAAATACTTTAAACTTTATTTAAATTCAAGTTTTTCTATATATGGTTTCTTAGCTCTATTTAAGTTTAATATTACTCTATTTAATTAAAATATAAATACTCTAACATTTTGTATATAAAATTTTTGACTAATAAATGGTTTACGTTTATGATCTGAGCTCTGAAAATCCGTACATAGTTATCTGTATATATAAATTTAAAAATCTTCTTTTGAACTTACTTCCCGCTGATTCAAATTCGTATATGGTCCCTTTACCTGTCACATAAAATTCAACTCATTAAGTATACCCTTGTACTCCTTTTAGTACTGGGTATAAAAAGCGCGCAAAGCTGTTGACAAACAGAGAGGAGCAGCGGATGAGAAGGAGTGATGCTGAACTGGATCTGAGTCCTGAATCCGAAACTTTCTGCTTTCCGTGTGCGCCCACATAATTTGCAACAGCGACAGATGCAAATTTCCCTTCCAGCCCAAAAGGCGCTTAACCCGTTTTCCTGTTGATGGAAAAACAAGCGGATATTCAGGGCAGAGGTCGGGTCGCTCGAAATCAGATCAAATAGCTGGGACAACGGGCTTTAAAGCTAAAGTAAAAGGTCTGCGTTGAAGATAAAATGGGATTGAGGAGCAAAGCTCCGAAAAATAGGAGCCCAGTTGAAAACTAAAGCGTTGGCACGTCCTGCCAGCCAAGAGTCAATTAAAATTTCTATTTGATTTGGCAAATGTCAATGACAGGCAGACTTCGGCTGCCAGACTGTTCGGGAAGGACCAGGTCCTGAAACAGAGACGGGACTCACCAGCCACCCACCCAAACAAGCACTCTCGTGGGCCCAGAGGAGTACATGGCCCATCCCATTGTGCTGACCAACTGCCAACGGCAGTCCAGACAGATAAGAGCAGCTCGAAATTGGCTACAGGTAGACAGCGTAAACACAGGATAACGTCTCTCAATGTTCTTGAAAGGAATTTTGCAGAAATTGCAATAAAAATTATCTTTAATTAAGGAACTGTATTTATCAAACATTTTCTGGTATATTTTGCTGAAGAACTAAGTTAAATTGACAAAAACTAGCAAATTGAATGTATAACTATTACTGGAATTGAGAAATCTTTTATTTATTGTCTTTATTGAATTGGGAAAATTAAAATGTATTTCAAAATACATACAGCACTGAACACAAATCAATGAATATATTAAAAGGTCACCAAGTTACTTCAAATCTTATCATAAATTAAACAATTCTAAGAAAAAATTTGTATAAGAAAATGTTTTGAAAATGTATTAACACAATTAATAAATATTAATAATGTAATTCGTTTTAATATGAAGGATTATTGAGTCCTAAGCTTGTGTTTATCTGTTCTTAATTTGAATAAGCAATGCAAACATCTTTTTAACAAATCTTTATGAGTGTTCTGTACTCAATCTGCTGCAATCCTTTATGCCAAAACCCAACTGAATTCGAAAGAACTTTCTGTGGAACATCCTTGAACAAACGATTGGCATGACGACGCTGTCAGGTAAACGAACTCAGTGGCCAAGGCACCCATGGCAAAGATAAGCTGAGGGGAAAATAAACTGAAATTGAGTCAGACCCAGCCAGAGTTGGGGAGGGGTTGAAGTTGGCTCACAAACTGCAGCGCCAATCCTTTATTTTGATTTTATGTGGAGCTAGCACTAAACCTCAATATGAACTAAATCAAAAAGAGGCGTAAAACTAATTTCGAACAGTGCAAAAGCCGCTAAACGAAATTGCAGCGCTTTATAATTTATGGGGTCATACAAGCATACCAGCATAAATACATAAAAAAGCACTATAACAAAAGCGGAATAGCTGGCGAAATTTATGACTTGCGGTTGCTACCTGGCATACACACCTGTGTATGAGTTCGCGATAAAAACTTTCTCTGGTGAAAAACGTGAGTATTTGGTCCGAAAAGTATGCTACAATAAAGTTTGGCCAGACGGATATATACTGCGATATTAGTGGATCGTTGTTGCTAAGCTAGGTTGAGCTGCAAACATCAATTCTGCGAAATTAAATATAAATTAATTCACTGCCAACTTTCTACACAGTTTTTAATTATTGTTGGCTGAATTTATTTAAATAACAAAAACAAAAAAGTTGCAATAAAATGTGTACGAGGCGAAGGGGCAAGAAAAATATGTTTGAATAACTTAAGAAATAATGTAATTAATTAACCAGGCACTAGTTAATTAAATTGGCAATGCAAAAGTCAGACTAATTTAAATTTCATGGCCCATTTATTGCATCTGGCTATCATCCATCGCCATTTCAATACTATCAGGCGTGGAATAATGGGCAGATTACTTTTAAAATATATTCTTACCAACTGTGTTTTTGTTACACTAGCTACTGTTGATCTTGATTTGTCAAAAATAGATTGCTCTGTAAATGGAACCTTGGAAAGGTGTCCCAGTCCCTGTCCGGAAACTTGTGAGTACTTGAGCGAATCTTGTTTCGATAAATGTGGCGGTCCTTGTGTCTGCAAGGAGGGCTATATAATCGATGGTGATCGAAGGACTTGCGTTCTAAAATCGGACTGTCCAGATGGTCTAAAGCAGACTACGTTGCGGAGGCACTATCCCGTGAATATTGAATATTTTGGATCCTATATACTGTTTAATCTAACGGATTACGAAATAATCAAAGTGCGGATACCAACAAGCTATAATAATAAATTCAGTACATATAACAAAATATAAAAGCAAGTGTTATAAATGATTTATTTTAATGATGTATTATTTGATTATGTTTGTCCTGTAAAGAACAATTACTTTGATGAATTGGCATCGACAATGTTTTTATAACCTTGCGGAGGGTATTATAATTTCGGTCAGGTGATAGCAACGCAGATAAACCCACATCTCCGACCCTATAAATTATGAATTTTCTTGATGAGCATCACCAGCGCAATCGAAATCTACATGCCCGTATGTCTAATTCAGTGCAATTTACTTGCTCAGTTAACGACTGGAGGATTGAAGATGGGTGCAGGGAGATGGGCGACCATTTCATGCAGCTCTCAGATGAACAATGGAAATGAATTGAAATGTATAGCTTGGTTTTTGAACATAAATGTACTCCGAGATATAGTATTTTTTCTTTTAGTTTAGTTAAATTAAATTTCTATAAATACCACAGGAAAATACTACTTTCTAGGTTTTTCAAGTTATTAACATGCATTTGAAGTTTCATTAAGAATATTTGTATACTCTTGCAGAGAGTATTATAATTTCAGTCAAAAGTTTGCAACGCAGTGAAGGAGACTTCCTTTCTTGTTTGATTATAACTTTTATCAATCCACCTTAATATGAGGGAACGTTCACTTGTTCTGAGTACTTGAACGGACTACCAGAAAATAAAAACAAATTGGTTAGGGGTTTGGTTTTAGTTTATTTGTTTGGAGTTTTGCTGCTGTTTAAATGATTTTTAAAGCTGCATTAATGGGTGGCAATTTAGAGCACTTCAGGCCACCTTTGTGGATGGCGCTGCAGTCGGTTTCTTGACTGTTTTGTTTTTCTGGCCCTGTCGCTTGTTGTTTGTGCCCGTTCGTTTGTTGCCGCTGCGCTTTGATGGAGAGCGTCTGCGTTGGCCACGGCGACCGCGCCCGCCCTTGCCCCCGCACCTGCGGTTTCCCCGCCTGCGGTTGTTCTTGCCACGCCCCTTGCGTCCGCCCCTGCCGTTGCGCCGGCCACCTCGCCTCCGATTTCGTGGCACGGCGCGGGCGAGATCGATTTCCGGCTCCAGTTCCTCCTCGGCCTCAGCCTCGTTCTCGAGTTCCTCGAGATCCTGGAGCTCATCGGTGGGCTCCTGCTCCTCCGCTTGCTGGTGCTTCACTTCAGTCTTTGCCTTGGTCGGTGTGGTGTTGGTGTTTGAGGTCAACTTTTTGCTATCCACTTCTTTCTGCTTCTCTTCATCCTTGGTCTCGTCACCTTCTTCCCCGTCCTCATCTTCTTCACCATCGTTGGTTGTCCCCTTTGGTAGGTCCTCTTCGTGCTCGATAATATCATCGCCATCCTCTTCATCCTGCTGAACGGCATAATACCTGGCGTTCAGGCGCTGGAGACGGCTAAGCTGCTCTAGAGCAGCGGGTCTGGCCTGGATGGCGGTCCTCCTTGGCTTGGCAGAGGTGCCAGTTCCAATGCTGAGCAATGCCACCAGGGCAACGAACAAGAGCCACTTCAATGACATGACTGCTGGATGCGTTATGTTGCTGCACTATCCCTAAGCCATGGCTTTTATGGCGGTCCAAAGTTCAGCTTTTGGGCGGCTGAGCAAACAAGTCGGAGACTTTGTTTGACTTGGGAAAGTGGGTCTTCTGGAACCGAAACTGTGGTTATCAGGAAGCTTGCCACATTTCTGACACCCTCTTATTTATGCGCTAAGCAAATTTAAATTAGTTTTTTATTGTTTACGAAAAGTTAGAAACAGCTTCGACCAGGCTAATGATGCAGTGTTCCGGAGTCACGTACCTCAGCATTTGCCTTCCAACAATGTGGCTCCGTTGTTAATGTTTAATTGTAGGCACGTACTGGGGCTACAACAACTGCATAAACATTGAAATTATCTGACATTTTCAGGAAGGAGAATGGAGCAGCAGCAGGCTTTTCGCTTTTCGGTGGGTGGTGGTGGGCGGTTGGTAAGGTGGCGTTAACACGTCTCCACTCTGCATATTAAATGGAAAAATAATTTGGCAACCTATTGGTCACAGCTGTGGATCAAGGGATTAAAGTTATTATTATTGGGGAAAAAATGTATGAGGCTGCGCGTTGCTTCTGGACTTGATTGGAATATTGCCCTATAATGATGGAGTAAATTTGTTTTTTAAAATGACGAAAAAGCTTATTATTACATATTAAATATGTTATAGATTTATATTTCTCTTTCACATTATAATGATTAAGATATAATATACTTTATTTGTTCTTAAATCATATCCATTTTATTATTATTAATGGCTGGCAAAATGTAAGACTCAACCGTATTGTTGGTATGAAATACACTGTGGCAACAATGGAAAGCTTAGTGATTACCATAATTGTTTCCATTCCACACACATCCTTGCATTCATTAAAATTCAAACTTGGCAGAGACTCAAATGATTGAATGGCTGCCTCTATTTCCCCGATTCCTCCTTCCTTGTCGCCCTGACTGACCATTATTCCGACATCTATCCCATTGCAGGTCCCTGCCCAGCCTCGTACTTCAAATGCAACGACGGATTCTGCATACCGATGCGATGGAAATGCGACTCCAAGGCCGATTGTCCGGACAGGTCCGACGAGGGCACCGAGTGCGGTGAGTATTCAATATGTCCCTGGATCCGTGTAAACCCGACGGAATCCACAAGAGCGGCTAACTCCCCGCTGGGGACATTAGCAGGCGGTGATTGCTTTATTATTGGTTTGACTGTTTGGCCGGAACGCTTTTGGGCCATTCCCTGTGTGTCCGTCCTAATGACAGGCTGGCAGCCCTAAAAATTCACCACAAATACATGGCCGAAAGTACCGGCCCATTCACCTGCTGTCCGCAGCAAATGCAATTAGTTGTCGGGCATTTTTGGCCCGACAAATCCGTAAATTGAAAGCCCTGCCATGGACCTTAAAAGCCAACTCTGGTCGACTGTCAGTGGAAAATTTAAGCGTTTGTCCTTAATTTTCTCAAGGGCTGATAAGTGGAAAAAGCCACAAGGCTAAAATTAATGTATAGTCATTTTTCTCTTCTTTTTTCGCTCAATGAAAAGAGCAAACTGCGAGCTGCAACAATTGCTGCTGGCCCGGAGAGTTCTTCTGGCATTTTTAATTTAATTTTTATGGCACTGCAGTCGGAGAGAGACGACAACTCAGACGACAAATTGTCGGCAAATATTAATGCAACAGATTATAATATATGTGCCTGGCACATCGTTGTCATCTACATCGCCCAACTTCCCCCCGTTTTCCTTATGTACTGCCCGCTCTCTCCGTTCGCGCGATTTCAATTAAACTGAACTGAACTGAGTGCAGACATACTACTGGCACACACACACAAAGTTTATAAAGTGTTGTCATATATATAAGCCTCTTGATATATTGCATTTAAACTGGCCTCGTTACACTAGCGACAAAAAAGTTTCCTCAGATCTCCTCTCCATATAAATTTTATTCAAATTTATACGCAACTTTTAAATGAGGCTTGACTTAAATGGACTCTCGGGATTTAAAAACTGTGAATATTTGAGCTTTGGCAATATTTTAGTTGCCTCTTTTATAGGAATTATTTGGTAGGAGGAGAAATTTAAAATGTAAGTAAGAGAGAACTTTTAACGAACAAGTATTCAAAAGGAATAGAATTTACTAAACCTAAAAGAAAATAGGACACTCCTAGCAACCTTAAACAATGACATTGGTTGCGAGTTAAATGAGTACTTTAATCTCTTGGTGAAAACTGAGCGGAGTAAGTTCGAAATAATTTATGTAAGAAGTCCATCCAAGCATCAAATGATATATAAAGATTTCTTAGTTGTTCTTTTTAACGCTATTTACGCTTTATTTGTAGTTCCTACTATTACTTAAAGACAAAAACTAAAGACTTAGACACATATATACAATTTTATAAAATATATGATTTTTAAGTCTTCTACCCAAGGATAGCTAAAACCCCGGTGGCAATTCATAGTCTTGTTGTTAAAGCTAATCTATTTATTAACTTACTATAGTTGTTATAGCAACTACTTGCAGCGCATAGAATGCTCTGCTCCCTTAGAAACTATAGCTTTCAATATTGTTGACTTGTGGTATTTTAAAATCCTTTCCTCCATGCTTTAAGGAATTTACTATCGCAGTAATATCGAATAATTTTAATATTTAGTATTGCTGCTACATGGTAGTTTTTTGAAACACTGCCATTGACCTAATCGGATACTTAACTACGCATATCTGTTTTACTCGTATTTATTTGTCTGCCATTTTAAAGTGTATCAACTTTTACGAGGTCCCTTTTCTCATTTCACTCTAAATGGAATGTCCCCATGCAGCAGACATTACGAACAATATTATAATATTTTCCTGTTTTCCTAGAGTCATACATTTGTGCTCCTTGTGAACATTTCAAACATGCAAATTGTTTGACACAAATAAAAGGAAAATGTGCAAAGAAGAATTCAAATAACGCGTTGTATTCTCTCCGCAATGGAGGTCCAAATCAAAGGCAGCAATGACAATGCCTTGACAGCGGATGGGTGGCATGGGTGATATAGGAGGTAGGAGAATTCAGGGGGCGACATCCGACCGACATGCGCGACTATAACCATAAAAGCCACATTGGCGACACATGGGAACGGCCAAAAATATTTTGCTTGCCAAGAGGTTAAACTCCAGAGACAAGCATTGGACGTGTCCATGTCTCCGTCTGTCGTGCTTCCGTATTCCCGTATTCGCGTGGCAATTTGCATGGCGCTGGCGGATGGCAACACGGATATAATACGTAATAAGCCCAAGGGCATGCAGTCACGGGGTCCGGATAAAAGTTTAAATTTTTTATTTTACCCCCGAACTCAAAGTGCACGGAGTAAATGGCGAAAACGAAGCCAGGACCAGAAATTTTGTCAAGGGAGCCGTGGAGACGGTGCCCGGGGATGCTGACCACCAGTAAAACGGGAGGGGGAGTGGGGCAGACTGGATCCCGGCATTTATTTAATCAACTCTGGCCCTCGAAAATGGTCAAAAATGATGTTGCCGGCCAATTGTTAAACATTTTTAAGTGCCACGGGGAGTTCAACTAACTGGAAGCAAAGTCAACTCAAAAAATTAACGTCCCATTTAGCGGAGCGAATTTGTCACAGTTTTTTTTCGTGGTCTTTCGAGGGTTGGCCATTGTCACCCCCTAAAATGAGAATAAAACTCATTCACTTTAATAAAAGTCGGGCTAATTGGGTAATGACCATGAAAGGGAGAAGGAGTGAAAGGAAACTAGGGGTAATTTCCATTTTAGAAAGCTGCCTTACCAGATGGCCACAATCCTAATTTGTTTTCTTTTAAAATATACGTTTTCCTAGATATAGAGAAATGAGAAAAACATTATACAGACTGGTTACGGTTTTCACTTTCAAATGATTACTCAAATGCGATTTACACTAACGTTAATATTAAGTCGGCCTAAATGTACTTTTCCTAAAAAAAAACTAATTACCGCATTTCTATAGCCTTATTATATAAAAATAATGACAAAAATTTTGATAAATCGAATTCGATGATTAATTAGAATATATAATATAATTAGTCACTAAACCGTAGAAACCTATTTACATAAAACATCCCCAATCTGAATTTTCTACTATTGCACTCTTAACAGATCGCGTGAATTTATATTTTCTTTTTTTGCTAGGGATATAAAGTATACCTCAATCATGACAACCATATTGATGACACTTTCCCCTTTTTCCCGCACGTCCCTTTCAAATAATAAGTGCAAGGATTACACAGTTATTTCTAGGATTTTCAACTTAAAGTTCAAACTTTTATATCTGCCGAAAGTTGGCCACGACTGCCCTTGTTTGCGTGTTATTTACGATATCTCGCGAAATAATTCAGCGATTTGTACGAACAACAGCAGCAGCAGCAGCAGCAGCAGCAACTTTTTTGTTTGGCCAAAAAGCGGACCAACGAGAACCAGCCCCAAGACCACTAACAAACCCCACCATAAATCTTCATTTCGGTTATTGTTATTGTACAAGAGTAGTGTACTGAGTTTGGTTCTGCTCTGCTCTTTCTGGGCTTCTGTTTTCCAGCCGAGGCGCCCATGTGCAACGATGGACAGTTTCGGTGCGGGGTTACCCGCCACTGCATCCCGAACAATTGGCTCTGCGACGGGGAGTTCGACTGCGGCAATGGCGACACATCCGACGAACTGAACTGTAAGTAAGCCGCGGGCCTTGGCATCGCCACCCACTCTGGCTCTAACCAATGTTACCTCCATCTCCCCCTCCTCCGCTCCTTGACCAGGTCCGAGTGGCGCTACGCCCAAGTGCCGCGCCTTCGAGAGCCAGTGCCGCAACGGCGACTGCCTGGAGTTGTCCCGCTTCTGCGATGGCCGCTGGGACTGTGATAACGATGAGCTGCAATGTGGTAAGTGCTGCTGGCCAATGCGGCTAATTGGCCCGCCTAAGGGCCAACTCCACCTCTTGCCGTTGGCCAATACTGTTGGCAGGGGGAAATAGTAGTAGACCAGGGTGTTCCGGAAATCTCAAGATATTTTCAAGCTGGGCTTAAAGAAATCCAATTTCCGAATTAAAACGCATCTTTATATTTCTATTTATTTTTTTTAAATTTGATGAAAACTTTTGTATTCTTTAAGTAATATTAAATTTAAATTAAAATACTATATATAAAATGCGCCTTAATGAAATGCCTTTCAAGAATTACTTATATGGTTATTGATCGACATTATAATTATTAAAGAAGTATTTGATTATTTACTTTGAAAACACTTTGCTAGTTTGTTAAACATTAATACCTTATTAAATAATTTTTAATAATAAATCTTACGATAAAATACCTTTTTATGTCCATTTATGTGGAAACTGATGTAATCGCGTACCCTCTGTACGTGCAATTTATGTATTTCTATACCATATTAATATATTAATTAATAAATAAATAAATTATTGTAATCACCATCTGCGAACAGATAAACAGAACGCTGCCTGTGCCGCTCTGAACTGCAGCTACAACTGCAAACTGACTCCGGAGGGCGCGCGATGCTACTGCCCCACGGGTCAGGTGTCCGAGTCGGTAAACTCCACCCGCTGCGTGGACTACGACGAGTGCTCCGAGCCGGGCACCTGTGACCAGGTGTGCCGCAATACGCCGGGCTCCTACGAGTGCTCCTGCGTCTCCGGCTATGTAAAGCACGATGGCAGACACTGCTGGGCAATGAATGGTAAGGGGTTGTGACCTAAAGAAATCCCACATACAGATACACATCTAGCTAATCCCTCTCAATTTATAGTTCCACCAAAGGAGCAGGCCAAGCTGACTTTCCTTTCGCAGGGCAGCATACGGCGCGTTTTAGCCCTCTCTCAGACGAATCCAGATGGTGTTAAAGTTACGGATAAGGATGCCGACGGAGGTGAGGAGCCACTGCTGTCCACGGAACACGTTCGCTTCGTCAACGCCTTCGAGGTGTGGCATCGGAATCGCACCATCTGCGCCCTTCACAGCAACTGGAACGAGCTGCACATGCAGTGCCAGCGCTTCGATGACGCCCGGGTCAACTGGACGATGCCCATCTTTTCGTTCAGATCGACGCAGCAATGTGAGTGTCCGATTATCTTGACCTCTTTTGTGTCCTCGCAAAGGGTATCCCAGTTCACGGGCGGAGTTTACTGCCCAGTTATAGTCACAATCCAAAAATATATATATATATATATTTACATTTGTATTTTCTTATAAAGTATTCAAAAACTAAATTTGATATCAGACTTGTTAAAGATGCTTTTGTATCCATATGACTTTATGGTTTTCCTATTATATTTCACCCATTTCAAATCATTTAAAAAAAAAACGATTATATGATTATGAACTGGTATACTGGTTTCTTTTCGATTTAAAATATATTACCATGTGATAATATTTTGAAGCTATGCAGTATAAAAGATTTCCCGCAAACCACGAATCTATATAATATGCAGAGTGCTCCAAGTTTCGTTGCTAAAAGTCTCAATTTCCTTCCGCTTTTCATTGTTGGTCTGAATTTTTTCCCACAGTTTTTGCGGAGCTCCGCCTGGATTGGCTGGCGGGTAATTGGTATTTGCTGAACGAGGACGACAGCCTCGTCTATCTGTGCACCAATGCGATGACCTACTGCCGCCTGATACTGCAGCAGGTGGATCTCATATCCTCTCTGGTGCTAGACCCCACCAAGGGCTTTCTGTTTTACACGGACGGGACGTCCAGCTTGTCGCGTTCTCTGCTCGATGGCAGCAATCGCACTGTTTTGGTTACTGACGAAGTATATCACCCGAGTAGCGTTACTTTGGACCTGGCGAATGAGTTGCTTTATTGGATTGATATCTACAAAGATGTAGTGGAGCGAGTGGACTACGAGGGACAGAACCGTTGGACCCTCAAAAGGCCACCAGATGTGAGTATTAAAATGGGATTTTTCCTTAATCAACTTAAAAATTAGCTACTTTTGTAAAAAAAACAAGAGAGAACGCTATAGTCGGGTGCTCACGCATAACTTTTTAACGAATGGTCCGATTTGAAAAATTTCTTCTACATTTCGATAGGTATTGATAAACACAATAAAACTGCATTTTTACTTTTCCGAAATATTTAAATTTTTAAAATCGTATATAAGCGATTGTGGGCGTTAAAGGGGGCGTGGCACCATTTTGAAACAAACTTGCGCTGCGTAGGAACTTCTAAAATCTACATGCAAAATGCCAATCTTCTAGCTTTTATAGTTTCCGAGATCTCAGCGTTCATACGGACAGACAGACGGACAGACAGACGGACAGACGGACAGACAGACGGACAGACGGACATGCCTAGATCGACTCGGCTAGTGATCCTGATCAAGAATATATATACTTTATAGGGTCGGAAACGCTTCCTTCTAGCTGTTACATACTTTTGCACGAATACAATATACCCTTTTACTCTACGAGTAACGGGTATAAAGATAATTCGATATTTATGATTATTAAAATGAATTAGGTATATGCAAATATATTATTTTTGCTATATTTTTCCTTTTTATTATTAAATTGGTTAGTTTTAAAAAAAATAATTCGAGAAGAGTATACCATACATACTTTTTGGGGCTTGCAATGATTTATGATTCTTTTTCCTGTTATTTTAGTCCCCTGTGCCATTGAAGTCCATCAATGCCGTGGAGGTCTTTCAGAACTCAATTTATTTGGCAACCTGGACGGACATGGATATCGTTGTCCTGGACAAATTTACGCTCAAGGCCCGCGTCCTCCAATCGAACGTGAGCCGCGGAACCAATTTGAGAATTTTCCACCGCCAAAAGCAGCCCGAGGTGGCACATCCGTGCCGGGATAACAATGCCGGCTGTAATCAGATCTGTGTGCCGCAATGGACTAAAGGATTCGCCAGCGCCAAATGCATGTGCACCGCCGGCTATAAGTTGCACAATCAGACGACCTGTCTACTCTCCGCCCTCGACAAGTTTCTGGTCTACAGCGACAAGCACCTGGCCAGGATCAGCGGCGTACCGCTGGATACCGAGCAAGTGCAGCAGCTGGAGCAGATGGGGGAGCCACCAGATGTGATGGTGCCGGTATACAATGTGACCAAAACTCTGGCCATCGATGTAAATGTTCGCGGCAAGGCGGTGTTTTATGCGGTCAATGATTTGGTGGCTAGTCCTTTTGTGATCGAGGAATCCACGTGCAGCATACGGAGTCAGTCGCTCAATGGGAGTGTCTCCCGACTGCTCACCCAAGGTCTGAAAAAGGTGCACGCTCTGGCCTTCGATTGGATCAATGACCATCTGTACTGGGCCAGCCACAAGAGCCTGCAGGTGGCTCCGGTGCGGAATTTGAGCAAGGTGCTGACCTTCAGCACAGACTGTGATGCCATGTAAGTGTGGATGTTGCTAAAATGTAACCAATTACTCATGGAATCGTATTTGTTTAGGTCCCTGGAACTGGACCCCACGACGGGTCTGCTCTACTGGACGCAGTGGGAGTCGCAATCCTGCGATGCCGGCATCTACAGCGCCTGGATGGATGGCACACATAAGGAGCTGCTGGCCAAGGGCACCGTGGCGATGCCTATGCAATGGCCACGCAGCTTGGACGTGGATCGACGCACCAAAGAGCTATACTGGTGCGACATCCGACTGGGCACCATTGAGCTCATGCGGCTCGATGGCACCGGTCGGGAGGTGCTTTTCAAGTCGGACCAGTTCCACCCATACTCGATAGTACAGAACAATGGACTGATATATTGGGTGGGCAGCAAGAATTCCACCATTTGGCGGTTTCATGCTCATCAGGCCAACCTATCGAGCACATTTAGCTCAACGGTGCATCTACAGAGAGCTGGAAGAGCTGCAGATCTGCGGATCTTCGATGTGGCCACCCAACCACTGTCCCAAACACCAAGTGCCTGCAAGCAGTCCAAGTGTCCGGGCATGTGCTTGAACTCGCCCAAAGGGGCCATATGCCGTTGTCCCGACGGGTTTACCCTCAACGGCACCGGGAGCCACTGCATCCCCCAGGTGACTCCTTCTCCCATTCGTCCCAATTGCACCTCGGGATTCTTTTGCCGCAGCACGGGAGAATGTATCGAGAGCAAGGACATGTGCGATGGCTTTGAGGACTGCGAGGATGGCATCGACGAGAGCTCCGACACGAAGGGTCCCTGCAATCCGAATACCTGTAACAAAACCCACAACTTTGTGTGCAATGGGCGCTGCTATCAGCGATCGCTGCTATGCAGCTCCATTGCCTACTGTTCGGACGGATCGGATCAGGCGAACTGCGAGCACAGCACCTGCAACAGCAACGAGTTCACCTGCCAGAAGAGCGGCCGCTGCATCCAACTGACTTGGGTTAATGACGGCGTGGTTGATTGTGGACCCGATGATGATTCCGATGAGTCCTCGGAGTTATATTTTGCCAGCAAGTGCCCGGAATTTGACTGTATGAATGGGCGGTGTCGTCAGTTTGCAGATATCTGCGACGGTATCGATAACTGCGGGTAAGCAATATGCGTAATATTTGGATAATCATCATTTCTAATACTATACCCTTTTCTAGAAACAATGCCGACGAAATATTATGTGAGCAGGAGTGCAGACCCGACGAGAAATACTGCCGCCCCATTGGATGCTATGGAGAAATGCACATGTGCGACGGGATTCACGACTGCGAGGACTTCACCGATGAGGCCAATTGCAACCAGACCAAGAGCGACAACCATCCGCTGACTGACTGGAAAGAGCTAGGCGAATGTGCTTCATTGGATTTCGCGTGCCTGGATCCGTTCGAGTGCATTCCGAAATATCTGCGTTGTGATGGCATTCCCCACTGTTTCGACAAGACGGATGAGTTGAACTGCACGCAAATCAATGCCACCCGTTTTGATATGAACGAGACCGTGATCTGTGAGCATCCGGATCGCCTGTGTGGCTTCTCCAAGAAGTGTGTTTCCGTGGATCAGCTGTGCGACGGAAAGAACGATTGCGAGGACACCACAGATGAGGGTTTCCTGTGCGCGGACAAGCTGTGCGATCGCGGGCACGATTGCTCCCATCGCTGCCACAACACGCCGGAGGGATATATCTGCTCCTGTCCGGAATCACCTGTACCTGCAGCCGAACGGAAAGCGATGCAGCATGCAGCACGCCTGCGATTACTGGGACACCTGTTCGCAGGTGTGCGAGAGCAGCGGCAAGGGCTACGACTGTCGGTGCTTAGACGGATTCAATCTAGGGTACGATCGGTTCACCTGCAAAAGCACAGCTCCAGATGAACCGTACGTGATCTTCACTAACAGGCAGGATATCAAAGGTGTCAACCTAAAGACCTTGGAGGTGAGCAACTTTTACAGCTCTCTGAGAAATATTATCGCCCTGGATTTCCTATACAATAATGAATCCAACGTGGAGATCTACTGGACGGATGTGATCGATGACAAGATATACAGGGGTCAGCTGGTAGGCGAAAGCCTGCGTAATGTAGAGGCCGTGATCCACTCAGGACTTTCCACCACCGAGGGATTGGCCGTGGATTGGGTGGGCAAGAACCTATACTGGATCGACTCAAATCTGGATCAGATCGAGGTGGCAAAGCTTAATGGGAGCTTCCGGCGTACGCTGATCGCTGGGAACATGGAAAGCCCAAGAGCCATAGCCTTGGATCCGAGGGAGGGTCTGCTCTTTTGGACGGATTGGGATGACAACTCGCCAAGGATTGAGCGGGCCAGCATGTCGGGCGATGGTAGACGGATGATCTCCACCAGCTGGCAGTTGAGTGCCGGGTGGCCCAATGGCTTGACTCTGGACTACACCCAAAAAAGGGTGTACTGGGTGGATGCCAAGTCTGATTCGATCAGCAGCACCATGTACGACGGATCCGAGCACCATGTCGTACTGCGGAACAAGGAAATTCTCTCCCATCCATTTGCCATCTCTGTGTTCGAGAACTATGTGTATTGGACGGATTGGCGGACCACATCGGTTATACGCGCCAATAAGTGGAATGGTAGCGACGTCCAGGTGCTGCAACGCACCCAATCTCAACCTTTTGGCATCCAGGTGATGCACTCCAGTCGTCAGCCCTGGGATCGCAATCCGTGCGGGGAGAACAACGGAGGATGCTCGCATCTCTGTCTCTTGAGTGGGAGCGGAACCTTCAAGTGCGAGTGTCCCCATGTGATGCGCCTTGATCCAGCTGATGAACGGAATTGTGTGCCCAATGAACAGGTGCTTCTGTTTGTCATGATCGATGAGATTCGGGGTATTGATCTGCATCAACCCGATCACCACACCATTCCAACTATTAGGCAGTCTCCCAGGGTGAGTAAAGCAACAATTCTTTATGTTTTACCTTTAGGTTTAATTAATTTTTGCTTATTAAAGTTGGTGGCTCCACAACGCATTGATTTCCTGGTGGATGAGAGCCGCATTTTCTGGTCGGACATCCAGCAGAATGAGATTTCAAGTGCTGGCATTTCAGACGGCCTTATTGAGCCCATAATCAACACCAATATTGAGAAACCCTATGGTTTTGCACTTGACTGGATTGGCAGAAACTTGTACTTCTCATCGGGTCAGATTAAGTGCAATATTCTGGCAAGTAATCTGAAGGGCGAGTTTGTAGCCATTATTCATGAGAACCTCAACATGGTGGACAGCATTGTCTTGGATCCGGCCAAGTAAGTCAACTTGACGATTATCCTTAAGTCCGTGGGTTAGACAAAACATGTATTCTTTACAGTGGGAAGATGTATTGGATTCACTCTGCCTCCGATGGAAGAATGTCCCAGTTGGAGCAATCTAATCTAGATGGTTCAGGACGTCTGTTGATATATGAGCATGAGAACAATCTCCAGAGTTTGACCATGGACTTCGATTCGCAAAGGTTGTACTATGCCTATGATAGCTCTGGTATCGCCTATTATGACATTCCAAGGAACGAAACCCATAAGGTACTAGTGGCCAGCCATATCACCTCAATAAGTTCGCTGACCGTCTACAATGGAACGATATATTTCCCCGAGAACATTCAGAGTGTGATCATGCAATGCGAGAAGGAGGAATGCTCTAACATGTCCTTCCTAAGGATGAATACAAGTAACGGGATCCCTGAATCTGAAATCTAATTTCTCTTAGCTAACTTTTTTTGTCTTATTCAGAGAGCATTCAGAGCATGAAGATGTTCTATGCGGAGGCCCAGACAGGCTCAAATACCTGCGACAAGTGGGCCCTTCGGGGTGGATGCCAGCACCTTTGCTTGGCCACGTCGTCTACGGAGCATGTCTGCCGTTGCGCCCTCGGCTATGATGTAGAGCCCAACAATCCAATCGGTTGTGTTCCGCGGGCGGAATTTATTTTCTACTCCATCGATGTGTTGCAGGGCGTGGAAATGATCGACCCATCAGAACAGTTTGACACTCCTTCACCGGTAAGATATCGGAACGCTCTCTAAAAGTTGATATCTTAATCAAATCGACCCCTTAACAGGCTTTGGTGCCCATTTCCCGCGTGAGTTCGGCCAGCTTCATCGATTATCTGGCCTCCACGGACACACTATACTGGGGCGACAACGAACTGGGCAGTATCTCCCGCGTGAATCGCGATGGAACCCAGAGGGAAACCATTTTGGAGGCTCTAAATATCGTGGGGTACAAGCAGCAGGACTGGCTGGGTGGTATTGCCATCGATTGGGTAGCTCGAAACATCTACTGGAGCGACACGAAGCGTAATATCATTGAGGTGGCTCGTCTGGATGGTAGCCACCGATATGTGGTGGTCTCTAATCTGGACAAGCCTACTGCTCTGGCGGTGGATCCTCTGCAAGGCCTGCTCTTCTATATTACCCAACAGCACATAGGACGTGTTGGCCTGGATGGCAGTCAGCCCTTCGTTTTGGTCAATCAAACGCGACAGAATTGGGCTGTTGGGGGTCTGGTCCTGGACATGGAAGCCACCAAGGTGTACTGGTGTGAGCGATATCCGGATGCCCTGATGAAGGTTGACTACGATGGAAATCTGAGGCAGCAGCTGTTAAACGAAAGCCTCAACAATCCAGTGGCGCTGGCTAAGATGGGAGACTATCTGTATTGGGCAGAAAACAAGTACAACGAGGGAATCATCCGGGTGGCGCCTCTGGCCAATCTCAGCCAATCGAAGGTGGTCCTGCAGACGGAGCAAGATGCCATTAGGGATTTGAAGATCTACTCCAAGCATCTTCAGCGGGGAAGTAATCCTTGTGGGCAGAGCAACGGAGGGTGCGACCAGCTCTGCTTGTTCAATGGAACCACCCCCATCTGCGCCTGCGCCCATAGTCGGCTGGCTTCGGATGGCTCCAGCTGTGAGCCATACGAAAACTTCCTGCTGTTCAGCTATCGAAGCAACATCGAGAGCATCCATATGACGGATCATACCGATAAAAACTTTCCTGTGCAAATGATTTCCAACACCAGCTTCATGAGGAATGTGATTGCCATCAGCTATAACTACGAGGAGCAGTTGGTTTACTACTCGGATGTCCAGCTGAGCACCATTAACCAGGTCTACTTTAATGGCACCGGGCAACGCGTCCTTCTGGGTCAACAGGAGCGAGTTGAGGGACTGGCCTACGATATTGTCAACGAGCAGCTCTTCTGGACCTCGAACAACAATGCGACTATCCGGAGCGTTGAGCTGCGGCATCTTTCTGATGATGCCGATCAGAATCAAAATCACGTGAAAAACGTCCTGATTCTCCGGGAGAAGGACAAACCTCGTGGCATCGCCGTGGAGCCATGCCTGGGCATGATCTACTGGACGAACTGGAATGAAGAGATGCCCTGCATTCAGCGATCGTTCCTCACGGGCTACGGAACGGAGATGATTATAAAAACCGATATTAAGATGCCCAATGCCCTGACTCTGGACCTGGAGCAGCAGAAGCTGTACTGGGCGGATGCCAGACTGGACAAGATCGAACGGACCGACTACGATGGCAGCAATCGAGTGGTCTTGGCCCATTCGACGCCCAAGCACGCCTTCGCAATGGCCGTGTACGGTGATTTGCTCTTCTGGACGGACTGGGTGCTCCATGCTGTGGTTCGAGCTAATAAATACACAGGCACGGATGTGCTCTTCCTGCGTGAGCATGTGACCCGGCCCATGGGCATTGTGGCGGTGCAGAACAGCAGCATTAACTGCGATGCTAACCAGTGCAAAATCCTTAATGGTCAGTGTGAGGATGTGTGTATACTAAACAAGAGTGGCCAGGCCACTTGCCACTGCACCCAGGGCGTTCTGGCTCCCGACGGACGTCGCTGCATTGCTCCCGTGAATACGAGCTGTGGCACCTTGCAGTATAATTGCCACTCTGGAGAGTGCATTCCCATGGAGCTAACCTGTGACAATGTGACCCACTGCTTGGACGGATCAGACGAGTTGCGCAGCTACTGTATCTTCCGCCAGTGTCCGGACACGCACTTCATGTGCCAGAACCACAGATGCATTCCCGAGGAGCACAAGTGCGATGGCACGCAGCACTGCGGTGACGGCAGCGATGAGACCGCGTTGCTCTGCAAGTGCCAGCAGGATCAGTTCCATTGCGGGAGCGGGGAGTGCATTTCGCGCAAGTTCCTGTGCGACAACATGAAGGACTGCCGAGACTTTAGTGACGAGAAGATGTGTGCTCCCACACCTTGTGCGGTGGGCGATGTGGCCTTCGAACATTGCGGCAACAGCACCATGTGCATCATGCCCAGCTGGCGCTGTGACGGCGATCCAGACTGTCCGGATGGCACGGACGAGCTGGACTGTGCGAATCGCACGAATGTTAGCTGTGATCCCGGGCAGTTCCGCTGTGCTGCCGGAAACTGCATCGCCGGATCCTGGCACTGCGATGGTGAGAAGGATTGTTCCGATGGCAGCGATGAGATCAACTGCCCCACCGAGTGCCGAGGGAATCAGTTTGCCTGTGACAAGATGTGCATCCCAGCCAGCTGGCAGTGCGACGGAAAGAGCGACTGCGAGGATGGCACGGATGAGGTGCAGTGTCCGAGTCGGCCATGTAGACCGCACCTGTTCCAGTGCAAGAGTTCCGGACGCTGCATCCCCCAGAAGTGGGTGTGCGACGGCGAGAAGGACTGCCCCAGCGGAATTGGGGAAGTTGGCAGCGAGGACGAGGGACCCCAGTGTGGGGCTATTGCTCACATTCCAGACTGTCCGCCGCCTGCTCACCTCTGCACCAGTGGTAAGTTCATATTGAATTTCCTTCTTGCTTCTTAGAATTTTCTGCCCGGAAACTCTAGGTCGGATCTTGCACGTAAAAAAGTTTATCCACACGGAACAAAATATCATTGAATGAAACGATTCCATTGTGTGCGAAGTCATAAAATTATTAGAACTAGTTTTTTATGAACTGAAGCTTTAGTGCTTTAATTCTGCAAACAGTGCATAGAATCTTGATAAAAAAATGATATATTCTATTTTTGATCTTCTTGTGTTTAACCTTGACGGAGGTAAACGGATAAGAAGGATCTACACTATGTTACAAAATTGGATATTTATTTTTGTATTCTTATATTAAAATTTCAATCAAAAGTTTTCAAGTCGAAACAGCCGAAAATCGACATAGTTTCATCGTTTTCAACAGCATAAAAATATAAATTCAATCCTTTTATTGAATATTTTATTTTTGAAAGCTTCAAAGGATATATAATTTGCCAAAGTTTGCTTCCTTTTTGTTTTTACAAAATTAATAAGACACTTTTTAGACTCCAAAAATATGATCGCAAAATTGACAAAATTAAATTTTGGATCGTTTTTTACTTTTATTAACATTTTTATACCCTTGCAGAGGGTATTATAATTTCAGTCAAAGTTTGCAACGCAGTGAAGGAGACATTTCCGACCCTATAAAGTATATATATTCTTGATCAGCATCACCAGGAGAGTCGATCTAGCCATGTCCGTCTGTCCGTCTGTCCGTCCGTCTGTCCGTCCGTCTGTCCGTCTGTCCGTCTGTCCGTCTGTCCGTCTGTCCGTCCGTTTCTACGCAAACTAGTCCCTCAGTTTTAAAGCTATCTGCTTGAAACTTTCCCAAAAGTTGTCTTTCTATTGCAGGTAGTATATAAGTCGGAACGAGCCGGATCGGGCCACTATATCATATAGCTGCCATATAACGAACGATCGGAAATGCCATATCTTTGGTGTTTTTAAAGTTAGGAAGTTGGGATTTTCTATGGGTTTTATTTTTGGCTAATAAATCCGACCTCCCAAATTTCATAAGGATCGGACGACTATATCCTATAGCTGCCATATAACTGATTGATCGAAATGCCATAACATTGGTGTTTGTAAAGTTAGGAGGCTGGGATCTTCTATGGATTTTATATTTGGTTAATCAATCCGACCTACCAAATTTCATAAGGATCGGCCGACTATATCTTATAGCTGCCATATAACTGATTGATCGGAAATGCCATAACATTGGTGTTTGTAAAGTTAGGAGGCTGGGATCTTCTATGGATTTTATATTTGGTTAATCAATCCGACCTACCATATTTCATAAGGATCGGCCGACTATATCTTATAGCTGCCATATAACTGAACGATTGGAAATGACATAACTTTGTTGTTTTTAAAGTTAGGAAGTTGGGACTTTTTTAAGTATTAAGAATGCATCATATGAATAATTTTGGAGAATATAATTTATAGAATATTCTGCAAGGGTATATCAACTTCGGCTCCGCCCGAAGTTAGCTTTCCTTTCTTGTTGTTTTTGAAATACTTTAACAACATGGACAAGTACTTTTTGTAATGTTTTTTAACAAACCGTTTTAAGACTTTTAACGTTGTTATCGGGGACTATTTCAGTCCCCATTCAAATATTGTTTTGAGGTAGACTATATTCTTCTATTAACTCTGGTAAATACATTTTAAAATTTTTCGAAAAGGTATAGGCCAAAGCCAAATCTGTTCGAATGGTATTGAGGTTCAAAATGATAATAATAATAATATATAATACATAACATTTCAAAGTTTGGGGTGTATTTTTTTTAACGCTGATGATCTATTAGAAAACGGTATTACCTTTGTTACCTTTTTTACAACACAGTGCTATCAAACATGTAATTGCAAAATGTATTATTCTAGGTCTATGCATCGACTCCCATTATGTGTGCGATGGGGACGAGGATTGCCCGGGCGGCGATGACGAGTATGAGGGCTGTGTGCCGGCCTTCCCGCCGCACTCCTGTCCGGGCGGATCGCTGATGCACATGTGCTCGGATGGCCAGTGCATATTCAAGAACCAGACGTGCGATGGCAAACCGGACTGTGGCGACGGTTCCGATGAGCTGAGCAGCCTGTGTGCCCACACCCGGGGATGCAATGGAACCGATGACTTCCGTTGCAAGAACGGAGCCTGCATTCATGCCGATTTGCTGTGTGATCGGCGGAATGACTGCGCCGACTTCTCGGACGAAGAACTGTGCAATGTGAACGAGTGCCTGATTCCGGATATCTGCGAGCACGAGTGTGAGGACAAGGTGGTGGGCTACCAGTGCCACTGTCGGCCGGGCTACAAGGTTCTGCCCAAGAGTCCGCATCTCTGCACGGACATCGACGAGTGCGATGAGCAACAGCCGTGCTCTCAGACCTGTGTGAACACCTACGGATCGTACAAGTGTCTGTGCGCCAAGGGCTATGCCCTGGTGAATCACCACACCTGCAAGGCCACCAGCAACGTGTCCATGGAGCTGATCTTCTCGAACCGCTATTATATCCGACAGGTGGACATGGCGGGCAATGGCAGCATCCTGATCAATGAGCTCTCCAACGCGGTGGCCCTCGATTTCGACTGGGACAGCCAGTGCCTATACTGGTCCGATGTTACCAGCACCGTGGGGACGATCAAGAGGCACTGCCCGAAGGAAAACAAAACGCAGACCTTGCACCAAGCCATGCTCAAGAACCCAGATGGTCTGGCCGTGGACTGGGTGGCCAAGAATCTGTACTGGTGCGACAAGGGATTGGATACGATAGAAGTGTCCCAGCTCGATGGAAAATATCGTAAGGTCTTAATCAACGAGTATTTGCGGGAACCGCGTGGCATTGCCCTGCATCCGTATCAGCGACACATCTACTGGTCGGACTGGGGCGACACTCCCCACATTGGCAAGGCTGGCATGGATGGCTCCAATCCAAAAATGATAATCCGCAACGGTTTGGGTTGGCCCAACGCCTTGACCATTAGTTTCGAGACGCAGCAATTGTTCTGGGGCGATGCCCGCGAGGATACGATATCGGTGAGCGATTTAGACGGCAATCACACTCGATTGCTGCTGGCCAGGAGCATCAACCCGCTGCTGAACCTGCACCACATCTTCGCCATCGCCGTGTGGGAGGGTCGCATCTACTGGTCCGATTGGGAGACCAAGTCCATTGAGTACTGTAGTATCTTCAATGGACAGAACTGCACAACTTTGATAACCACGATCCATCGACCGATGGATCTAAGGGTGTTCCATCCCTACCGTCAGCAGCAACCGATCAGCGGGAATCCCTGCCTGGCGGCCAACTGTTCCACGTTGTGTGTTTTGTCTCCAGAGGAACCGTACTACAAGTGCATGTGCCCTACGAACTTTGTCCTGGCTGATGATGGTCGCACCTGTCGGGCTAACTGTACGGCTGCTCATTTCGAGTGCGTGAACACGTACAAGTGCATTCCATTCTATTGGCGCTGCGACACCCAGGATGATTGCGGTGACAACAGCGACGAGCCGGATACCTGTCCTCCCTTCCACTGCGAACCGGGTCAGTACCAGTGTGCCAACCAAAAGTGTACTCACCCGTCGAACCTCTGCGACGGCGTGAACCAGTGTGGCGATGGATCGGATGAACTGAACTGCGACAAGTTTACGTGCTTCGACACACATATGAAGTGCGGAGCGACCGCCAGTTCCAACGCCTTTTGCGTGGACAATGTGAAGCGTTGCGATGGCGTCAAGGACTGTCCGGGCGGAGAGGATGAGTCGGCGTGCATGCCGCTCGTCTGCAAGAAGGATCAGTTCCAGTGCGGCAACAACCGGTGCATGCCATATGTCTGGGTGTGCGATGGCGACATCGACTGTCCGGACAAGTCCGACGAGGCCAACTGTGATAATGTCTCGTGCGGGCCCAATGACTTCCAGTGAGTATCCCCTGCAAAGGGTTATTCCTTCAGCTGATTAACTTTTGTCATGCCTTTTTTTAGATGCGACTCGGGTCGGTGCATTCCACTCGCTTGGCGCTGCGACGACGACCACGATTGTCCCAACGGCGAGGACGAACCAGCCAGCTGCTTCACCTCCAAGGCCACCTGTGACCCCACCTACTTCAAGTGCAACAATTCGAAGTGCATACCCGGACGCTGGCGCTGCGACTACGAGAACGACTGTGGCGATGGCAGTGATGAGCTCAACTGCCAGATGCGAAACTGCTCGGAAAGCGAGTTCCGCTGCGGAACAGGCAAGTGCATTAAGCACAACTACCGCTGCGATGGAGAGATCCACTGCGACGACAACAGCGACGAGATCAACTGCAACATTACCTGTAAGGAGAATCAGTTCAAGTGCGCCGCCTTTAACACCTGCATCAACAAGTGAGTGGTCGTAGATGATTCAAGGCGTATATATATTAAAACACCTTCCGTTTTTTAGGCAATACAAGTGCGATGGCGACGACGACTGCCCGGATGGATCCGATGAGGTAAACTGCACCTGCCACTCGGACCACTTTAGCTGCGGCAACGGCAAATGCATCATGTCCCGATGGAAGTGCGATGGGTGGGACGACTGTTTGGATGGCAGTGACGAGAGCTTAGAGACCTGTGCCAAAACGCACTGCCATGCCAACGCCTTCAAGTGTCACAACCAGCTGTGCATCCGGAACTCAGCGCTCTGCGACGGAGTCGATGATTGTGGCCAGAACGAGGATGAATCCGACGCCGTGTGTGCAGCGCTGCCCAAGTGTCGGCACGATCAGTTCCAGTGCGAGAACGACGACTGCATCTCGAAGGCCTACCGCTGCGACGGGCAGTACAACTGCATCGACGGATCCGACGAGATGAACTGCCAGCCGCCGGTTTGTGGATTCGGTAGCTGTTCTCAGATCTGTCTGGAGAAGAAAGCGGGTCACTACAACTGCAAGTGTGCCGATGGCTACCACAAGGGGCCGGAGAAGAATGCCACCTGCCTGGCATCCGGTCCTGATCAGATCCTGTTGCTCGCGTCAGAGCAGGAGTTCCGATTTATACTGCCCGCCAAGCAGGAGGGCACCACTGTGGTGGGCTTCTTCCAGACCGACAGCCTCAAGATCGATGTGTTCGACATACTGATTAGGCCAAAGGATACGCTGCTCTTCTGGATTGACTCGCATCATGGCAAGGTTCACACCATGAAGATAGCCACACCCCATGTGGAGGGTACGGGAGTAAGGGTGCGCCGTGATCTCAAAGAGCTCACTGCATTTAATGTGAGTAAACAATCATGGAGTGTCCAAAAACAGATACTTTACATTATTATTCCTTATAGATCCCCGAACTAGACGATCCGAAATCATTAGCTGTGGACTGGATATCTCAGCGTGTGTACATCATTGATTCCCGGCACAATCAAATTCTGGCCACCGATATTGAGGGTAAAAAGTACATCTCTCTCGTGTCGACCGGCATGAATCCCACGGATATTGTGTTAGAGCCCGAGTCGCGCATTATGATCTGGTCTACGCTTGAGAACGGCATTTTGGTGGCCTCTCTGGACGGCAGCAACAAAAAGAGTTTGGTGGAACGCGACGTGGGCTGGCCAATAAGCTTGTCGATGGACTATCCAACGGGTCGTTTATATTGGGCGGACTATCGCAAAGGTACGATCGAAACCTGTCGCCTTAATGGCAAGGATCGCAACGTGGTTCGGCGCTTTGGAAACCGGGAGAAACCTCAGAAGATTGATGTATTTGAGGATTACCTGTACATAAAACTCTACGACCAGAGTATCATCAAGATGAACAAATTCGGCAACGACAACGGCACCTACTTGCTGAAGGGATATCGCTCGTCCGACATTGGCATTTTGCATCCCATGAAGCAGAACAGAAATAGTGAGTTTCTGTTGCATTTCTGGTTAGTTCTGTTTGAATCGCGGTTTGACCCAACCCCTTATCTATTCCAGTAAGCAATCCCTGCGCCAAGGATCCCTGCAAGTCGTCCCGCGCCCTCTGCATTCTCTCCTCGGAATCGCCCACTGGCCACAGCTGCAAGTGCCCCGAGGGCTTGGTGATGACCGATGACGGCGTGTGCAAGGCCCACGCGGACATCCCCAACTACTGTCCGCTGCAATGCAACCTGGGCGTGTGCAAGATCGTGGACCACGTGCCCAAGTGCATCTGTCAGCCGCAGTTCGAGGGCGAGCTGTGCGAACACTACCGCTGCTCCGGATACTGTCAGAACTACGGCTTGTGCACGGTGGCTCCGCAGATGCCGGGATCTCAGGAACCCCCACCTCTGAAGTGCACCTGCACGGCGGGGTGGTCAGGAGCAAGATGCGAGACCTCCATGCCCGTGTGCCAGAGCCGCTGCCACAACGGAGGATCGTGTCTGCTATCGGAAACGGACGGCATGAAGTGCAGCTGCCCGAGAATGTTTATTGGCGAGCAATGCGAGCATTGTAAAAATCTAACCTGCGAGAATGGCGGTATCTGCCGGGAAACGATGACGGGCACCCCGCAATGCGAGTGTCCAGATGGCTTTACGGGAAAGCGTTGCGAGATTGACGAGTGCGCCGACTTTTGCAAGAACGGCGGATCCTGTGTGATCGGCACCAAGGGTCAGCGGCAGTGCAAGTGCCCCAGTGGCTTCTACGGCGAGCACTGTGACTCCAGTTCGTGTCGGGACTTCTGCCAGAACGGAGGAACCTGCTCGGATCGAGGTGGTCGCCTGAGCTGCACCTGCCCGTCGCGTTACATCGGCGAGAGTTGCGAGTCGGATCTGTGCAAAACCTCCAGCCCGCCGCGCTCGTGCGACAACGCCAATGTGCCCAGCAGGGATCCCTGCACCCTGATGATCTGCCAGAATGCCGGGACCTGTCAAGTGATCAAGGGCGTGGCACTGTGTAACTGCACGGATCAGTGGAATGGAGATTTCTGTACGGTGCCCGTTTCGGAGGACAATCCCTGCGTGCGGTATTGCGCGAATGGCGGTGTCTGCCACCTGGATGAGTATAGTAAGCCCCACTGCAGCTGCATTGGCGAGTGGCATGGGAATGCCTGTGAGCTGCCGCCTCATTGTGTCGAAGGCGAGTGCAACGTCTGCCGGCCGGGCAGCTTTATCAACGAGTGCTTGTGCGATAAAGACAAGGTAGTGCCGTGTCTGAGGGACAGTGCCGATGCCCTGAAGGGAGATCAGGAGTCCACGGAGTCAGGCGGCGTCTTCTCTGTTCTGGCCGTCATCCTGGCTGTGATTCTACTAGTTCTCGTCCTGTTTGCCGGTGCTGTTTACTTTCTAAAGTGAGTTGTCTTTTGACTATTGCATCTGAGTGATCTAATCCAGAAACCCTTTCAACAGGAAACATCGCATAGCTCAGCCATTCTCACACGCTCGGCTAACGGACAATGTGGAGATCATGCTTACCAACGCCATGTATCGCGGTGATGCAGATGAGGCGCCTACATTTGCCAGTGAGGATGACAAGGTTAGTACAATTTGAATCGATATAAGTTTGTACAATTTTTTTTTGTCAGTATATACAAGTTTCAAATAACGAAACCTACCTACCCCAAACACACACTTAATTTTAGCACAACTAATACGAGTTTACATTGTAGGGTAATTTTGCCAATCCCGTGTACGAATCAATGTACGCGGACGCTGTTCCGGAGCCAGTTAACACGGAAATAGCGCACAGCACGGCTCCAGACGAGCGGAAGGGACTGCTGCAGCACACGCACGACGAAAATCACACGCCGGACATCCTCTGATGATTGACCCGCTGCGACCGGGAGCTGTGCTAGGCGCAGTCGGCCACGGAGACATTTACATCCCAACATTCAATAACGATTTGAACTCGAACAATGGACTGATAGCGTAGCCATATAACGAATTTTTGTAAACGTTTGTGTACATTTTGTTTCCTTTTATTATTTTTGATATTATTTTAATTTTTGGGCTGACCTTAGCCCCTTATCCAAAGAGCTCTAACTCGGGCAGCCTTGCTCCCTTTGTTATGTCCCCAATGATGTCCTTATACCTAATACCTGGAAGTCTTCTCGTCATTTGTTTACACGTTTTACAAGCAATGCGCCTTTTGATAAATGAATTTTTTAATATACGTCAATGTGTGTATATCCGAAACGTTTTGTGGATCTGTAAATTTAGAAGTTATTAGATTTAGTTGAGGCTTGCGAGCTGAAGAGAACGTTGTACATATTTTATACATTTATTGCCCACAAGCAGCCTAGTTAACATTTAAATGGAAAAACCATTCGAGCAGTCACTAACAAGTAGTGAAAGCAAGCGAAATCGAATTCGTCTTTGGAGATTGACCAAATATGCATTTAAATTAATTTAGTCTTCACAATGCCAGGACGAACCAGCGCCAGCACAACCAGAACATACAAATTAACGAACAAATTGCTTAGTAATAATTGCATCACATACTTTACACAATTAGAATACTTACGTCTACATTAATGTAGCATTATTTAGATGCACGATTTCAAAATCAATCAACCTAAAGAGATTTCCTGTATAAAATAATGCTCAGATAAAAGCCAAATTTTAACAATTATACAATGTAAAAAATTATATTTATACAGATAATTATGTATGTAATTAATTAAGCTAAGTGCGAATCGATTAACTAACGCGCAACAAATAAGGCACTGCAAAAAAAAACCTTGTAAAAACATAATAAATATGCATAAATTCGCAACAAATAAAACTAAGTTGTGTTTCTTTAAGGAAATTACAAAAAAGTATCTAATAAATGATACAAAGAAATACTCTTACCGTAATCATGCCTTTTTTCTCAAGGAATTTCCACGGCTCTCGCATCCTGGGAAAATTAAAGGAAACACTTTTCCACATTCCCATTGCGCAAAGCTGTTCAATCACGGCCATCTCACGCATACTGATAGATACACTTGTTACCCACAAGAAAACCAAATCAGCCCAAGAAACTCAGATAGCTGGGCCCATTCAGGACCTATTTTTTTGTTCTTCTGTGAGAAATGCAAGCGATTTGAATTTGCCGATGCACAGGTAGCCGGGATACATTTCATCCTTTTCTTGCAGCAGAAAAGGATCACAGGGGCATATTCAAAGTCTGTGTGTGGGAGAGTTCCTGGTAAACACCGCATGACTTTTTTCTGCAGGAATATCTCTATTGTGGCCAGGGGTATTTGTCTGTGGGAAAATCGCTGCCAGAGTTTTCAAATTTTTGGTAAGTTAATTTGTTAAATGACAATTAAATATGCCGGAATCCCAAAAACAAAGGAATAAGGCAGGCGCTAAACAAGTTTGCCCAAAAATTTGGTGAATTTACAAACATATATACGAAATCGTGGTAAGTGCGCATTCCCACAGCGATTCCCATGAACGAAATTAAAAGTAAAACTAAAAGTGATAGCCGAAACCCCACGGAAAAACGCACAGGATTCCAATCCCAGCATCAAATCACAGCAAACACGGCGCACAATGGAATGAAACCGAAGGACCCAGCAAGACAAGTGGAATGCAAGGGGACGAGGGGCGGGGAGACCTGCGAACAACCACAAAGCAAACAAGCAACGATAAAGGATCTCAAGGATGTGTGGGAAACACACGAACAAGTGCAACGGTATTTGGAAATGCCAAAGGATAATAGCGTAAAGAGGAAATGGAAATTATGATAATTTTCGATCTTTCGGCGGAGGTGTTTTTGTTTTTCTCACAGCAGGATCGGGTAACAGCAGCGCCGATATGATTGAGTGTGGGAAGTGCCGAGGATCGGAATATCGGAAGATCCGAGTCCCTAAAAAGGTGGGGGCGACGCTCGACAGCCACACGCAAGGCAGCCGCAGGACGAGAACAGGCTGTTGCGGAAGTTATTACGGAAGTGAAATCAAATTTTGAATAAAAAATCGAAAAAAGGGTCGCAGAATAAAGGATGGGGAAGTGGAAAATTGAAAATGGGAAATGAGGATGTAAATCAATTTGTAGCTGGCAACCTTATTCAATCACTTTCATATGGATATTACACTAAAATAAATTTTTGGAAAAATAAATATATATATATTTTTTCAAAACGTTTATTTTTATATTAAGACAATAATGTTACATAAATTTATTATTATTGATAAAGAAAATAAAAATGATTCTAAATAACCATTTTAAAACATTTTTAATTTAAACATTATATTAACAAGATTTTTCAAATTATCACAAGAATTTTTGTAATATTTGTAAGCATTAATGTCTTCCAAACTGAGGTGTTTAAACAAAATAATTTGTTACAGCATAACACAGCAGATCTGACTTGCGAACCGCAAAATACCTATTTCTATAAAAAGCCTTTGAAAAAAACGCAAATACGAATTTACATTTTAAATTATCATTAGTTTATTTATGCCTTAAGTTTACTCAACAAATTTATAATGTACAGCTCAGAGGTCTCCAGCCTCAACTTCCACACTATCCTGAGTGTAGCCAAACAATCTCTTGAGCATGTTGTAGATAATCATTTGTCGCGTCACTTCCGCCTCGTACTTCATATAGTCCTTGAGACGATTCTGGTTATAGAGCTTGTCCAACAGATCGAACAACTCCATTTCGAGGGCCCGCAGTGGAGCCTCTAATTCCGGAGTGTGGGTGCCAGCGAATAAGGCCTGCATATATATCGTGGATATCTTCTCCAGAGCCACATCCAAAGTGTTCAGTATGTCATCCTCGGAATCGTGTAGGAGCTTCACAGGACCCGTGAGTTTGGGAGAAGCACGATATTTGTGCAGAGCACCTTCAGGATCGGCGGCCAAACTAATTAGTGGCAGCATCATCATCAGAATTAGTAACATTTTGAACGTGTTTCCTAGCATGGTAGCTATTTGATTTATTAATAACCTCTATTAATGTTTTTTGAGATTCTTTTAATGCACGCCTGAAGATCACTGCGCGCTCTCGTTTGCAATAATATTTATTTTTCGCACACTGAATGAGTTCTCCGAGCTTATATAGCATCAGTTTGAAGCTTGGAAATGGGTTATCTGTTCAATCGAACTTTGAAAAACATTGAACGCAATGCTATTTCCGTCACCTTGATTGGTACTTCCGATTATTCTACAGGTTCAAGTACTCAATCAACTATATACTTGTTTTCGAGCAATTAGAAGAGTGTCACCTAACCGTATTACCTTCAGGGACACACTCGGGGTGACATTTTGAAATATTCAATTTCTTAGACATATTTCATTAAGTAGAGATATACTTTTAAAAGTCACTTACAACATTTTTAAATCGGGACACTCTCGGGATGACATTATTTAATAATCAATTTTATTTACATATTTCCATAAGTTAAGATATACTTTTGAAAGTAACATACAACAATTTTAAATCGGTATCCCAAATAGCTTTTGAGTTATAGACATTTAAGGAGTAACTGCTCGTCAGTTAAAAAGTGTATTGTATTTATCTTTAACCGCATTTTACTCGGATATATTAGATCATTTAAGCATTTATTAGAATACTATCAATTTTTTATACATATTCTGTATAAAGTTCTGCATACCATTGTATCCATCGATTTATTAAACTGATTAAAAACCAAATTTTTTTCAGGACAATAAAATATTTATAAAAATACCCTTCAAAATTGTAAACATTTTTTTTAAATTACCAAATATGGCCTTCTGGTTATGCGTCACAATGGGTGTGTCCCTTAAATTCCCAAAAAACCTTTCCACAAAATCTCGATTGATTGCTTGTTTCGAAGCATTTGTCTTTTATTATCATTATTTTCACTCTTTTTCCAGTCATCAAAAATCTTGTATTCACTAAATATTACAATTACAATAGTTATAATAAAACTAAAATAGAAACTTGAACTTAATGGTAAACACTATACAAGAAGATCCACATAACTTAAATAGAAACTCTTTTAATCGCTTATAAATTTGGGAAATGATAGAAACATTAAAGAACATAATTAATAATGAACTACATAATAGGCGTATAAAAATGCTTAAATGAGAATTACACAAAAAATATACAAAATCACAGCTGAACTTAAAATGAAGAAAGCGAAACATTGATGCACAAAAACATTTAGAAATCGTTGAAACTTAATGGGGGTTCTAAAGCATTTGAGTTGGTGATCTTTGAAAAAAATTGCAATGAAATAAATTAACAATGGATAAACGTAACATAGAGGTGGGGTCTGAAGACGATCTACCAGGGCCTCCAAGCGGAGCTGGACTTTTCGATGGCGCCGGCCAGGAACTTCTTGGAGGAGGGTTCGTCCAAGGAGCAGTCGCTGGAGTCGGCCTCCGCCTCCCTGTCCCGCTTCGCGACTCCGCTGGTGGAACTCACTTGCTGCTGCTGCAAGTGGGCCAGCGATCGGGAGCATCCGCTGCTGTCGTGGCTGCCGGCACTCAAGTTGAGCGATCCGCTGGTGTTGAAAGAGGTTTCGGCACTGGTTGGCGGCGGAGTGGAGAAAACCCCGGCGAAGCTGTGCTTGCTCATCACATCGACGGTGGGCGAGGCAGCCCGCGACTCCTCTCCGTGGCTGGAGATGGAGGAGATGGGACTCAGTGGCGGACTGCTCGAGCTGTTCTTGGCGGGCAGCTGCGTCTGCACGGGCAGTGGCTGGATGAGATTTCCCTGGAGATTGGCTGAAGCAGCATGGCTGGTCGGTTTGCTGAAGGCGCTCATCCTAAAGCTCTGTGTGTAGTCACTCAGGTGCGTGGGATTGGCAATACTGGCCAGGGCGGCGCTGGCCGTTCCAGCTGCCACTGCGGCTGCGGATCCTGGCCAGGCAAAGGGGCCTGGAGGCGGTGCGGTGGATGCGGTGTTGGGCATAATCAGGGCAAACTCCCCCGAGGGCAGACGCGAGGGTATGAGCTGGAGGCCCCCCATCTGGATGGCCGGAGCTGAGGATTCCGTGCGGCTGTTGTTGTTTAAGTCCTGCGGCAGCGAGGGGAACAGGGGAGTGGGAGCAGCCGGGGCAGCCGTCGAGGGAAACAATCCTCCGCGATAGCCATTGCTGAAGTTGCTCATCGAACCGATCTGCTCCAGACTATTGGCACAATTGTTCAGGTGGGCGCTGAGCCGCTGACGGACCCCCGTGTCGACACCATCCATTTGGCTAACATATCGGTTAACCTCCTCGGCGCACTCCACAAATCCCGTCTTGAACTTCTGCACCACGCCGGGATCCGATTGGATGGCCATGTTCAGCTGCTGGCGCTGCACCGACTGGAGATGCTTCACCGTCATCTCAAGTATGTCGGCCTTCTCAAGTTTGGTATGGCGAGCCGGCTAAAAGTAGAGACAAAGAAAGAACCAAAGTCAGATAATGATGAAATGAAGATGGAGTAGGAGATGGTCGGGCTAATTGTTTGGGGCCCTACAACAAGTTCAATGGCTTGGGAAAAAGCAAAGTTAAGGAGCACGTTTCGTGCCTCATATGTCCAACTATTCGCGTGTAATCTGCAGTCCACTTCAGCGGAGACCACTCTGTAAATATCACACGACCAAGGTGAGATTCAGCAACTACAGCGAGAAGAACGACCGATCTTCATTCTTTGCACTGAGAGAAACGGGAGATTGACTTCCATCGCTTGAATTTTGATTATACTTTATATTCGAATTTAGTAGCAAACTAAGCGATTGAATCCATTATGATTACTATTCGTGATCCCTTAGATCTTGTTTTTCTCTCAGTGCGAACTTCGTCATTCGTCGCTCCCCGTTTCTCCGTCTCTTTCTTGCCTTCTGGGACTGCATATTTTAGCAAAAGGTTCCCACGCAGGTCGCTCGCCAGTCCCCGCCCCCTCACCGTCCGCCCCCTCCCCCGCTCTCCTGTCTGAACCTTTTGTTTACTTTTGCTTTTTTCCCTCAATGTCTTTCTTATTTGATTTTTGGTCCGGCTCTCCTGCAGAATTCTGCGGCGGCAAATTTTACTTGATTTCTGCTTTGTAGTTTTCTCACAGCAGGATCACTCCTTGGAAACTGGTTTCGTTCGCATCTCCGTCGATTTCTGCGTAATTCCTCGACTTGTTAACACTTTTTGGTCTCTTGACTGACTCCTCGTCGGCGCTCTCGTGTAATGATCATCAATAAAATTTAATACTCAATTAGAGCCCTTGCTTTGTGTTTTTTTTTTCTTCGTGTGTCGTAGGAGTTGGTTTTTTATAGAGTTTTTTGTCCTTTTGTACATTTGCCGCCCTCGGACACTTGTATCTCAAGGGGTTCTTTATGCTCTGACATAATTTATAAGGAAAGTGAACTGATATGGATCGGGGCCTAGTTTCTAAGTCGCGGGCGGACCACTCCTATTCTTGTCTGAATCGCGGCAAGGATACTTACGTCTTTTTTCATGGCCTCCAGGATTAGGGATTTTAGTTCGTTGAGGCAGTGATTAATGCGAGCCCGGCGACGTTTCTCCATAATCGGTTTGTTGGTCTACAAAAGAAAATAAAAGAAAAGCAATTAGTTAATTGTCGAAATTTGAAAACTATTTATTAATACTGTAGTGGAATGTTTATACAACATATAAGTTTACACTAGATAATGAAATTGTGTCGCAGGTCTTTTATGTAATTTGATATTTTTCTCAAATACACGATAATAATTTTTGGAAATTCTTTAAAACGTTATATAATATTTTTAAAATTATTCAAAATTAAAAAAAAAGTTTCCTATTTTTCTCCTTATTTCCTATTTTGAATGTCATAAATGTTTTTTTTTGTACAAAACTCACCTTTCTCAATTCCGCCTTCGACAATCCATTGGGATTGGACATGCGTCCATTGGCGCTATAGCTGTCGCTATAGCCATTGGAGCAGTCGAAATCATCATCCGAATTAATATCGTTTTTGTAATCCATTTTGTAACGATTTTAATTTGTATATCCAAATAAGAAGTAATCCAAAAAATGTCAGCTTCGGTTTCGTTTTTTTATTTTTCACAACACAATAACTTTGGTTCAAGTACGAAAATAGTTATAACAGTTATTGCACGTACTTTTTAGTAATGTCCGAACAACAAAAACTTAACAAGCGGTACGCGTTTTAAGATCGATGTAGTGCTATATGGTTTTTCAAGAGTTCATTCGAAGGAGAGCGGCAGACGACCGCGCTCACGAGATGCCAAAAGGATACTGATCCTCGGAGTCCAAGAGCACTGGATAAAAACGAATCGAGGCGAAGGCAAAACGAGTCCCCGAGTGAGACGAAGGCGCTCGATTAGATTACCTGGCGACGCGGGCAGAGGCCTCGGCAGCGGCAGAGGCAGGTAGGCAGCTCAACGATCGCCGTCTGCAGACTAAGAACTTCCACCACAGCAGCGGAATTCCACTCAAATGGAGAGTGAGTGTGAGTGACTGAGCAAAACCACCCCAATGAGTCTCTGCGCGTTCGGGTGAGTGAGTTATTCCTAGGCAGGCAGAGTTGTCGAGTCAACGAATTGCGGCATCCAGTGGGATTACTGGAAATAGGAGCTTAACTTAAGTAAACGAACTTAAGCCCGACTCTGATCTAGAAACAACACAACATTCAGTTAAGCCAAGTCATTAGCCGTATGTTGAGTATACCTCCCGAATTCAGACACCTTATATTTCATTATTTCAAACACCTTTTAACAAAATACGGCAAATAACATTTAAAATAGTGGTAAAAAAAATAATGTTAAGACCGAATACACATACAATAATATACATATCTATAAATGTAAATCAAACAACTTTAATCAATATTATTTGATTTAATTTTTCTTTAATTATTGCTTTTAATACAAATTGTAATAATTTTTTGACGACTCTACTAAATAACAAAAGTATCGTTGGTCTGTTAATCTTTTTTCTTTTTGTTTTGAAATTGGTTTATACAGCTTCAAAATATATGTGATATTTCTGAAATTGCAAATGATGAAAATGTCCGATTCTCTTGACTGCAACCCAATTAAGAAAAGAAAAATGCATACATTCCAATTCCTAATTTAGAATGATAAATAAGTGGCTCACCTTATTAAGATATTTAATAAGTATTATTTAATACAGAATTACCCCAATGGCATACAGCTCCAAAAAATATTATCACTTTAACTTCAGATAGTGAAAAATAATATATAATTTTAATAATACAAAAAAAATTGATTCTTCAAAATCTATCAACTGAAATATATAATACATTGATAAGTAGCATTTTTAGGGACAGATGTTGGTATGAGCTCTATAAGTCCGGCTTTGTTTTGGGTGGCTGATGGCAATTTTAGTCGCACAGATTTCACCCTCGGCAAGGGAAAACTTGATCAATGCCCTTCCAATGATTTGCAATTCATTAAGGAGAACTCCTTGACAATTGTTCGGCGCAGCTGCCGCAACCCCCCTTGCAAGGCGAAATGCTCGGATTCGGATTCTATATTTTTGCCTGGCCTGCCTCATCAGGAGCGTCTTAAGGGGGTTGCTTGGGATTGGCACCGGGATTGCGACTTACGATAGATCAAAATCAGACCTGGATCTTGGGTCTCGGATTCAGGGTTCGGGGTCAATCATTACGGAGCTTACCTGACTCGGCCAGTTTTTATAGGCGATCTCCGGGCAGATTTTCCTTTTTCAGGCAAATTTATTACTTTACGATGTTGGCAGGATTAAGACCAAAGGAGTTGTCAATAACCATGGTCGCGGGTCATACGCCAGCTGCCAGCTGACATAGTATCTACCTATGATGCATCCCAATTTGGGGAGTTTACGGGAGGGATCATAAAACTATTGCGCCGCCTGGCAACTCTGGTTGTGCAAAGTGATCCCTCGCAGCTTGAGCGTAAATCCCGTGTTGAGTAATAATCTGTGGCGATCATCCATCATCCACAAGCTCTGCGGCACTGATCACGTCACCTCTTGTAAATTGAATAAATGCTAGTGCCGTGGTTGACAAACTGAACCATGGGGTTCGGTCAAATTCTGGACTGATGAGCCCATCACCCAGCTTAATAACGATCACTTGGGCTCCTTTAGAATGCCGCAAATTTGGCAAACATTTTCCCACGAAAACCCAAATAAACACGATGAGCTGGCAGAATGTAAGAAAGCCAGAGCAGAGAAGAAACCTCAGAACCATCCGACATATGTGGATCAATCGTCTGGGAGAAACGTGCAGTGTCTGCTGCTTCTGCAGAAACTGAGAATTGAAATTCTATAACGAAGAAACCAGGCAGAAATCAAAGTTCAATATCAGCCCCAAACACCGGTGCTGTGGCTTCTCTTCCTTTTCTCTTTCTTCCCGGCCCAGGGATCAAGGTAAACGCCATTTAGTGTGGCACGATCGCTGCTGATCGGTAGCCGGGTTTCGTATCTGTATCTTCCAGTCCTCCTTTTTGGGGCTTCCCGGGCAACGATCCTCGATGCGTCGTTGTTCCCAACGCACGATTTACACATTAAAACACTTTAATTTTTATTGTACAGCCGGTCGGTTGGGAGAGCTTCGATCTGTCGACCATTGACGATCTACTTCCCTCTTTTTTAATCAATTCCGGGAGGCCTGGGGGACGAATGCGGAGACGGAGACCTTTCTCAACCTCAAATTAGTGACTTTGGGATTATGTATTTTTAGCTGTGGGAACTGCAGTTATTACTTGGGGTGTGCTGGCTGCAACGCCCCCGCACCTCTCCCACATTCACATACGTGCACCAAAAATAATGAGCATGAAAAATATGAAACGGTAGCAAATGTGTGAACTGATCCAAACGGAACTAAACCCAAGTGGATTTCGGTGGGGGGTGGAATGGGGAGAAGGAATAGACGCCTCCTTTGGGCAAGATATATGTTGATTTAAATGAATTCCTTGTTGATTTTTATGGCGCTTAGCCGTGAGGGGAAAACCTGAGTGAAGTGTGCGGTCTGCGGGGCATTAGATGTCGTGACGGCCGCCCAACTTTTTGATTGTTTTTTCCCTCTGTGAGATATTTTATTTTTATGAATTTGATAAATGGCTAGCCAGGAGTCGGGCTAATAACTGGAAAGTTCTTTTTGACAGACTCCAAAAGGGGAAAAATATTTTCCACCCAAAAACAGAGACGAAGGCATCTATAAGTTTTACGTTCTCAGGAAAGGGGAATTGTCACACTTTTGGTGGTTGCATTTTGCTTTTTTACGGCTTATATTTGGTTACGCATCTAAAATTCCCTATCACGGTCGCCGACATTTAACGAAACGATTAATTCTACTTGTGATCAAATCAAAATGCCTTACTTACATTTATTAAATCTCTATAAAATAACATTATTTTTCTATTGCTTATATAATTTGTGAGCTTTATTTTAATAACTTTTAATTTTATGCTTCTAATCTTCTTGGCTAATACATAAAATCACAACCAAAATTGTAATACGACTCATAATTTTATATAGGACATTTGTACATGATGGGTAGTTATTATATGTGCCAAGATTATTGATGCCCAGCTGATGTAACGGTCACTTGGAAGATCAGCTGCTCCTAAGCCAACATTTGCACTAAACTGTCTTTCGCTCTCGTGCCAAAGATTGCCACATCTGCCGACCCCATCCCACTCTCCATCCTCCCGGTTGCATCCCCCAACACTTCTTTGGGCTATGACAACAATGGATTACGGCCCGGACAATGGTCGGCGCTAAGGAAAACTGACTTTCCAGGGGACGTGCGGGGTTTTCTTTGGCTTCTAGCGGGCCCTAATTGCTGGCAAACATCTTACATAACATCCATGGAGATGCGTCTCAGAATGGATTTCGTATGGAGTGTGCCTGATGCGAAACAGCTGCTGGAGATCTCAAAATCTACGACGACGAGGAAGGGTTGCGGCAGATTAAGTGGGATTTGTTTATTGTAAAGATTTGCGGTTGCAGTTACGGCGGCACTTTTAACATCTGCCATAAAAAACATCCAAATTTTGGAAACCTCAGACCAATATATAAATTGTTAAATTTGTATGATTAAAAATTGTCATAATTTTAATAAGACTAAAATGAAGGAATTCAAGTACAAGTTTATGATTCTTTAAAAGTACATTTGTTGCAAGTCGTATTTAGACTTTTGTTGGACAGTGTAATGTTGGAGTATAGTATAATACTATTCTTTTTTATACCCTTGCAGAGGGTATTATAAGTACGGTCAAAAGTTTGCAACGCAGTGAAGAGACATTTCCATCACCAGGAGAGTCGATCTAGCCATGTCCGTCTGTCCGTCCGTCCGTCCGTTTATACGTAATCTAGTCCCTCAGCTTTAAAGCTATCTGCTTGAAGCTTTCAAACGGTGTCATAGAAAAATCAAACAATTGAAAAAAATAAATATTAAAGAAAAAGTTATTTTTCTATTTTTCTATTTATTAAAATATTCCTTTGAGATATAGTAATTATTTACTATATCAGAATTACGCTTTTAGTTTAGTATAAATCGGACAACAATATAATATAGCTGCCATAGAAACAATGGCTCAAAATCGACATTACTTCACTGTTTTTAGTAATATAGGCATAGAAATCGAAATGTAGTCGTTTTGTAATAGCTGCAAGGGTATATAAATTATATATTATTTATTTTTAAATTATTTATAAATTATTTAATTGTTTCAGTTAGTTAAGGGAAACAAGCTTAAATTAAAATAGAACCATTACTTTTAAACCCTTAAGTTTATAAAAATATTCATCCGAATTTCAAACTTTAACATCAATTGACAGTCAAATTAGAGGACATAATACAGAACTAAGCATAGGGGAGTTGGAACTCAAGAAGTTCCCCTGAAATTCCCTTACTTCACCTCCCCATTATTTCCTCGACGTCAGCAACTGTAAATCTTCCAATAAGTACAGTCATCCCTTAGGGTAAGAATCGAGCCACCGCGAGTCATATCAATTCATAAATGCATAATAATTCCGACAGAGGCTAAAATTAAAAGCAGGAGTCGCTGTGGAATAATGTGAGAAAAAAACTTTCTCACGATCACCTTGATGTCGCGTTCATTCGAAATCCACGTGCAAAAGGGGGAAGTTCGGAAGGAAGGAAGAAACCCACCACCTCTGCACTAGTATTGCCACCACCAAAGGAGGCGGAGTAGGACGCAGGACCCTCTGATGGTGGTTAGTCCCTCCCCCTCCCCCTACTATTTTGACGATCGCCAGAAGTGCATGAGAATTTGAATTACAAACAAACAGAGAGTGTGCATCGGCATGCGATAAAGATGTGAGGAAGGGGAAAGGAATGGATTGGGAGGGAGGGTGCCAGGACGAGGCGTGTGTGGGAACTTTTGACGAGGACACTCGACCATGAAGCGGGTCACCCGACAGAAGGCAATTATTACCCAGCGCAGCTCCTTTTTTAAAGCAATTCCCACACGCCCACAAGAGGCGATAGCTTAATAACCGTTCTCGGAGGAGAATCAAACGAAATTATGGGAAGCGAGAGTTTAAGAGAAATGCGAAAGCCACTTTGTCAGAACTACAAATACAACACCCACAAAACAGCATCATTTTGTAAGCTGCTCTCTTCTTATTTTTTTCTCCGAGAGATATGCTGGTCTCACGTCATGCGCAATATTGCAACAAAACAAGAACTAAAAGGGAACAGAAACCACAAGAAACAAGGACGTGGGGCAAAAAAGGAGAACTAATAAAGGAAGGCAACCCAAAAAGGCTTTTAAAATCTTTAAAACAATCTGCCATATTTTCGAAAGCAAAATAATAATGTCGTTTTAAAAATGTCTATTAAAAATGTGTACCTTATTAATATGCAATAAAATCAAAAGACTTAAAAAATAGTTTTTCATCTCATAAAAACTAAGTTCCTTTAAAAATATTAAGGTTCAACTTGTGAAAAGGTATCCCAAATAATATAGCTAGCACCCAAGACCCCCTTTGACTACGCCCCTGGAAAAAGGAAAAGTCAAAGTCATCACGACCAATAATTTCTTCTTGTGCAACAGCAGGCGATTGTAATGCGATCCGTGGCCACTCAAGAGCAGTCATTCAGGCCAGAAATCTGGAATCCCAAGTGCGGGGACACATGAATGCATTTCTCCGGCTATTTTTAAGCATAACATTCCATTCTAAGTGATAAGGCCACGAAAAACAGTCCTCTTTCGCCCGCATACATGTGCATTTGCTTTGCTGCGCCTGTGTGTATGCGTGGTATTACTCATGCGCTCTCATTCCAAGCGTCGTTCGGTATTTTACCGGCTCCCTTTCGGTATTTTCCAGGGTCATACTGCGCGCGGAGCTGGGCGTTGTTGTTGCCGCCGAGAGCGGAGCAGAAGTATTTTTCGCGTTGCCGCCGACGGTCCTACTGACACAGAAAATGCAAAAAAAATAAGAGCGAAAAAGAGCTGGTGTAGGCGTGACAAAAGCGGTGCAAAAAGCAACGGTTCCGTGCAAGAAAACTTGAGTTAATACAGTGAAGCTAACCAGCGAACGAACTTTGCGAGTAGAACAGGCGAATTTGGCGCTATTCCAATGAATAGTCCTCGCTCGAACGGCGGTAGCGGTGGCGGCGCCATCTCCGCTCTGCCCAGCACCCTGGCCCAACTGGCGCTGCGCGACAAGCAGCAGGCTGCGTCGGCTTCGGCGTCCGCGTCGGCGTCGGCGTCCTCTGCCACCAACGGCAGCGGCAGCGAGTCCTTGGTGGGCGGCGGTGTCGGTCGTCCGCCCAATCAGCCGCCCAGTGTGCCAGTGACCGCCAGCAAGCTGGACGGAGGCGCCTCCAACGGCGACTCAAACAAACTCACCCACGATCTGCAGGAGAAGGAGCACCAGCAGGTTCAGAAGCCACAGAAGCCTCCGCTGCCGGTGCGCCAGAAGCCGATGGAGATCGCCGGCTATGTGGGATTCGCAAATCTGCCCAATCAGGTCTACCGGAAGGCCGTCAAGAGGGGCTTCGAGTTCACCCTGATGGTGGTGGGCGCCAGTGGCCTGGGCAAGTCGACGCTGATCAACTCAATGTTCCTGTCGGACATCTACAATGCCGAACAGTATCCGGGTCCGTCGTTGCGCAAGAAGAAGACGGTGGCCGTGGAGGCCACAAAGGTAATGCTCAAGGAAAACGGCGTGAATCTCACCCTCACTGTGGTGGACACACCTGGATTCGGGGATGCCGTGGACAACAGCAACTGCTGGGTGCCCATCTTGGAGTACGTGGACAGCAAGTACGAGGAGTACCTGACCGCCGAGTCGCGGGTGTACCGCAAGACCATCTCGGACAGCCGGGTGCACTGCTGCCTGTACTTTATAGCGCCATCGGGACATGGACTCCTGCCGCTGGACATTGCCTGCATGCAGAGCCTGTCGGACAAGGTGAATCTGGTGCCGGTTATCGCCAAGGCGGACACCATGACACCCGACGAGGTGCACTTGTTCAAGAAGCAGATCCTCAACGAGATTGCCCAGCACAAGATCAAGATCTACGACTTCCCCGCCACGCTGGAGGATGCGGCCGAGGAGGCCAAGACCACGCAGAATCTGCGGAGCCGAGTGCCATTTGCGGTGGTGGGTGCCAACACCATCATCGAGCAGGACGGAAAGAAGGTGCGAGGCAGGCGGTATCCCTGGGGCCTTGTCGAGGTGGAGAACCTGACGCACTGCGACTTTATAGCTCTGCGCAACATGGTCATACGCACGCACCTGCAGGACCTTAAGGACGTGACGAACAACGTCCACTACGAAAACTACCGCTGCCGGAAGCTTTCCGAACTGGGACTGGTTGACGGAAAGGCCAGGCTGTCTAACAAGAACCCACTGACCCAGATGGAGGAGGAGAAGCGCGAGCACGAGCAAAAGATGAAGAAGATGGAAGCCGAAATGGAGCAGGTGTTTGACATGAAGGTGAAGGAGAAGATGCAGAAGCTCAGGGACTCGGAGCTGGAGCTGGCACGGCGCCACGAGGAGCGCAAGAAGGCGCTGGAGCTGCAGATCCGGGAGCTGGAGGAGAAGAGGCGCGAATTCGAGCGAGAGAAGAAGGAGTGGGAGGATGTTAACCATGTGACGCTCGAGGAGCTCAAGCGACGCAGTCTGGGGGCCAACAGCAGCACGGACAATGTGGATGGCAAGAAGGAGAAGAAAAAGAAGGGTCTGTTCTAAGTCAACCCGCTCAAAAACCCCCGCCCCCTCCCGATATATTTAAGCGCTAATCTCGAGAACAAAACAAACGAAAGCAAACCCCTAGCGTATCCTACACTTATACCTACCACATAAAGTAATTCGAAAAGTGCATAAATATATCTATTGTTGGGCCCCCAGCCGCCCCGCAAGGCTTCTATTCGCACAGCAATCGTCCGCGATGGCGTTGCATTTGTTTTCTACATTACTATACGAGTACATATAACACATAGCAGTTGCAGTATTTTACCAATATATATTCACAAGCATTACTTGACGAGACACATTTGCTAGCCTAATGAATTGATTGAACACGCAAACGAATTAAACCGAAACAGTAACAAACGGTATTTACAAAATACTTAAATATCTTAAAGCTTAAACAAAACAAAAATTGAAAACCTAAGCAGAAAGTCCGAGTACGAGGCGAAATCGATCCTAAAATTAATTATAACGAATAACGAACCCATGTATAACGTATGCTATTGATATTGTAATTGTATTTTACCTATTATGCAAAAAGTCATAAAACACCCAAACAACACACACCAGCAAAAGCAAAAAGCGGCAACAGCAGCAGAAACCAACAAGAAACAAAATATACTCTTGCATTTTACAAAATAAAGTCTTCTCTTTAGTTTAACTACATAAAAAACAGAAAAGAATTCCTATTGACTTCATTGTTTACTCAACTGCAGCGGAAAGATGCGATCGAACAGGGTGTTCAACCGATCTGTGTATATGGCACACGCCTGAGAATTAACAGCGTGACGCTATGTTTTGAAATACGGATAGTCTGAATGAAGCAAAACATTCCCCAACCGCTGACTAATTTTTTTGTTACACATAAAAACGGCGAGGGTAAATATGGATGAGTCATGTTTAAAGGAGCATTGGCTTGTGAACGTGGCTTGAGTCAAGCGGATAGTTAAATCACTCGCCGCAAACAATTAAAAGTGTTTACTCCGTCCATTGTTAGATGCTTATTGGACCACTGAAAAATCTCGTGGGGGTCTTGAAAGTACAGTGGGTGCCATTTAATATAAACCAGGCTTTTTATTTTTAGGAGTTGCCGCTTATGTGTTTCTCGCCCATATGCGACTCAAGCCATTTCGAAAGCCGTGACACTCCCTATATGTCAATACATGCATACAATCTTTCAATTTATGTATTCACAGTAGCGGTCAAATCAATAGTAAAGAAAAATTTTGAGAACTTTCCCCAAATTGTAATATTTAAACAGAATTTTTTTCAAAAAAATGGAATTGAATGTTGTTAAGTAAAGTTGTATATGGAAAAATGTTTTTATAATATTTGTAATTTTTTTAAACTTCTAAATACAGAATGAAATTTAATTAAAATTGAATATTTTCCAAAATTTTTTGTTATTATTATTCGGTTTACTAAAGTTTTACTGTACAAACCTGTATACTAAATCAGTTGGTAATAATGAAAACAAGCTTTAATTTGCAAACCCCAAGATAATGTCAGATAAGATAAAAAGTTTTCGAAAAGTAAATATTGGATAGTCACATCATTAAAGAGTTGCAAAACCATTATTGCAGAGATACATACATTAATCACTATATCCACAAAAGTTCCCACTTTATTAATCCGATAAGTTAATTAATAATATATTATTATTTTCCTATTGCTAATATTATGACCACCCTCGTATGTGCATGAAAGTATTGCATTTTCGCTGGTTCTCCACTTGAAATTGCTTTCTAAATGCCCCAGACATGTGCTGTATAGAGAGACATGTGTGCATGGATATTTAATTTATGCACAAAAATTAATCCATAACCCAATTGGAAGGCACTCAATTAGAGCCGTATAAAGCGTAAAATGAAAATCCATTGGTGAAAGACATCGGAGAAACATGGAGCGAGAGTGGGCGGGGGGAGTGGCCGATCAGAGAGGGTGGTGGGCGGCAAGAGGGGTGGCAATCAAGATAAGCTTGTGTGTGTTCCAGCGGTGCCTGTACGAGTGCTCGTGTATGTAAGTCAACAACGTTGACGCAGCACTTAACTCAACTCGAAGCAATTGGCTTTGGCGATCAATGAACGCAACACCAGAGAAGAAGAAGCTCCCATAAAGAGGAATGAACTGAAAAAAATTCAATTGGGTTGAATTCATTTTAAGTTGTAATATTTATCTGATGAATTTGGTAATTTTAATTTTTAAATTTTATTTATTCTAAGATTATTTTAAAATCCCGAATAACTTATTTGTCGAATTTTGATTCAAAATATTTTTAATTTTATCGAAGATTTTATTATTGTTATTATGTGCAGACTATAAATTTTCATATAAAAATATGAAAAGGTGTTAATCCGTCCTCCCTCACCAAATGGTAAAACACAATTAACACATCAATACATTTCTCTGTCATAATTACATTACATTTCGTAGATTTTGCAGTTAAAGATTTTGATAGTGAACTCATACCACCCTAAAAGTAGCACCAGTTTATCAGCAGTAGAATTCAAAACCGATCCTAAAGTGTGCCGATTTGATGATTTTTTTTCGATCCTTGCATAAAAATAAGGTTAGGAATGTAATGTTAATAATATTGGATATCAAAAAAAAATTGTTTTAGTTTGATGTCCTTTTTTTTTGAGTGCAGTGGAGTGGAGTTCGTTTCGCTGCTGCGTTGTTTTTAGGACGATGACTCAAGTACACAACAAGGGGTGAGGAAGTGAGAGGCAAAGTGAGGTAGGTATGTGTGTGTGGGGAGCTTATCGGGAGCTGGAATGAGAGCACAACAGTCCCGGTTGTTTTCGCCTGCGGATGAGCTTGATGTGGCCTCCATCTAGTGAGCGTGTGTGTATGCGTATACGGAACACCCTGTTACTGCGTTTGCTACGCTTCTTGACGGAATTCCTGCACGTCAAGCGCGAAAAAAATACAAACCATCAACAGCCAAACGCTTAAGATTAAAAACAAATGTTGACCGTTTCTAACGAGCCGGCGCAACGGAAAAGAAGAGAGAGAAAGATAGGAAAAGAAAAAGGCCTCTCCCCCACACACCCACATCAGTCTGACACAGTTACGTGACTGCGAGAGAGAAAGACAGAGCTGCGCTTGCGCCTCGCTCTTAATTATACGGTATTCACAGAGTTTAAGGGTATAATAAGCCATTGTTAATATGAAATGTTAAAAAATTTTCTTTTTTAAAAAATCTTTAATTTTAATTAAATGTTGATAGAACATATCTTTAAAAAGTAATAAAATTATCAATTCGAATTAAACAAGAATACCAATCTTTTTTTAATATAAATATATTAATAAATGCATAGGTGCAATGCATTTAGGACTATGATGCGGTCATTTTGAAAATCGTATAGTTAAAATATTCTTAAGTATCCAAAATTTTTCCCTACGCATTAAAATGGACAACTTACAAATGGTATAGTTTTGTTTAATAAAAACCTTTTTTCTTTGTTCTTGTTAAATTTTCCAATTAATTCTTCAAAAGACACTGGGTATTTTATTGTCTGTTCAACTAAATACACTGTTTCATTACATTTTTATTTAAGATTTCCGTTTTACAATTTTAAATTGTCTTTTTACGAGATCTGACATTTGACATGGCAATGGGAAGTAATTTTAATAGGCTGGTCGGTTCATTGGTTTGTTTGTTTGATTTTCTCCCGTTTCCAATTCCCATTCCACTCCCCACTCCGCCTCCCGCATCGTGTCAATCTCACGCCGATAAGGGCGCGTTTTTCCGGTTTGTTTTTCTTTGCCTTATGATTGCTCTTATATTTATTTCTTACTTGTTTACAATGCAAATAAATTAAGATCGTGCGGGCAACGATCGAGAAGTTCTATCAGCTTTATGCAACACTTGTGGGAACGCAATATTGGGGCGTTGATAAAAACGCTGGGTTCATAAATTATTTGGCGCGGCTAAAGCCAAACAAACACTTGTTAAAATAGACTCACACACAAATATTTGCTTTGGAGGCCATGGCTTAATGCATTCTGTCCTTGAGTTCATTTAATTTTTAATATTTTTTATTACTTGCTTGAAAGTCCAATAATTTTAAGTTTTCCTAAATTTTTTATTAGACTTATTTAGTGCTTTAGCTTACTAAAGTAATTACAAAGTGTTTACATACGTAAAACAAGCCAGTCTGAACCACATTTAATTTTAGAATATCTAAAAAAAGTTGTATATTTCATTTACATTTTACCATTAAAAGATTATGTTCTATATAGAAAAGTAAGACTGTACTTAGTCTGGTATTGTTGAAGCGATAGCTGAAGTGGACATAGTCTGGAGATCTGCGCGTGTGGTCCTATATCCTGCTGCCCGATCGGAAGTGGTTCTCCTCCACATCCGTTTCATCTACATTTCTCTCCATTTCGATCCCATAGCGGTACAATTTAATTCACCATCTATTACTTGCTCACTCACAATCTTTGTTTCTCTCGATTTCTTATTCCTTCAGTCCCTTTTTTGATTTCCGTTACGCTTGCGCGTGAAGCGTGCACAACATCCGCTCTTTACTTCCCTTTTCTCCTCCGCAAATATTTCGTTGTGCATTTTACAGTTAAAACATTTCAATTGTCTCGACATCCTGGGAATCGCAGCTATTAACAGGTGATCCCGCTATCTGGCAATCATTTGTGAAGGTGTGAAAATATATTCCGAGATATTCAGAGAGTTTTGAGGGTGGATTTTAAGCCATTGTTCGTTTGTTCATCCTCCAAGTGTGGGAAGTATGTACATTAATAATTTAATTGAGTTGTAGCATAAATGGAATTCATGAAATACGAATTTTGTTAGAAAAAAGTTAAGTGGGGAATGATGAAAAAATTAACTTGTTTTAAATAACATTTTTAACATAATTCATATCATATTATTTTTTAAAATAAAAATTGTAATCGGAGTATTTGCATATTATATATATGTACATACAAGTATATAAGGAAGAGTTTATAGGGTCAAAAATGTGTTTTTCACTGCGTCGCAAACTAAAATTGTATACCGACGGCAAGGGTATAACAAAATTAGTATAGTATTTCAGGACAACACTTAATTTTTTTTTATCTTAAGGACAATTTACTTTGTATAAATTTTCATTTTCAATTACTTTCTTCGACTGGATGAGCTGTACTTAGACAAAACTGCGTTTTGTTATCGCGATTGTGACGCCAAAATAACAGGGCATAAAAACTTTAAAATTTACTGATAGTTAATGCTTTCTTTATCTCTTATTCTATTTCGTAATTAATTTATTGTTGAAACAAAGATCTTAAAGGAAGATTGCAACCATTAAACTAATTCGTTCGGCTACAAATAACATCGAAAAGCAATGCCCAGGCACTTATAGATGCAAGAAAAACCTATTTGTGACTGCTATAAACTCATTATATTATTTTAAATACTTCTTTAAATATAAAAAAAAAATTTTTTTTTCGTGAAGGGTGACTTTTTTCTGGAAATGCTTATTTATGTAAATATTTGTGCCATGTAATAAATAGATTAATATGTTTTTAAAATGATACCAGAATAATAATTTCGCTTTGAATGACACAGTTAAGAATATGTTTTCAAGATCCCCCTCCAATCATACAGATTTCGGAGCACAATTTGACGTTTTTTTTTTTTGGACAGCCATTTATCCCACAATCTGTCAGGGCACTTGACACATGGTCTCAAGAACACTAACCGCACAATTATGCCTCATAAACGCTCCCAACAATGCAAAGCAACAAAGGACAAAAGGAAAAAATCAAAACTGAAAGGGCTATTTCGGGTATAATTTCATGTAATTGGGGACAGTTGGCAAAGAGCAGATTTGTGGTCTGCCGCTCTGACCCTGGGAACAGATTTCATTGGGCATTGACAGTTGCCCCAGTCGGTTATGCAAACTCAATTTGGGTCACCCAGAGTTCCTGGGGACGCCAGAGGGGGTGGCGGATGGCGTCTGTTCATAACGTGGCAGTTCGTCAAGTGACCTGAATGTATGTTAGGTGGAAGCGTTGCTGCTGCGGTGGAAGGCAGAGGTGGCTAAAAGGGGGCATACAAAAAAATGAAAAATGTATCCTTTCTGGTGGCTTAGTTCTATGACTAAAATTAAAAATGTTTCGCATACGATTTTGTGTTTGACACAACAAGATATATACTCTTTCATGTAATAAACAATTAATTCTTTATTTACCTGTTAAAAATTATATATTTTATATGCAATGATTCATACTTCCTTACCTTGTAAAGTTTTTATCAGAATTTAAAATGTGTCAGCAACTTTGCTTGCATGTTAGAAACTATATTCACGATAACACTTTGGGCTTACTGATAAAGGCGTAAAAACTATATTTTTAAACTTCTCCAATAGCAAGCTAAAACGTTCTATGATAAGTGCCAAGAAGGTTTTTAATATTGAGAACTAAATAAAATTTGAAAGACAAAAATATACGAAATATATATTTTTGTTTTTGCTTTAGGTCTAAAAAGAAGATCGAGGCAAGTTGTTTAGAAAATTTGGATTAAATTATGAATAGAACCTGCAAAAGCATGGTCTTTTAAAAGTTGATAACCTTGGCTTATTCATTGATGGAGATCCCTCTCGTGGACGCCACTGTTGCTGCTGGACGGCCTTTTGTGATGCATCTTGGCTTGTGCCACCCTTTTCTTTTTTGTGTGCCAGCCTGGACCATTGAATGTCTCTGCATGCTGAGTGCTGCTCATCCGCCATGCATATGGGATGGTTTGTTGGAGACCCCTTCCCATCAGAATCCATTCAATCCGAGACTCTGCTCATAATTGATGTTCAAATAGCTGGTGAATGATGCAAGCGGTGCTGAGGAAGAGGCACTTGCCACAGATTTGTGTTGTGCTGGTCTCGATTGTGACACGTTGGGCCAGGGGCTTTATTATTATTATTCTTATTGTGAATCGGACAGATGATGGTTTTGTGTAGCCCCATCAAATTGATTTAAATAAGCTGAATTAGACAGGCGGAAGTGAGAGGAGTGAGAGGTGTTTCTTAGAGTTTCGGAACGTAGCACACGTGCCAGGAAGTTATCATCTGCCGAGGTGCAGGGAAATACGTTACTTTCGGTAATTTCCCGACTCAACAATGCGCAGCCAACGAATTTATTGAGCCACGCGGCAAAGGAGCAAAGGATCCCGCACAATAGAGGGACCCCTCTTCGCAGCCAGGACCCTCAATGAGGCCTGCAATGAGTTCTGTCTTCGGGGGTTGCAGTTGCACATTGGGCTGCAACATCGTCCTGTTTGGGTAATTGTTATCTGTGATCCCGAAATGATCGTTACTTTGAGCCATGGGCCCGGTGTTCTTTTCCTGGCACGCGCCAAAGTCTCCCCCACTTCGTTCTACTTCCAACAGCTGGTCTTCCTTTTTTACGGAGTCCTGCAGGACATTTTAGTAATTGAAATGGCAGCCCAGATTCTTTTTTTAGCTGATCCCTTGAAACTGTGAGAAAGGTCGCACTGGTAGGTCTCAAATCTGTCAGAATCTGTCACTATGTTTTTGGAAATATGCGAAATTTTCGTTTTAAATCCAAAATGTATGTAGGGGCTCTGTAGTGTTGTTTTAAACTAGTTTCTAGTTTTGACGTATGTTAACCGGTAAAAATTCGATTTCCAAGGATTACATAAGTGGGACTTAATCTTAAGCATGAGAACAGAGTGTAAAAACAAACAGTTTAAATCATTTTTTTAGTTCACCTGTTATTCATTTTTCTTGGAACCGACAATTCTTCAGTTTATAATTGGGATATTTTGACCTTAACTATTTCCAGTGTGTTGACTTCATTGTTATGTTTATTAAGTTTCATGTAGCAATAAAAAAGGAAATTAATTTTGTCGAATTGTAGCTACAATCCAAGGTGTATGGTAATTAACATCCGTGTATATTCCATAGCTTGTGTCGCCATGTCCTGAGCTGAATATTCCGAATTGAACGATCATAGGGCTTTCATCAAAAAGAACCTGTCCTCCCAAAGGAGTTCCGGGGTCAGCGGTAAGTGCAAAAATAGCGGGCTTTTGGCAGCAAAATCGTTCTTCTTGTTTGCGACACCAATATTCGTTCATTCCTGGGTCAACCCTGTTGACAAGGACCTGTCGAACAGTTTGTTGGGTATCACCTTTAGTTTGACTCCATCCAGTTAAGATAAAGCTCGGGATAGCTTTGATCGTTGTCCTCAAGTCAGGGTTTAAAAGAATGCAGATCGGCCTGATTTTAGCTGAAGTAGAGAAAGCGTACTTAACATGACACCACAAGATAAGGAGGTTACGGTAGTTAAAACGAGGACGGAAGCTAACTTCGGCAAGCCGAAGTTTTAATACCCTTGCAGACTTTGACGAAATTGCTAAAAGTGAAAAAGTAGCGAAAGGAATAAGGTATACATAAGTAAACTAGATTTGCATCGTTTCAAGTCAATTGCTTTTATACTGCAAAAATGTCATATACAAATAGAAAAAAAGGGATACTTTCGCAGCCTTTAACAATTTTTCCTATCTCCTTTAAGATATAGACTTCCGAGCGGCAAGCGCTTTTACCCTAATCAATTTATGCGTAAATAAATAAGAATTGGAAAATTTTATGTTAGTAGCTTACACACTGCGCGAAATATTCTGATAATCATCAAATTTGGACCGATTTCACCCTATTGTTCCTATGGGAGCTATAGGATATAGACGTCCGATCGGCACGCGCTTTCACCTTGACCAATGTATGCATAAACGAGGACGGAAGCTAACTTCGGCAAGCCGAAGTTTTAATACCCTTGCAGACTTTGACGAAATTGCTAAAAGTGAAAAAGTAGCGAAAGGAATAAGGTATACATAAGTAAACTAGATTTGCATCGTTTCAAGTCAATTGCTTTTATACTGCAAAAATGTCATATACAAAAGGGATACTTTCGCAGAATTTAACAATTTTTCCTATCTCCTTTAAGATATAGACTTCCGAGCGGCAAGCGCTTTTACCCTAATCAAGATATGCGTAAATAAATAAGAATTGGAAAATTTTATGTTAGTAGCTTACACACTGCGCGAAATATCCTAAAAATCATTAAATTTGGACCGATTATCTCCTTTAAGATATAGACGTCCGATCGGCAAGCGCTTTTACCCTGATCAAGGTATGCGTAAATAAATAAGACTTGGAAAAATGTATGTCAATAGCTTATACACTGCGCGAAATATTCTAAAAAACATGAAATTTTGACCGATTTCACCGTATTGTTCCTATGGGAGCTATAGGATATAGACGTCCGATCAGCACGCGCTTTTACCTTGATGAAGGAATGCATAAAAAAATACGATTTGAAAAAATGTACAGCAATAGCTTTTACACATCGCGAAATATTCTGAAAAACATCAAATTTGGACCGATTTTACCCTATTGTTCCTATGGGAGCTATAGGATATAGACGTCCGATCGTCACGCGCTTTTACCCTGATCAAGGTACGCATAAAAAAATAAGATTTGGAAAGATTTATGTCAATAGCTTTTACACTGCGCGAAATATCTTCCATTCTTGCAAGTTATATCCGATTGTTCCTATGGGAGCTATAGGATATAGACATCCGATCGGGGCGGTTTTCAAACTTGATCTGCGTACACTTGTTTTAGGACGACTGTGAAAGTTTCAGATCGCTAGCTTTTAAACTGAGCTCGCAAACGGTATTGAAACAGACGGACAGACGGACAGACGGACGGACGGACAGACGGACAGACGGACATGGCTATATCGACTCCCCTATTGATCCTGATCAAGAATATATATACTTTATAGGGTCGGAAACGTCTCCTTCACTGCGTTACAAACTTCTGACCAAAATTATAATACCCTCTGCAAGGGTATAAAAGTACGTACCTCGACCTTCTAAAGATCGATTCAGTTTAAGTAAAGCAATATCGTCGGACATTATAGTTTCGTATCTTTGATGACGAAAAACACTCATGACTAGGAAGTCTTCTGTTCCATTTGATTGATAATGTCCCAATCTGACATATCTGTAAAAATAAATCAATCATTTTAATTTACAGATATTTCTATCTATATAGCGGTTAGAATTTATTACTTACAAGTTTTTTGTTATGTCTGCACAATGACCCGACGTAAGAACAAAGTCTGAAATAGTATTTGAAAATAGAATTTTTTAGTACTATTATTTTTAATTTCATTTATTTAAAGCATTTATTCTGTCAATTAAATAGTTTCGATATTGAAATTAGGAATTCAAAGTAAATTTAAATTATTGTATACAAACGAATAATAGTTCAATTTAATTGAATACTTAAACTAAAAACAAATACGAACTATAAGTAATGAGTGATCCTGAGCATGCGTATGCCCCTTGGCGAACTAAGTATGCCATCCATGGGGCTGGATCAACTTCTTGTCTATCGTTAGGCGGTAGGCATCCTGGTTCCAGCAACTGAGCCGATCTCTGAGTCCCTAGGACTAAGACTGCCGAAAAAAGCACTAGAAATGTTGCGAGCATCATCTTAAGTGAAAGCCGGGAATCAAACTGTTCAAATTTTACTTTGCAATTTAAACATAGCTGATAAGCAGTACAATTGGTGATAAGCCAAGCCAAGATTTAGAAAGTTTGCCCACAACAAATGTATATTTACAGTAGAATCCGGTTATAACGACTCCGTTTATAGCGTCCGTCCGGTTATTGGGACGAAAACTCGATGGCTTGGTTGACTCCATACAAACTTATATGATACAAACTTATATGGATAGTGCGTCTTCCGGGTATAACGACGTAAAACCGTCGGTCCCTTGAGAGTCGCTATAACCGGATTCTACTGTTTATATGTATATAAAATGATCTTAGACCCCTCGATCTGATTCATTCTTCAAAATGAAGTATTTCTTAGAATGAAATCCAATGAATCTTCCACAAAAAAAACAAGATAGAACGCTATAGTCAGGTGCCCGACTATCAGATACCCGTTACTCAGCTAAAGGGAGTGCGAGGGAGATGGAGATAGAAACTTTGATCACGCATAACTTTTTAACGAATGGTCCGATTTGAAAAATTTCTTCTACATTTCGATAGGTATTGATAAACACAATAAAACTGCATTTTTACTTTTCCGAAATATTTAAATTTTTAAAATCGTATATAAGCGATTGTGGGCGTTAAAGGGGCGAGGCACCATTTTGAAACAAACTTGCGCTGCGTAGGAACTTCAAAATCTACATGCAAAATGCCAATCTTCTAGCTTTTATAGTTTCCGAGATCTCAGCGTTCATACGGACAGACAGACAGACAGACAGACAGACAGACAGACAGACAACGGACAGACAGACGGACAGACGGACAGACGGACATGGCTAAATCGACTCGGCTAGTGATCCTGATCAAGAATATATAACTTTATAGGGTCGGAAACGCTTCCTTCTAGCTGTTACATACTTTTGCACGAATACAATATACCCTTTTACTCTACGAGTAACGGGTATAAAAAAACAATTTAAATATTTATTTACTCTGCCAGAGTGTTATATTGAGCTTGTAAATACAAGACTTGTTGTATATGTAAAAAGAATGGAATCAAAATTTGCATATTTTTAAAATACATTCTGTTTTTATTCCTCTACTTAAATACAAATATCAATAAATATAAATAGTTTCTTATAAAATAATAAATATTTATATATATATACTTTATAAGGTCGCATATGCCCTCTGCTCTGCATTGCCAACTTTTGACAGAACTTATGAAATAATTATATATTTAATTTTTATAGAGTATTTGATGCGGTCAAGCAATTATGAGATTATGATCAAAACAGTATTCTTAACAAAATCCACCAAAACTCATTCCTTTAAAACTACTCATCCTCAATAACTCTGCCCGAAATTCACTCAAGACTCAACTCAAAAACCTAAAAGTTTTGACTCAAAACCGAACTCAGCTCAGATCCTTGCTAAGGATACGGGGCGTGAAATGTCTCAGCCTCGGAATTCCGACGAACTCAGCAGCAGAGCAAAGTTCTCTAACCATTTTCATGGTTGCCAGCCAATTATCAATTCGGGGTTTTCTGAGCCCGGGGTTTTGGCCGAAAACCGAGCATCGCTGACCACAGCAAGTGTCGCCGATTTGGCCAAAGGACACTCCCCGGAAGAGAATGATGAGAAGGAGGATGAGGAGGAGGAGGAGGAGGAGGAAATCGGGATCCTTGGCCACTCATAAACACATTATGCATGCCACCTTGGGGGTGCTCGGTTCACAATTTTGCAGTTTTTGCTGTGAATGTGCAAAAGTGTCTATAAAACCATAACGCGTTTTCCTGGAAAAGCGGGGAAAATCAGGTAACGCCCTCGACTGACTCTGGCTGTGCCTGTGTTGTGACAATCTCCTTTTCTTTGAGAGATTTCTGTAGGTGAACCATAAAGCGATTATGATTGGGAAATATGGTTTTTTTCGACCGTTTGGCCGAAAAGTAAAAACTAATTAGGGTTTTTGTTAGAATAACTTCGTTCTACATAAATAAACCATTAATTTAACATATCGCTCAGCCAGAACGAATCGAAGCGAAGCCAGTTTGCCTGAGGTCAGATACGGAAGGGATCGCCTGGATCGCATGGCAACTCGTGACCAGGTGTGCGCCAAGTCGTGTGACGACATCGCATCGCACAACCAATATATATCCGCGCAGACCTTTTTATGCATATATCCCACTGACGTAAGTGCACCCCTCCCCGTCTGGAAATCTACTTAAAAAACGAGCAAAAGTTTGCTGCGCATGCGCAGCTCAAAGTCTCCACCCCTTGGTTTCTTGGTTTTGTTTTGAGAAATCTTTTGCGAAATGTACAATCAGGGGGTTGGTTCGAAAACGGAAAAGGGGGTTCGGGGTAGGAGCTGGAGGTCGCCGGGGGTCGCTGATGCGCAACGACCTTTCCCTGTTCCGGGGGTTTTCTTTGCTTTTGCAGCTGTTGTTTTTGCCTGAGCGAAAGATTTTCCACAAGACACCCCGAAATAAAAAAACAGTCTTGGTTGTGTGCAACGCGTGTGAAAGTTCTGTAGTTCCTTAGTTCCGTATTCCGGCCACGCTTCAGCCATTTTGTTGGATATTCCCTGGCTTTTCGGGTAGCAGATTCCCGATCTAGCCGCGGCGCAGAAGGAACTCGTCCTTGGGTGGGGGGAATGTGGCATAAGCGTGTGCTAAGGGATCTAGGGGAGAAAACCGAACTGGCTCTCACAGCCTGTGCCAACAAAAGAAGTTTGCCAAAGAAATTACAGTTCCTGCGAAGCGAGCTAAATGTCGTAAATTGTGGATTTATTCAGAAACAGTAGGCATCACAAAAAGTACTACATATTTTGGCATAAACTCACATTGAGAGGGAAACCTGATTGGGCACAAAGGGGGATCTTCGATGGCTTTGTTCATACCAATTGTGATCCTTGAGGGGATTTAAAGAAATATTTAAGTATGAAATATATTATTGTACATAAATCATAACCTAAAAGTATTTAGAGAATATAATTTGTAAAAACGCCATTAAACAGCCCACTAAATCTGTTTTTTAATTTGATTAATACGTGAAAAATATAGTTTACCAAAGAGACGTGAAAACTATTGTAAAAGTTAGGTGTTTGAAGAACTACCTTATTATTTATTACTTGCTTAGCTGTTTTTTTATAATTTGTTCACGGAATGTGTTTTTTGAAATAATTTTTTTCTGCTCCAATTATTTCTTTATTTTTAAATTTCGGAGTTTTGAAATAAAATTGCAGATATGTAAAATACAATATTATTAGCTATACTAATATGTAAGTCCATTTTTTCTTATGCTCGTTTCTGTCAATTCTTTTTTCCTCTAATACACAAAAATACAAGTTATTTTCGGTCAATGATTTTTTAAAATAATCGAGCTCCATAAAATTACAGTCTGCACATCCCGACAGACCTTGAGCTGTCCCAGTTCTTGGTTTTCATCATTAATGTCTCTGAGCACTTACGGCTTAATGGTCGGCCAAGTCAATGTAAACAAATTCAGCGACCTTGATGGGAGCGCTAATGGCTTTATAGTGCACTCCCACTCCCACTATGTGTGTATAATGTGCGATGCAGTGTCCTCGACACAAGGTCACATTTTATGATTTGGCAATTTCCAGCGAGGGAGTTCCGTGTAAGGGCTCGAAAGGATGCGATGCGATGCGCAAAGTTGACGGCAGAACTGCTTGCGAGGAAGGACTGCGACTCAAAAGGATGCAAGAAAGGATAACTTTATGGGCCGCTCGTAAAGACCGTTTGAGCATTGGACAATATGAGCAATGGGTGATTATTTGTTTTGGTCACAATAAAGACGACGGGTGGCAAGGATAATGCAAGGATATCCTCCTGCATCCTTAAGCCATTAGCACGACGATTAGCGGCTTGTACATCGGCACATTCGGCGGATGGAAGGGCTATGCCAAACTTCCTGGAAGTCCGGGGTCCTTTTCGCGTATATTCCTGCATATTTTTTAGTTTTGCGTAAAAAAGTGCAGCGAGATTTGCGTAAAAAACGTTCGCCAACGGTTTGAAAGAGTCAGCCTGTGTTCCAAGGATTTTCGAAAAAAGGCTTTGTCCGGTTATAAGGTAACATTATGTTGTTAATAAATTTCTAAGAAGTCCAGTTAATTTTTGTTTTGCCCAAAACTATGTGTCTACATTTGCGTAAAAAACGTTGGTCGGGGTTAAGAAAGTCAATTTGTATTCCGGGAATCTTTGAAAAAGGTTTTGACCGGTTATACTGTAATGTTATGTAAGCTTGTGTGCGAATTCCCAATAAATATGGTCGATGATTCTTAGAAAAGGACTTGCTGCCCCTTTTCTCTATAAAATGCATTTGAGTGACAGCCACAATCATAAAAAATCGACCGATAAGCCGACAAAATATTTTATCAAAATAACTGGAGAATAATAAATTGTCGATAATTGTAAATCTCGCCCAAAAAATCCCAGGGCAAACCCGTTAAACTAATTTTCCCAGCCTCTATTTCATCCCCATATCGTACACACACAGAAATGGGAACAAAACAATAAAAAATTGAGGAATTTCTCAGCGCAAATTCTGAAGGATCAGCAAGGATTCTCCTGTGCTACACTAATCGTTTATTATGATCAACGAGCTGGATCAATAAAAACGAAACGAAAACGAAGCGCCTACTTCAGGACATGTCATCGTCCTGTTCGCATTCGGGTTCCCAATCCCGATCCCATTCCCGTACCCATGGCAACCTGTTTCACAGGGTTGGATGTCCTTTTGTGTGTGCGTTGGAGTGTTACCGTTGCCGGCCGTGAGAATTGAATGCTCGGAGGGGCACGGCAAATAGGGGTAACAGGTTCAGGACCTGGCCCTGGCCCTGTTTCACATCCACATCCACATCCACATGCACAGGTATGCAAAAGTCAAATTTGTTTGCTATGGGAATTTGTCGAAGGTGTCTGGCTTGGGAAAGTCTTTGAGTGCGAGTGTGCGATGTGCGGTGGGAATTCGCTCAGCTCCTTTTGTTTGGTGTGAATTTGATGGAAACTCTGAGAATTGTGGGCGGTGAGTGGATGAGAGATCGGGAAGAGTTAGGGGGTTGTTTCGAAGTGGTTCCCAAGGATTCCTTCTTAGGCAAATAAATGGATAGCTGATTAGGAAAATACATGATATAAATTGTCAATAACAGTAAAAGTTCTAAGGCTACTGTGTTTACGAACATTATTAGGTTTTGGTCATTTATTATACTCTTGCAGAGGGTATTATAATTTTAGTCAAAAGTAAGCAACGCAGTGAAGGAGACATTTCCGACCCTATGAAGTATATATATTCTTGATCAGCATCACCAGGAGAGTCGATCTAGCCATGTCCGTCTGTCCGTCCGTCTGTCTGTCTGTCCGTCCGTCCGTTTCTACACAAACTAGTCGGAAAACAAAAATTTAAAAAAGTATAATTTTTTTTATATGTTTTGATTTATTTTTTGGTATTTGCTATTATTTAAATACTATGCAATTACAGTTTTAATTAAATTAAAATCGGATATTTATATCATATAGCTTCGATTGAAAAAATAAAACAAGAAAGGAAAGCTAACTTCGGGCGGAGCCGAAGTTGAAATACCCTTGCAGAATATTCTGCAAATTATATTCTCAAAAATCATTCATAATGCATTCTTAATACTCATAAAAACCCAACACTTCCTAACTTAAAAAACACCAAAGTTATGGCATTTCCAATCGTTCAGTTATATGGCAGCTATAGAATATAGTCGGCCGATCCTTATGCAATTTGATATGTCGGATTGATTAGGCAAAAATAAAACCCATAGAAAATCCCAACTTCCTAACTTAACAAACACCAAAGTTATGGCATTTCCGATCAATCAGTTATATGGCAGCTATAGGATATAGTCGGCCGATCCCGGCCGTTCCGACTTATATACTGCGTGCAAAGAAAAGAAGGGTGTGTGCAAAGTTTCAATTCGATAGCTTTAAAACTGAGAGACTAGTTTGCGTAGAAACAGACAGACGGACATGGCTATATCAACTCAGGAGGTGATCCTGATCAAGAATATATATACTTTATAGGGTCGGAGATGTCTCCTTCACTGCGTTGCACACTTTTGACCAAAATTATAATACCCTCTGCAAGGGTATAAAAAAAAATGAAAGAAAAATTTATTTTGCTGCTTTTCTATTTATCAAAATATTCCTTTGAGATATAGAATTTTTTCTATAAAAGAACTACTACAATATCCAATATAGCTGCTATAGAAACGAAAAATGCAGCTCAAAATCGACATAGCTTTTTTTAAACATATAAAAAATTAAATTTTAAGCAATAGATAACTTTAGCTTATGAAGTAAAAGTAAGACTATTTTAAGACCGTGACAAATTTTTTTTAAGACACAATACAAATTGTATTATATAAAACAATACAATTTAGGAAACTCAGTTTAAAGTTCCATTTTCCAATTTTTAAATGTTATAAGTTTATTGTTTTCTGAAGAATTGAAGTTTACTTGTTTATGGTTTTCTGTAACATATAAATTTATCTTAGCAGAAAGGCAAAATAAAACTTCATTAAAATTGAAAAAAAAATTATAGATTTTATCATATTTTAAGGATTTTGTATAAAACATTTTTAATTTGTTAGTATCAGATTTTCGCTTCATATATTTCGATTCCCACATATACATAATAAACAATCTACATAAATTCTAATTTAATTTTGTTTCCGAACAGAATGCTTCCCATTTCTGCTAATTTCCTGTGCCCGCCCCAGGCGCTCGTTTTGAGACATTTCACACAAATTTCGTGCACTTCCTTCCGGTGAGCGGAAGAAAAGGAGCGCATAAGGGCAACCAGCACGCAGAAAGGATATTCTCCGGCCAGACAATAAATAGAAATCTAAATTGCAAAATATGGGCCACGGCCTGTGGGAACCAATTTGATGTGGGCCCACCCTCGCATCATCGATAAGATCGTCGGCCAAAGGAGGTGCTGAGAAAATCTCGTTTGTTGTGGCAGGACAGAGGGTTCCTTTGTTCGCCTGGGAGAAACATTTTGCTTGTTTGTGCTCGAAAACAGGTTAACAGGTATTTAGCCCAGAGATCATTCAGGATTAGGGCGATGGATGGGATGCGATATCTCGAGTGGGTGGTCAGCTAGCATATGGAATCCATTGGCGAGGGAATGGAGCATGTTCGCTGTCCCATAAATCAGGGAACGAATTGAAATCGTTCGAATTTCATTTGCATTCCAGTACAAGCAATTAGGCTAAGGACTCTGAGAAAAGGGATAATGAAAAAATCATGAAAAAAGAGAAAACGAACTAATGAAATAAAATATAATGAAATGGTAATTTGATACGCGCACACTTATGGAGTGCGTTTCTCAAGGACTCGCAGGTAGTTCTGTTGGCATTCAGAGTCCTTTGTCTGAGCTCACATTGGCGCATCGAATGGCAATGCAAGCAAACAGATCCTTGGCCCCGAAGATCGATCGTTATCCTTGGGGGAGCGTTAATTAGATTTGCACCGAGCGGTCCTGATCAAAGGATCAGTGGTCAGTGGAAACTCTGGAAAAATCACAGACCCACACCTGTGGGAAAGGACCCCACGCAGCCAGGACAATATGCACTTGCACACATCTCTCTCCCCAGGACGTTCCATTGACTGACCTTTCCTCTTCCATTTAATTTCCATTGTATTTTGCAGTTCCTTTTATTAATTTGAAGTGCCCGCACTTCATGCAACTGTTGCGCTTGGTTTCATTTCTTCCTTCCGGAAGGATGGCTCTCTCCTGTTGGCTGCTTTTGTGCTGGTCCTGCACTTCCTGTGGGTCATTTGGAACCCTGCGGCCAAAACAGTCTATTGTTGATTAATTGCGCTGGTCAAGCAAGACGCTTGGGAAGAGGAAGTGGCGGTGGATGGAATGTCTCCCAGGTATTCATTAAAGGAGTCAAGGATATTAATATGATTGTACTTTATAACATGAAATGTTATGCTTAAGAAAATTATGATTATCACAGGGGAACGTCAATTAACTTAAAAGAAGACTTAACTTAAAACTACAGAGTTTTAATATTAATTATGAGCGTTATTGTGCAACAACCAAATGTTTAACTCAATTGTAATGTATTATATATAAAATAAGTTAAATTTATATGTATTATTTACTAATTAATTAAAAAAATAAAATATATGCATTTATTTTACATTTTATTACATAAAATGTTGGCGCCATCTAGCGGCTATTGACAATAGCTTATTTCTACATTACATGGTGAAGTGCCGCCATCTGTGTGTCGTGTTGAAGTTCTCCTGATCAGTGCTAGATGCCGCCGAAAAATATTTTGTTCCAAATTAACAAGATGTAAAATTAAATTAAATAAATAATATTAAAATCTCGGTTTTTTCAATGAAAGTACGCCCGGGTTAATATTATTAAGTTCTAAAAAATTACCTAAACATGCAATTTACGTCAAATAACTTAACCAGTTCATAGTTTTTTTAAAGATTGTGGCTTGCATTTTTATTTGTACTCAAGTAAAGGACTGTTCTAATTTTGATTTGTCAAAAATATTACTTTTTATACCCTTGCAGAGGGTATTATAATTTTGGTCAAAAGTGTGCAACGCAGTGAAGGAGACATCTCCGACCATATAAAGTATATATATTCTTGATCAGGATCACCTCCTGAGTTGATATAGCCATGTCCGTCTGTCCGTCTGTCCGTCTGTCTGTCCGTCTGTCCGTCTGTCTGTTTCTACGCAAACTAGTCTCTCAGTTTTAAAGCTATCGAATTGAAACTTTGCACACACCCTTCTTTCCTTTGCACGCAGTATATAAGTCGGAACGGCCGGGATCGGCCGACTATATCCTATAGCTGCCATATAACTGATTAATCGGAAATGCCATTACTTTGGTGTTTGTAAAGTTAGGAAGCTGGGATTTACTATGGGTTTTATATTTGGCCAATCAATCCGACCTACCAAATTTCATAAGGATCGGCCGACTATATCCCATAGCTGCCATATAACTGATTGATCGGAAATGCCATAACTTTTGTGTTTGTAAAGTTAGGAAGCTGGGATTTCCTATGGGTTTTATATTTGGTTAATCAATCCGACCTACCAAATTTCATAAGGATCGGCCGACTATATTCTATAGCTGCCATATAACTGATTGATCGGAAATGCCATAACTTTTGTGTTTTTAAAGTTAGAAAGTTGGGATTTTTTATGAGTATTAAGAATGCATCATATGAATAATTTTGGAGAATATAATTTACAGAGTATTCTGCAAGGGTATATCAACTTCGGCTCCGCCCGAAGTTAGCTTTCCTTTCTTGTTAAAACGTAAATTTACTTGAATTTGATTGGTAGTTATGTTGATATTAGGTCGGATTTAGTATATTTTTTTAGACCAAAGTATTTAACTAATTAGCATTTCTTAAATAATATAACAATAAATATTATAAAATAAAAGATTTTTAAATTGCCTAAAGATTTGAATCAAACTCAAATCTAAGTGAAAACTGTATTTTAAATAAGATTGTCCGTATTTGCTGAAACATTTTAGAAACTCAAGTATCAAATTGCGGCAGTCATAATTTGTAATGATTTAGCAGTGTTAAGCTCAATGTGGAATATTATTGTTACTTGTATTACCTTTTTAAGGTGAATTACCTAAACATTAGCTGCTAATACTTTTTTTTTATTTCTAATGGTCAAAGCATTCCTTAATTTTCTTAAAACTTTCATTACATATTAAATTATTATTAAAATATTTTGGGACTCATGCTTTGGTTGTGTTTTCCTTGTAACTTTCATATGCTTTGTATGCCCTCCTATAAATTTTATACTTCAAATGGTCACATATTTTTATCCGCTCCTCTCGTCAAACCAACCTTTCGAGTGTGGAGCAGCCCCCACTCGCATGCGTCATCATCCCACTGCGAAAAAATAAGTCCTACAACTGTCGCTTTTTGCGGTGACTGCCATGGAACTCACACCTCCGTGTTCTCGATCCCCCTGTTATATATTTTTTATTGTGCCAGAAGGTCTTTGCTGCTCCTTCGAAATTCATTTTAATTCGTTTTTATTTCTTTTTAATTTTTATTACATTTTCGTATATTAGCTTTGACTCTGCCTTAGTTGTATCCACTTTGAATTATTTGCTGTTTGTTTTCCCCGCCCGCTCTACGGGCTAAAATGCAAAAAGAAAGTAGAAAACAGCACGAGTTTTTTTCCCACCAGCATTGTTCCGTGGACTTTTGGGAGGAGGGGAGAAGGGACGTCTAGGACCAGGACCCTGCTCTGGTGGTCGGTCTCCGGGTCCGGTTTTGTAGTTATTGTCCAACGTTGACTGTTTACGCCGAATGCTCTGCACCACGTCGCGATCCGCGGAGTAGGAAATTAAAAATGGCGAAATAAAGTTAAATTTTTTATGGCTTGTGCAAATAAGTCACAGCCAGGCGACCGACCAGTGGGGTGGCAAAAGTCCGTGGAAGTGCCGAGCCAAATCCCGGCCAGCAGCCGATGTGCCCCGCGTGTAGCTCATCGCTTGTTAAGCAAGAAAATAATATTAGCATTAAGCGTTTGTCGCTGCGCCTCTGACAGACACGGCGCCATCCGTCGTCCCTCCCAAAGTCTTTTTCTTTTTTATTTTTTCTGATATTTATTTTACAAAATGGGCGACAAACTTGCCCGGCTTCGGCTTCACTTTTTTCGCTTATCCTGGTCTTGTAGTTTGTGTGCTTTCCTCTTTTTGCTCATATGGAGCACATCCAATTAAGCAGCTCTGGAAGTGGTCTAAAAAATGAGTTTTGGTGGGAGTGGTGGTGCGGCTGGTGCGAAATTGTCGACTTTAAAGGGATCTCGGGGAATCGGAATTAATGACAGTATGATAGGTTTATGGAACCACCATTAAAATTAAAAATAAATGTTTACAAAACTTGTTTAATAGAAGCTGGGAATGTTTATTAATAGTTATATATAAATTCCATAATACCATACACTTCATTATCTGATAAAGATGAGTAATACGTTTTAATTTAAGAATAATATGTATTTAATAAGATTATGAAATGCAATGCACAGTTTTTGATGTTAATATTAATTTTTTAATGAGCCACTTTACTGCAATAATATTAATAATGACAGTTTAAAGCCTTTTTATGTTTTTAAAATATTTTAAACTTTTTTCGCTTTTTGGCAATTTTTAAAACGTCCTACAAATTCTAATTTAATATGTACAAAAATATTACACAAGACCTACCCCAACTGGTATTGTAGTTCTATATATGGTCACTTCCACCTACCGATTTTAAAGTGTTCCAGTTTCAAAAACCAGTTTTTGATTGACACACTTGCACTTTCTTTCAATTAGCCGCAAAAGACGATCGTGTGCCGGCTGCTGTCTTTTTTTTTCGGCGGTAACAATTTTGGGATTTCTTCAAGACGCTAATTAACTCGTATTTAAGGCAGGAACAGGGCGTGGGTGCAAAAAAGAGGTGTTGAGAGATGTAGGCAGATCGCGTGATGGCTCGCCTGATAGCAACAGCATTCTTAAGAGGCTTTCGTCGGCGGAGCTGGCTCAGTACCGCGTTGGACGTTGTCGCGATCGTGATCATGTGGATTTTGCTGCTGCTCCTAACTCTTCTTAAAGCGAACTCTACCAGGGCCCTTTTCGATCAGTGCAATCACCAGGTGAAGCTGCAAACGGGCCAGAAACTGCTCATCAACTCGCCCTATTACCCGGCTTTGTATCCTAGAGGCACATCCTGTCGCTATGCCGTGGAGGCTCCCAAGGATCAGGTTCTGCAATTCAAATGCGAACTCCAGTTGCAGACGGTGAGGAGATGAAGTGAAAACAAAACAGTGATGCCAAGGGCCTATTTCAAATTAGTCGAAAAAAAGGAATACTATAGACTTAATAAACAATAATCTTAGTTTAGACAGTGCGTTCATTTTGATCTTTCTTCACATACCTTATCCTTTTTTTAAGGTCTATGCTGGAAAAATGATTAAAATACATCAAACAAAAAAATTTTAAAACATAAAAAAAGAGCTACAAAGAAAACATACTTAAATTATAGATCAAAGACACTGTTAAATGAAGAAAAATCTAAAGTAATGACTAAAAGTGGTTACTTCATAAATTTTTGAATGAACATTGAAAAACACTTAATTAGTTTAAAAGGATTCGAAGGCTCTTGCTTTCCCCTTAATTTTAGAACGTTGTTATCTATCTAAATTTGTCTTTTCGCACTATTAAGAGGTATTCAGTCTTAAAGTTCAAAGGTCAGAGTGGCATCACTGTGGTTCTTCTTGCCATTGCCATTTTGCATAGCTCGTTCTTCCGCAGCTTTCCACGGACTTGAAATGCCGCACGGAGGTGTTTCACTTCAATTCCGAGGGCGACGAGGTGTTAACAAGCTCGGAATACTTTTGCGGCAGCGGAAAATTCGAGCGCAAAAGTTTTCTCAATCGTGCGGTGATTTCGTACATATCCAATGGGCATTCGGAGCCGCCCTCAGCCGTGAAGTTAAAGGATAAACTCTCGGCGGGAACAAGTACAAGCTCAACTACCGAGGCACCTCAAGCTGTTTCCATAGAGGAGCAGGACGAGGAAGAGACGGAGGCGGTGCAGGAGGGGCCAGAGGAATCCGAGGAAGACCTCGGCGACGAAGTGCTGCACGTGCTGCAAGATGTGGGCGTCAGCGATGCACTGGCCTATGTGGCCTCCTTACTTTACGACGACGAAGATGCCAGGAAGTCCAGAACCACTACTATTTACCTCCACGCACTGCCAATTCGCAGCAGTTCGAAGACTTCCGGAAAACGTGCCCGGATTGTTACCAGCTACCCACTGGCCCCATCCCCTCGCCAGGGAGGAGGACGCTTCTCCTGCCTCGTGGAGGCCATTCGGCCCACGTGCAGCTGCGGCTGGAGCCGCACTCCCCGGATAGCCAGTCCCACCAACGAGGAGGCCGTCCTGCACGAGTTCCCGCCCATGGCCGGCGTGCTGACCAAGAAGCACGGAAAGCTCTTCTGCGGCGCCGCAATCAGTAAGTAAACGCAAGAAGATCAGGGAACAGGTCACAGGTTATTCAAAACTTAAAGGTCTGGAAATTCAAGTTAAGATCTAACAAAATTGCTCATTAAAAATGAATAAAATCAATTCTAAAATTTATAAACCATTTTTGGTTGACAAAATTAAGGCACCAAATTATAAGGAGTGAGTTTTTTAGATTATGTTTTATTAGCATCTGTAAACAAACAAAAAAAAACGTAAATCCAAGTATTTCTTCCTCAATTCAAATATGGATTTTCATCTATTGCGGTTTGTAGTTAATTTTAATATTACCTTTTGTTCAATTATTTACTTTAACTAATTTTGAAACAGATTTTAATATTCGAAATATTTAATTTTAATTTAAACTATATTAAACTTAAATATAATGCATATAAAACAAGTAGAACATTTTTAATCAAATATTCGTCACATTACTTTAATTATTAAATCATGCAATTTATGATTTTATATATTGTTTAAATATGAACAAAGAAATTTTAGATGAAATAGCAAACAATTTGTATACCCTTGCAGAGGGTATTATAATTTTGGTCAAAAGTGTGCAACGCAGTGAAGGAGACATCTCCGACCCTATAAAGTATATATATTCTTGATCAGGATCGCCTCCTGAGTTGATATAAGCATGTCCGTCCGTCTGTCCGTCTGTCCGTCCGTCCGCAAACTAGTCCCTCAGTTTTAAAGCTATCTGCTTGAAACATTCCCAAAAGTTGCCTTTCTATTGACTATATCATAAAGCTCCCATAGGAACAATCGGAAAAAAAATTAAAAAAAACAAGAAAGGAAAGCTAACTTCGGGCGGAGCCGAAGTTGATATACCCTTGCAGAATACTCTGTAAATTATATTCTCCAAAATTATTCATATGATGCATTCTTAATACTCATAAAAAATCCCAACTTCCTAACTTTACAAACACCAAAGTTATGGCATTTCCGATCAATCAGTCGGATTGATTGGCCAAATATAAAACCCATAGAAAATCCCAACTTTCTAACTTTACAAACACCAAAGTTATGGCATTTCCGATCAATCAGTTATATGGCAGCTATAGGATATAGTCGGCCGATCCTTATGAAATTTGGTAGGTCGGATTGATTGGCCAAATATATATAAAACCCATAGAAAATCCCAACTTTCTAACTTTACAAACACCAAAGTTATGGCATTTCCGATCAATCAGTTATATGGCAGCTATAGGATATAGTCGGCCGATCCTTATGAAATTTGGTAGGTCGGATTGATTGGCCAAATATAAAACCCATAGAAAATCCCAACTTCCTAACTTTACAAACACGAAAGTTATGGCATTTCCGATCAATCTGTTATATGGCAGCTATAGGATATAGTCGGCCGATCCCGGCCGTTCCGACTTATATACTGCGTGCAAATGAAAGAAGGGTGTGTGCAAAGTTTCAATCCGATAGCTTTAAAACTGAGAGACTAGTTTGCGTAGAAACAGACAGACGGACAGACGGACAGACGGACATGGCTATATCAACTCAGGAGGTGATCCTGATCAAGAATATATATACTTTATAGGGTCGGAGATGTCTCCTTCACTGCGTTGCACACTTTTGACCAAAATTATAATACCCTCTGCAAGGGTATAAATATATTTTTGTTGTTTTTGTTCTTTGGGATTTGATTTTATTTAAATATTATTAATTACGGTTTAAATTAAATTAAAATCGGACAACAATATCATATAGCTGCCGAAGTTGCATTAATTAATACGTTGAAGCAAAGACGAAAAAAATATTTGTTTTTTGGGATTTATTTTGAATAATGCTGGGTGTGCCTTCAAACTGTCAAGGGCTTATGCTTCATTACATTTCACTAATTCGTTTAAAAATGTGTACTACCAAAAGGTTTTAGCGAGCAATGTCCCAGGGTTACTTTATTGATGCTATGTAACAAAGGAATGTGGTTTGCTTGGTTAAAATCAAGTTCATTAATCTTAAATCAACAATCAATAATCAATTCAACATTCAAAATCACAAAAGCAAGTATATTAATGTTAAATCAACATGAATAAAAATAGACAATAATAAGATTAATAACAGATAATTTATTAAATATTCTTTTTCTATAATAAAAGTTCAGAATTTACTATAAATACTCTTCTCTTATTCTTGTTCCTCAGTTCATCATCACTACTTGCTGTCGGCGGCGCACTGTTTTCTTGGCCCGGAGACGAGCAGTGCCGCCCAATTGCGGGTGGTGGTGGGCGAGCACGACTTGGCCAGTGCCTACGAGACGTTCGCCACCCGTCGCTACGACCTTGAGGCCTTGATCCTACACGAGGAGTTCAGCCAGGCGAACGGGCAGCCCAGGAACGACATCGCCCTGCTGAGGACGCGAACGCCGATCGTGTGGAGTCGGAACGTGGGTCCTGCCTGTCTGCCACTGCAACCGACGGAGGATGGCAGGAAGCTTCCGCTGGCGGGGCACCAGGTGGTCGCCGCCGGATGGGGTACCACTTCGTACGGCGGACCACAGACCCACCGCCTGCTGAAGGCCACCTTGGATGTGATTGACGGGCAGCAGTGCCGGCAGACTTTGATCTCCGCCGGAGGAGGAGTTCCGCCGCACTCCTTTTGCACCTACACGCCCGGGCGGGACATCTGCCAATACGATTCGGGCGGGGCTCTTTACGAGCGGATCAACGGACGTCTGGTGGCCGTGGGCATCGTCAGTTTCGGCCAGGCCTGCGCCACCCAACAGCCGTCGGTCAACACACGCGTCGCCTCCTTCATCAAGTGGATCCGTTCCAAAAGCCCCGAGGTTGCCTATTGTCCTGGCCGGGTATAAGAGCAGCAACTACTCTGATTTATGTATTTGTAGAATGGCTAAGAAAGTTGTCCAAACTTAATGGAAAACCGCTTTTGATTAATGGGTAATCATGGGGGTTGTAAAAAGAAAATATATATTGGAGAAAGCTGAGAAGTCATTGTCAATACAGCCAATATTGTGAATTGCGCTGGTAACTATTGGGAATGATTTAAAATAACTCACTAAAAGTCTCTGAAATTTAAGCTACCATATGATCTATTTTTTGTAATAAGAATCAGTTAGTCGATCAGGTAATTCAAATTTAGTTACACAGTCCAGAGAAATTTTACAATATTAAGCTATTCATATAGTAAAATTGCTTAGGATTGTGTAACTTTGTTTTAATTTTTTATTTTTATATTTTCTTAAGTCGATTAAAATTATAAGTGCTTTCATTTCCAGACAATTAATTTAATTGATTCCATAATATATAATAATAATTAAAAATTACTATTAGTATCACTATTTATTTTTAGAAATATCTGTAAAAAAAAGTTTTTAAATTTTCCAGCATGATGTGTATAGAAGCTGAGTTTGACATTTATTTATTTATCATTTGCCAATGAACGTCTGCCTATAGCTATTCTCCACCTCCGATTTAAGCGTGTCGAGCCACTCAAAACCCGTAAGTGGGTGTCAAGTTTGTCGCTTTGCCTGAACGCGCTCCTCAGGAACACATCTGCACCACCGCGTGGATGTCCCCGCCACTCGGCTGTCAATCATGCATGCGAATGGAAACGCCTGGCTGGAGCTCTATGTCCTCCGCCTGCGGCATTGCAATTAAGCGCAAATGTCAACTAATTAACCTCTGGGGCGGCGATTGCAATCCGCAATCGGCAATCGGCAACCTATAACCCTTCACTCAGCCGGAGGGCCTGTCAATAAAATTCTTTTCAACTGCTTTATTTTTACACAGCCGGAATCTTCCTTTCATATAAATAATTAAACGTTTCGCATAACAGATGAAGCTCGCTTTTAGGCTTAAAGGCAATACGGATCTCGTCTGGCGGCTGCGTCTTTTTGTTCGCTTTTCTGGAGGACCTGTTTTTTGTCTAACCCGGCATGGCGTTGCACTTTTTCAATGCTCCACCCTCGCCGAGTCCTGTGTATATCCGCTGTCTGGCTAAGCTCGCCTGCATTTCGGAGTTGTTGCAATGTATTGGCCGTGTTTGCGTCTGTTTGTTTTGCAGTTTTGGGTGCCCGGTGCCTTGCAAGCCTGTTGTTCAATTTACGTAAAACGCGGCCAGAACAGAGCAAACCAACGTCAACTGCAGTCGGTATCAAGTGCTGCCTGGGATTGGCGGCTCCGCATAGAAATGGTTGGTGGTGCAGTGGTGCGGTGGTGCGTGGAGGGGCTCGGAGGTAGTTATGGGGCAGGGTGGTTGCCGTACTCTGGTGGCACTAATTGAAAAGCAGCAGCCACTAACAGCAGTCGTCGCTAAAGGGATTGGGACCAATGCTGGTGGGGAGCTACAGTAAAAATGTAATAACTTTGATTAATCCGGAGGTGAAGCCATAGTTACTATTTCTCACAACAAAAAAAAACGCTTTTCAATATTAAAACCTATTCAATGCAGAACGCAAACTAATAACATTTTTCTTTCTTCTTGCTTCATAAGAAGAAAATTTTAGCACTTTTAAAACTCCTTGGGTTTTACTTATTTTTTAGAGTTAGCACTAAATTAATCTTAGTTCAGCCTATTTTTTTTATAAGTGTTTTTTTTCTGTGTTTAAATTGCAAACTAAAAGAGTAAGTCTCAAAATCTCTGTAGCACTATTAATATATTCTAACAAAAACATATGCAAATATTTATTTGGTATATCAAATTTCAAACTTTGAACTTTGACCCAAATAAAGCTTTAAACTCTAAATGATTTCTTTATTTTGTAGTAAGCTGAAAGATTATATTTCATGTCAATTTTATAACCCTTTTAATCCTGTCTTAATTGGAATCTTTTGGAATTTCCACTTGAACTATCCTGCGGCTACCCACTGTACGAAGAAAGGCAATGCGCAGAGCACTTTTTACTTGGTGCTTTTTTTCTGGCAATTTCCTTTGCATACTTTTGTGCTGCATTTGATTACAAAATGGCGGCGCTGTCCTGGCTCCTGACTGCTCCTGCAGGACTTGCAACAGGAGCCGCTGCAGTCGTAATGCAGCCTAAACATTGCGTTTAGTTCTCGTTTTGCTGCCGCTACAACAGCTGCAATCGCCTGGACTTTGACTATTCATTAGCGTGTGCGCTTGTGTGGGTATGTGTATCTGAGTGTGCGGCAGGATGAGGGCCAAAAAACTCTAACAAGCTCAAAAAGCAATTTGCGAGGGCCTCGCTAAAAAATTGGCAAAAATATCGACGTGCCGGCTCATGCAATTGACGTTTTGCGGGTGTGTGGGAGCAGGATTTTCGGGGACTAGGGATTGGGGCCTGTTACATAAAACCACGCGTTGCACAAAAGCCGCCAAATCGTCGTCGTTCAAAAGCCCCAGCAATGAAAATACAAAATGGCCGACCTATATGCAAATGCAAACAGTTCCAGTAAACTATTTCGGCCTTACAAATTCTAAGAAAGAAGGCATCTCGGTTCCTTGCATCTATTTTATGTACAATTGCACGCACTAACTGAAATCCAGTTATCCAAAATGACCCAGAAATCAAAGAGAAAATGATTTTCGGAACTGCTCTGCAAATATTTTGCTAACCCTCAAAAGTAAATTCGGTTTGTGGTCAGAAATTAGTACATATAGACTTTTTCAGCACGTACCTCCTGTACACACGACTGGGCCAATTAAATCCGTTTACATCAGAAAAATCGAATATGGGAAACCAGTTTATTTCTAGATTCAAAACCAAAATTAAAATTTTTTTATTTTTTTTTTTAATTTTTTTTTTTTTTTTTTTTTTTTTTTTTTTTTTTTTTTTTTTTTTTTTTTTTTTTTTTATTAATTTTTTATTTTTTTTTTTTTTTTATATTTTTAATTTTTTTTTTTTTTTTTTTTTTTTTTTTTTTTTTTTTTTTGGTTTTTTTTGTATTTTTTTTTTTTTTTTTTTTTTTTTTTTGTTTTTTTTTCAAAAATAAAACTAATTTATTCCTCATATATCTAAAAAAAAATTACTTTTTTTTTTTTTTTTTTTTTTTTTTTTTTTTTGTTTTTTGTTGGGGGTGTTTTTTTTTTTTTTTTTTTTTTTTTGGTTTTTTTTTTTTTTTTTTTTATTTATAATTTCTTTTTTTTTTTTTTTTTAACCCTCAAATTTTTTGGTTTTTTTTTTTTTTTTTTTTTTGGGTTTTTTTGGTTTTTTTGGGGGGTTTTTTTTTTTTTTTTTTTGTTTTTTTTTTTTTTTTTTTTTTTTCATATATTTAACCCTTTTTTTTTTTTTTTTTCTTTTTTAACTTTTTTTTTTTTTTTTTTTTTTTTTTTTTTTGTTTTTGTTTTTTTTGGGGGGGTCCCCCCCCCCCCCCCCCCTTTTTTCTTGGTTGGAGGGGGGGGGGGGGGGGGGGGGGGGTTTTTTTTTTTTTTTTTTTTTTTTGGGGGGGGTTTGGGTGGGGAAGAAGGAGGGGGGGGGAAGAGGGGGAGGGGGAGGGGGGGGGGGGGGGGGGGGGGGGGGTTTTTTTTTTAAACTGGGGGGGGGTCCTTATTAAATATATATTTTTTTTTTGGGGGGGGGGGTGTCCCCTCCCCCGCTTCCCCCTTTTTACCCAAATTTTATTCCCCCCCCGAAGGGAAAAAAGTATTAGCTTTACCAACCCGCAGCTTTCACGTTGTTCTCTAAATTATTTCCAACAACCCAGTAAATTAATTTAATTATTGTAGTAAACCAGATTAATGACAATGCTTTATACCGATGCATTTTAAAAAGTTCTCTCCCTTGAATAACTAAATAAAGTTTTATAGTAAAGTAGGCACTTAAAATAAAATCAAAGATACTAGTTTATTTTTCGGCTTCAATAAAATTTGAAATAATATTAAAAGTATTCGTAGAACCTCGAACCTTAGGCCAGAATGTCTTTGGGTCGAGCTCTCGGCAGCTTTGTACTTACGGGTGTTCCCCAAAACAGGAACTTACATCAGAGGAGGACGCGACGACCATTTCCGGTGGTGCCAGATGCCAGGCTGAATACTCCGGCGCAGTCGTCCCGCCCACCTCGTATTTTGGTCAAGAGCTTCCTGGCCCTCCATCAACTGGACTCTAAGTACATGCAGGATGCTCCTCGTGATCTTAAGGACTTCTTTATGTCAAGATGGAAAAAAGTAAAGAGCTGATACACAATGCTCGACTTGCCTCTGAAAATATTAAGTTTAAATTTATCAGAAAGCCAATAAATTAAATCATTCTTTTATAAATTTGATACGGGCTGATTAAAGATAAGGCGACAAGAATATTGCTTTCGTTTGACTTCAAGAAAAATGTTTTATTATTCCGTTTTAAATTGGACGCTGTTTATAGAAAAATATCAAAATTTAAAATAGCATTGATAATCAGATTTATTTATCCACTTAATGTTTGGTGCTAGCTACTCCCATTCAAATAGAAGTAGGCCCATTACATACACTCAAATTACGCATACATTATGAAAAGCTTGTTTTACTTTCGTCGGTTAACCTAAATTTTAGAATTAGTCTTTTAGCACCGGTAACGTAACCATCTATCGCATTATGTTCCTGGGTCGGGCCCTGATCGGATTCCCGATTTTCAAGGCTAAGACGCGGTTGGAGCAGCGGCGCCGAATGTCGGAGCAAAGGCTACCATACCATCGGAGACCAGTGCCGGTGGAGATTCAGGAGCGGAAGGACTCGTGGACCGATCTGAAGAGACCGCCCTTTCTGCTGGTGAAGAGTTTCCTGAACTTGCGCCACATGGACCCCGACTATGGGATGGATATCACGCGAGTTACGGATGAGCTAAGTTTCCAGCCACACCGCACTCTCTTCATCAATATCATGCGAATGCCGCATCGTAGCCTTTCGGAAACTTCGGAAAGCTTAGAAGAGATGATAGTTAAGAATCCACTAGCTTCGGATCCGGTTCCAGAGCCTTGAGTGTGGGTGTTGAGTTTAATGAAAAATAATGTTTTTTTTTTTAAGTTTTTCAAAATAAATGTTTTTTTTCAATTTGACAATTTTATTCTCTATTCAGGAACTTTATTTGACATCTTTAAGAAGCGAACCTTTTAATAATTTTAATTTTAATTTCTTTCCAAGGACCCTAACGATCATAACTTTTATTAATTCTTTTCTAAAAACAATTTTTTTTTTAAGATTTCGTGGCTTTATTATAAGCATAAACTAACCCACTAATTTTGTTTATATATAAAGTCCAATCATTTGGAAAATTAATAGTTTTGATATAACAACATAGGGAAAATTCAATATTTCTCATATAAACAATGTTTTATAAGTGCAACGATTATCAACGGTCTCTTCTACCTAGTAAATCGAAATATCCGAAATTTATAATAACTTCCAATTAAAAAAATTAAATTGTAGTCTTAGAAACTTGTACCCCATAAATAAATATCACTGCAATATAGGAAAAAGTAACAGATTTATTTTATTTCTTGTTGAATAATTGTGGAAATTTTAACGGACGATATAGGTCGATTCGTATTTCTGGCCTAAAAATTCTGAGTATTAGACTGTGTGTGGCTTAGGCAATTACTTGAATAGGCTATTGGAAGCCTGAGGTAGATGGGGCCGGTTATATCTAAACTGGACATTTCCGAATGGAGGCCATCCAAACTGGAGTCCATTTTGAAATGGACGTTTGTACGTCATAAGAAGCATCAACGGAAACCGTCTAGATATCGTAGGTCCCGTAAACCATTCGTCGCCGAAAATCCGCCCATCGGTAGCGCGGATTATTGAAGCGAATGGTTCGCACCCCGTCGTCGGTGTGAACCTGATCCTGGTGCTTCTGGAAGCTCTTCACATAGCACCGCGGAGCACGGTGGTACTCCGGATTGGGTTCGTCACGCCGAAGGTTCTCTTCGGTCCTGTTGGGGTCCTCCATGCCCTGGATGCGTCGTGTCGAATAGGCGACTCGTCCTGTCTTTCGGCACGTGGCCTGGCGGACCGCCAGTCGGAAAAAGATCGGTAGGCTCAGATTGGTTGGCAACATATTGAAAGATCTTGAAAATTCGTTCTGATTTGGTACGGATACCTTCGATTTTGGCGCACCAACGGATGAATGGTGGTTCTTCGGTAATGTTGCGATTACCTGGCTTAAAAGTTGGGCCGAAAGGAAAGAATATAAATTTATTGCTTATCTATTGTGTTTGTTTGCCTGTCCAGTGGGAGAAATGTAGAAAAAGTGAACCAATTGTAGGTGGTGTAGTCGAAGGAATAGACGTTTCACCCTCGGCTTACTAACAAGAAAAGGTTTAAAGCTCATTCTTTATACCAAAAAGTACTAACATGTTTATGTATATCATATATATATAGTAACTAGTTTTTTATTATGTTAAGAAAAGCAGATTCATTAATTAATTTTCAAAAATTAGTAATTAATAGAAAGGTAAAATATTTTTTTGTTACAAGAATGGTAAAATATAAAAGCCTATCTAAATTTCCTAAATTTAAGTAAAGGTTTTATAGCTTATTAATATATTGGGATGCATTATGGGAATGGAACATTTTTGGATTCAACTTTATTCAACTTTCTCAAATTTCTTTTAAGGTTTCCCACTTTTCTGTCAACCAATTCTAGTATTGCACACACTCGAGACTAAAGCACAAAACATAATTAAACAATTAAAAAGCCTTTTGGCACTCGTCCTTACTTAGCCCAATTCGCAGGGCGGCACATCAAAGCCGTAAAAAGAGTTGTTCGCCTAATTACGCCGCCAAGTGCAGTGGATGGAAGAGCGAAATGCAAATTTGCAACAAGGCAATAAAAATGTACATCAAAATTAACTGGAAACAATGAGAGCGAGTGGCAAAATCACAGAATTTGCGGGGCAAGTTAATTGTGCAACTTTGAAGTGAGGAGCAGGATTGAAATAGGAAAACACAGAAAAAAACCGAGCTAATTGAAATGAAAAAGGTGAATTAAAAATACCTAAAAGCTTATTAAATATAAATTTATAACAAGTAAAATAATACAAAGAACAGACTTTTTTGTAAACACTTTTCGATGTATTTAGTACTATAAATCCTTTTTTTTCTGAGTGCCGGCTAGTAGGACAGTGCTTTGAATGAGAAGTGGCTGGACCCTCGGCAGTCTAGTCCCGGACTGTAATCCTTGCTGCTCTGCATTTTTTGTGCCCCCGTTGCCCATTGATTTTTTCTATATTATAAAATTTATGCTACCCGCTCTGCTTTGTTGCACTCTTGTCTCTGCCACCACCGCCCCATGCACTTCATTTTCCGCCTTTGCTTTTTATAGTCATTTTTTATTTTTACATTTTTTCCAAGCGCTTCGGAGCTTTTGTTGTCGAGTGCGCGCCAGTGGCACCCGAGCCAAAAGAAAAGGGCTTGACAATAAAAATTATGAAGCATATTACTTGAGTGCACTTGGGTTCCTTTTTCCATTCTTTCTCTTTTGCCACTTTTTCACCCAGCCCTTGTTTGTATTTCCTCAGATCAGAAGGATGCGAAGGTATGCCAAAGTATGTCGCTAGTTTTTGGAGAGCAAACTTGCGTGTTAAGTAGCAAAAAGGGTTAAGAATACTTGGGATAATAATAAACTGGACTAAAAGAGAGGGGAGATATCTGGCAAAGACGGTCTCAAACTGGCTTGCTAAGATACATACGTATTAAATATAACAAATTGGTGGTTTTCCCAAAAGGTTTCTCATAATAATAAACATTAATTTACTTGAAATGTTTACCTTATGTCAATTTATTTGTATAATTTAACGATGCCTTTTTTATCATATGATGCTTTATGGTATGAAAAGTCTTTTGTTATGATTTGACATTGTAAATTAGATCGAAACAAAATACTTTTTATACCACAAAGCGCCCAGGAAACCGAATCAGTAGGCTGTTTTTAGTCCCGCTCCGTAACTCCAAAATGTCGAGGATAGTCCTGTCTAGTAACTGCCGTAGATCATCTTCCGCCGGAACTCCGACCAGTGGTACGTGTCGGAGAAGCAACTGCGCTGCCTCTTGCAAAACTGCCGGAAGTACTCCTGGCTCCTTCTTTGCCGCTCGAGAGTGGATATGCTGCAGTCCGGTCTGGCAAGTAGCTCGAGATCCAGTTTATAAGGCAGATCATTTTTTTTGAAATAAACGAGGGGAATGGTGCGACGCACCTCCGGATGGACAAACACTCCGGGCTGCTGGCAGATTTTTGGCCGCGTTTGATATCCCCGGACAAGGTAACTTCCCTTCCCCCGCAGTCTTTTTAGAATTTTGATCATTGTCTAAAACTATTATGAAATTTTTATTTATTGTTTAAATCTAATAATGCATCCCAAACGTTTTTGGGATGTATGAAGTTAAGGCTACTGTGTTTTAATACATTTTAATTTTGAATTTATAATTGTCATTTCAGGAAAAATATGTGACTACTTTTTAAGATCCAGTAGCTTAAACATAACTAAAATAAATACAAAATGGACTAAATATAAGCGCAGAATATAATTTTGAAGACTAAATTTATTTGTTCTTTCTTTAATTACGCGAGCCCCTACATACAAAGGAAAACGTGAGTTCAGTCGGAAAATAAAACCCGATTTCCGAGAAAGGAGACGCCCATCGAGGTCTGGGGAGATCGAGGGTGTCATCGTCGTCTAGTAGCTCGACCGGCCGTATATCATGCTGTGCCGGAACTCCGCCCATCGGGTGCGGTGGCTGCGGTAAGAGTTGTACGGCGAGATGACCTTCCGGGAGATGGAGGGCCGATTGGGACTTTCGTACTGCTGGGAGGCGATGGCCACCCGCCTGAGCAGCTCCTCGTCGGCGCGGGCTCGCTCCCGCTCCTCCTCCGCGTTGTCCTCCGGCGGCCCGAAGACGGTCTCCCGGACGGAGCGGATCTCCAGATCCTCCTCGTGGTCGTGGTCCTCCCCCTTGGCCTCCGTTTCGCGACCGGGCTGCTCCCCCTCCTCCTCCTGCTGCTGCTGGGCCTCCCAGTTCTGCTGCTGCGACCTGTAGGCGTTCGTGTCGTCGTAGTGGCTCAACTGTCGCGACTTGACGTTCCGCCGCTTGGCCGCATTCTGGGCGGCCACCACATTGTTGCGCCGGGGCACGATCTCATCCGGCTTGATCACGGGTCGGAACATGGCCGAGTCCAGGCCGGAGACGGTGTTGCTCCACTGGCGACTCTGCTGCTTCTGGCGGAGAAGCTGCGCGGCCGCGAAGCTCTCCTCCCGCATCGGCCAATCCTTGTACCAGGGAACCGGGCCCGCGATCCCCAGTGGTTGGCCCTTCTCCAGGCCCGATGAAATGGTGGTCAGTGAGCGCCGGCCATCGGTTAGACTGCGCTTGGCCAGGTGGCGCATCGATTGCAGGTTCCTCGGAAAAACGGGCATCTCGTTCGTGTGGTTCCGCCCAAAAAATTTCTGATCAAACGGCTAATTTTAGAACGGTTTGAGTTCGCCAGGAAAATGGATCCACAAAAATTTTAAATGGATAAAAGTAAGGCGCTCGGGCAGAACAAATTTTGGTTGTCTTTTGGGGAAAACTAGTTCGAAAATGAAAAATATCACAAGTCGTGGGTTGATGTGCTCTTAAAGACGCTGACACTTTTGCACATGTTTACTGTGCTTGACCAAATTTCAATTTCAATTTCTACGAACAGATGGACCAGAAAAAAAAGAATGTGTGCTGCGAAAACAAATAACATAATTTATTTACGGCCAGAAGGAATTCAATTTGATTGCGACTTGAGACTTTCGGGTAAATTAAACAACAAAGCCAAAATGAAAATCACAGAGCAAAAACACAATTTGCCATCGTCACATGAACATTTATTAATTTTGCATCAGCTGCAGTGGTGCGAGGTCCTTTGGTGGCCCGATAAGTCCTGGGCAGAATTTAACGCAACTTCCAAATGGAAACAACAACAACTGCTAGACATGAAATTGAGTTAGTACACAATTACAACAACAATTATGAGTGAAGCCGGCAATTTTACAATAAATAGCAAAATATACAAGAAAAGGAATCCATTTCCAAGTCGAACTTTGTACACTTTATTACCCGTTAAAGGATATTTTCCGCTTTTCCATAATTTCTTCATTTTATTCTGGAATTATAGTTATTTGAATTGGCAATATTTGCCAATTATTTGGTTTAATGTAGGGACCATGCCTCATCTTAAAAAATCAGAGTGGTTGATTAATTTGGATAACTAGAGAATAGTAATAGTACTCAATGATTGGAACTTTTTCAAATACCTTGAAACGGAGTCGGAATAATAGGTATACCTTTTTCCTGGTAGAGTATTTGATAAAACTTTATTGCGTACAAAGAACTATGCCTGGCGGTTTTGATGGCCAGCGGGGTATGATTGGTTAGTGCGGGGCTGCAGAGCTTGTGCGTTGTTTAAATGTAGGCAGAAACATGTCACTGCTTTTTAATTTAAATGCAAATTAAGGCCTTTGTCAACACTTTGCCAAACTCAAGACAACGTCGACAAATGCCTGAGGCAACTGCAAGGAGGTCGGTTAAGGAATGACTCTGTGGGAAATATAAGTTTAAGCTATGCGTGTACACAGGGAAAACAACAAGTTATTTCTTGTATATATTGCATTTAAATTTATAACATTTATTTTTAATAAACTGTCACAAGTTTAAATGTCAATACCATGTTTTTTCAAAATTTGTAAACAACATTGATCGTTTACATTAAAACAAAGTTTTTAGTCAATGACATATTAGGGTGCTATTTTTCTCTCTGTGCATGTATATGTTCAATCATCAGGTGGACATCCCTAACGCACACACACCCCTCCGTCCAAATAGCGCCACATCCAGTTGAGGTGCGATGTGACCCGAGTGTTGACCCCAATGCCGAAGGGCTGACCGCAGGCGCGGCCAAAACTGATCACGCCCAGCTGGAACATGCGCTCCCGCTGCCGCAGGATCACCGGGCCACCGGAGTCGTACTGACACGAGTCCTGGCCCCTGCCTCCGGCATCGTAGGTGCATAACTGGCTGGCGGATATGCTGGAGTTGAACCGACCTCGGCACACGGCATTGTCCATGGTCAGCAGGGTGGCCTTTTGCAGGGTGTTCGATTTGGAGGCGGCAAAGCCCAGTGTTCCCCATCCAATTATATCTACATTCTGGTAGTTGAAGTTGCTGTCTCTAAGGGAAAATTACATTGAAGTGTTCAACATTCTGCAGGATCTTAACTTACGCTTGTCGAATGGGAAGACAAACGGGAGCCACTCCTCGAGACCATTCCATGGGCGTTAGCGTCTGGAGGAGAGCTATGTCATTTATATTGCCAGACGCGGTTTCCATGTAACCAGGATGGTTTACTATATTTTGAATGCGATATTGAGCGGCATAGATCGATTCCCTACCTATAAAATATATTAATTACATACATTTTATACTAGCTGTTAAAAGAGAGAAATAAATAAATGGTCTATCATTCGTAAAGTTGTAATCAAACAAACAAATAAAAACCGTTATAAGTACTAGAGCTTAAAGGTTAAGTCAAAACTATGCTTAGAAAATTCTAATATATCATAATAAAATGCGTTTGACCCAGCACAAGACTTATGTTGCCCTGTGTTACCATAGCGTAATGTAATACTTAAGATTTACAGTTTACTTTTCAGTAAGTTAAATCTAAAATTGTCTGTCTGAGGAATATAACTGTAGAACTGGTTAGATTTATAATTTTTACTGAGTGAAAATTACTGCAAATAAGAAATGTTGTTATGTAAAATAGGTCATTAAAAAATTGGAGAATTTATCTTATTTAAATAGTAAATAGTATGAATTACTGCAAATAAGAAATGTTGTTATGTGAACTAGTTCATTAAAAAATGTTAAGAATTTATCTTATTAAAATAGTAAATAGCTTACCGGAGCTCAAGTCATGCTGCCCGACCAACGCCAAAAGGCGACTGGCCACCGGTTGGCGAGCGGTACAGTGGGCAGCGGTCATGATGTACCGGTCGCTGACAATGCTCCCGCCGCAGAAGACGGGTAGGTTGGAGGCCAGGTCCCGGATGCCCACCATGGAGGGGAACTCGTGCTTGCCCGCCTCCATCCCGTTGGCAATCCGCGTCGGAAAGGACCAGCCGCAGTCGCAGGGCGCCGGACGGGCCACCGCTTGGCAGCTGAGTCTGGAGCGCTGCTGGGTCTGCGGACTGCTCGAGTAGTAGGCGAAGGCCATGGTCTGGAAGTTGGATATTCGGTTGACCTGCCCCATGCGGCAGTAACGCTCGCCATCCCGAAACTGCAGGTCGCCATCACGGGAGATGAACAGGAACTCCGATCCACAAGTGTCGGGGAACTAAACAGGAATAGGTTTAATATGGGATTGCCAAATATTATCACCATAAAATAGTTGTATATTTACTATAAGTCTGTTACCTAATATTTTATAAGATTTTATATAAGAAACTATGTACTCGTTATTATGAGAGTCAAAAAACACTACTTACCAACTCAAAGCGACAATTTAAATATATCACATGATTGCGGGGGGCTTTCAAGCGAAATCGACAGTTAGTACCACTTGGTATAGCTCCGGGAAAATTAAAGCTGGTTATATTAATGGCTCGATTTGGCTGCAAATCATAGAATCTGGTGCACTGTTGTTGGCCACAAGCTAAACTGATTAATAACAGCACAAGAAGCGCCGAAAACCTTAATTTCGTACATGATGGGAATGTAGCAATTACGTCTGTAAACGCAATGAAGCTTCTGCTCAGCTTATATATGGCCACTTTAACTGATAAGGTACAACAAAATCTTAAATATTTAAGAATTGCAAATATTTTGATCAAATAGAATATTGAAGTCAAGGTGAGGAAATATAATACAATTGGCTTGGTTCTTAAATGCACTCAGAGAAATATATAAAATTACAGATCTGATCAAATATTGCATGGGGTTTATTGTGATAACGAAGCATTTACAAAAAGTAAAACAAATTTGTATTTTAAAATTTGTGAAATTAAAAAAAAATTTTTTTGAAGTCATTTATTTAAAATTTATCAGTTTAGTTGTGTGGTTTTTTTAATGTATATATTTTTAATGTAAACCAATTTTGGTTTGACAGTCTATTTTTTCGATGTTAACATACGCAAATAAAAAAAGAAAGGGGAATAGAACCTTACCAGGAAAGGAGAGGGAGTGGAAAAACGACACCAAACTTTTAACGAAGCCGATTGAAAAACCACATTCGAAGGTATTGATAAACACAATAAAACGCATTTTACTTTTCCGAAATATTTAAATGTATCGTATATAAGCGATTGTGGGCGTTAAAGGGGCGTGGCACCTTTTAAACAAACTCGCTGCAAGGAACTCCTAGAATCCATCAAAATGCCAATCTCAGCTTTATAGTTCCGAGATCTCAGCGTCATACGGACGACAGACAACGGACAGACAGACGGACAACGGACAGACGGACATGGCTATATCGACCGGCTAGTGACCCTGATCAAGAATATATATACTTTATAGAATACAATATACCCTTTACTCTACGAGTAACGGTATAAAAATAGAATCCTTCCAAAGTTAAATAAGTAGGCAGCCACCTCTCAATAAATTAAGTTTTTAATCCATACAATTTATTTCCATTAGAAGCTGACCACACAGTTAGAATTTCCAATCTTTTGGCGTATCCAACTTATATACGATGTTATTCTGGTGTTTACACCCATCGGATATTGAGTTTCCGCACAACTCTTCCCAAAACTGATTACTCCGACCAAAAACTGCTTGGATTTTCGGAGGATGACTGGACCACCGGAATCGAACTGGCAGGAATCGCGTCCCGTGCCCGAATAATCGTATGTGCACATCTGGCCAGTGTATATGGTGGCTTGGTTATATTCGGTCTGGCAGTCCTGATTGGTGACCACATTCAGATTGATCTTCTGCAGACTGGAAGAAGTGGGTCCGGCAAAGAAGAGCGTTCCAAAGCCGATCACATCGACGGTTTCATAGGTAAATAAAGATGACCTAGTCGAAATATCTTGTTAAAATAAACAGGTCTTTAAACTTAAAACCTAAGCTCACGTTCCAACAGGCGGCAGACAGATGGGACCCACACCGCGGGACCATAGAATATTGGTGGCGGTTATCAAAACGGCAATATCATTATTGATATTTGGTTCATACACGTAACGTTCATGGAGAATCATCTGCTGTATATTATATTGTCGGTAGTACCGTGAATTGGCAGCTTAAATAGGGCGTTGACATGGGTTAAAATAAATAAGAAATATGAGATCATTCGAAACTAAATATTAATATTTGTCTTAATGTTTTTTATAAGTAATATCATGAATACATTTACTTTAAGTTAAATTATTCTTTGTAAACTTACGATTTTGCAGATCATTTGTTCCTACAATAGCCACAATATTTGTAGCTTGGGACACCAGATAAACACAATGGGCAGCAGTCAAGATATAACGATGGGCCACTGAAAGAATATAATAAAAAATCGAATTTGAATAAATAGTAAGATATTCAGACTTAATGTTTATTCGAATTATGTCATAAGTATTATTATATTTTTTGTATTTATAATTTTTGTATGGAATACTAAGTCAAATTTATTTGAATAGATTAGTAAGCTCACCTATGGTTCCGCCGCAGAAGGATGCCTGAGGCATGGTCACATCCTTGAGGGCCACCATGCTGGGAAATTCGTTAGCCGACGCCTGCTGGCCGTTGGCAATCCGTGAACTGGCGGACCAGCCGCAGTTGCAGTTCTGTTTGGTGGTGGTCAAGGTACACTTGAAGTTTCCCCCCGAAGTTCCCTTGGAAATATAGGCGAAAACCAATTCCGTGAAGAGGGACTCCCGCGAGAAGGATCCAGAGCCGCAGAAATTTTCGGCACCTCGCATAAGAAGATCGCCTTCTGTGTCCATCCAAAAGTTATCGGTGGTGCACGAACCGCCACTCTAAGAGTGACACCGAAAAATGATTTATGTTTAGTCAACTATAAAAATCAGATATCATGGTAATGCCCCACCGATGGTAGTCCTACGGTGCATTGGACTTGAATGTAATAGTCCACGGGCGCGTTGAACTTGTACCGACAGGACGTTCCGCCAGGATAATTGTTGGGATAGTAGGGCGACTCCACGTAGATGGTTCCCGGACTCAGGTTGTAGGTGTTATCGCAGCCCTCGAAGTAGGCCAGAACAGCAGGTGCCAGCAGCACAAGCGAGATTAGAAAGCGGCTAAACATTTTGGCCATACCTTTCGGCTACGTAGCCAGCACTCAACTGGGCTAACTCGATAATGCCACCCACACCTAATATCAGCCAAGACAACTAAAGCTAAAGCTAATTAAATAAATAAAAGGCCGCGTTCCAGCAGATGATAAAACAGTTGGAACTTGCCATTAAGTATACGCCCCGTTTGTAAATGATTTCGCCCCCAGTCTGCAGTTGTGCAAATAAATGAATGTAACACTTTGGTGACCTTGTCAAATGCATACGATATCGGCTTTGAACTTGGCCAATAGTGCCTTGGCATTTTCCATTTCCTTGATAAGCCCCTATGCATTTGCTGGTTTTCGTTACTGAAATTCTTGTTGTTATATTATGTTGTTCAGCTCAGATTGCTTCGGGTTATCCACCAGCTGTGCGCCTGGTGATAAGCAGAGTTCGCAGGTAAATAAACATTTTCTGAATAATGAGCTCTAATTATTATGCAAATAACAGCGAATATACTGAAAGGCGTCAACGCTCGAAGATCTGTTCAAATAGATTAAAAGTGAATTTACTTCTTCCCGGTGCTACTGTTTGTCCTCGAATTAATGATAAGATAAACCAGAAACAGGAACGAAGCTTATCAAGTAGGCCTACTTTTTGGGGAATTTAATATTTAATTCTTAGTATTATACATTTTTAAATAATATCTCTTAAATATTATTTGTTTATGTTTTTACAACTGTGTTAAAAAAAGGAAATTTTAAATGGGCATTTGCTTTTTAATTAAACATTAATAAAACAATATAATTGAATTTTATTTAAGTACTTAACAGTTCTGATTGAAGAAAAATTTTTGGTATTTTACATAATAAAATTCTAGCCTTGTTGCAGATTTTATGTTGTTTGGCTTATGCAAACACGTCGTTTAATTTGCAGATTTTTATTCTGATACAAAACAAATAGTTAACCATATGCTTAAATGTACTTGGCGAGGCGAGTGAAAATATTTGTTGGTATTAAATTATGTTTACGCTTACGGTTTCATAGCTATGACAGCTTTGCCATAAAAGAAGCAAACGGAAACTTTTAGTACTGAAAAAATTTAAAGGCCAAAAACACAACGGAAAAGCAGTCAGCAAAAAATAAATTTGCGCTAAAAATCAATTAGGAAAATCGGCAACAAGAACAAAGCCGTAATGGCTGACAAGGTGCAGCTAAATGTCGATGAAAATCAAGCAATCTGTCTATCAAAAATTGACTTTATGCAAAAATATCCACCGAAATCATATACATAAAAAAGCGCTCGAAAGCATGCAGCAGTTTTGTCACAGGACGCTCCGAGCTGTGTAATTATAATATGGAAACAAAATGTTCCATTTTGTTCGGCCGCAACACTTTTGTTACTCCACCCAGACTCCAGGCCCACTCTAATTTCCCAGCCCTGTACATAGCGATCCAATGTCTATATTTTCTAGTGTCACACATTTTTTGCACCGTTTTTTTTGGTGTGCGTTTTTTGTTGTGGTCCATTTTTTCGCCGTGCATTTGCATTTTCCACTAATTTGACTTTTGTATTGTTGCGGTCGCTCCTGACCCACCCCCTACATCCAGTTTATGTGTTAGAGTTTTTTCTGCTCCTTTTGGCTTTCCACCAATCGCATTCCCTCTTCCACATCTCTGTCTATGTGTGTGTGACTGCGCGTGAGTATTGGTGGGTGGTCTGCGCTACGCACTTTTTGACTTTTCGTTGGGGAAAATGCGTTTTCATGCATTGGTTGGCTGTCGAGTGGGATCCACCGGGGATGGGTCCGCCTCGGGTTGGGTGTTTGGCGAACCTCCCCCCATATAGCCCCGTCTATGTCTCTTTTTCCGTTAGTTGGAGTGCATTTTCCCAGAGCTTGTCATTTGACGTGGCTGTGACTCTGTGGCCATATCATTAATTGCCGTTAGCTAGTAAACGGAACTCAGCATGAAAAGGCTCCGAACACACACAAATTAGTGGGCAACATGAATTGCATAAGGGGTAAAACGAGCAAAAGGTAAAAGCCGGAATAGGGGAAAAAGTATATGGTAAAAAATTGTTAAAAGGAAATGGTTTCAATTTGGAAAATTTGGAGTCTATGTTACGGGATTAAAAAATGTTTATATTTTATATAGGAAAAAACATACAAATTAAATAAATAATAATACAAAAATATTAAAAAGTCTAGGGTTAGCTGTTGTTTCATGTAAATTTGCGTTATATTCTATTTTAATACAATATAATTAAACAAATTTTTCGATCTCAATTATACAATTTACAACAAAATAATATTAAAAAGTAGATGAAATAAAATTAAAGTAAAATTAAACTAAAGATTTTTGTGTCCAATTAGGCTTAAAATCATTTAAAAAATAGTTAATATTTAAAAGTATAGCTCAGGAGTTCATCACTACATATAAGCATTGTACTATTGAACTCCCAAAAATACTACAATAATATGTTTTGAAATTGGATTTTAAATAAGTTTTTTTAGTAAAGCCATAATGTGGTTCTTTTTTATCCTTGACCTATTTATTTATTATTATTTAAAATATAATGTCCTAAGAACTCTTAATTAACATAGATTTTCCCAGAAATCCAATTAAATATTATTTACTAATTAGTGTATAAATTTTTTTCCTTTATTTCAAGAGAGTGAGTCTTGGCTAGTGGTGCTAAATTAGAAAATAAAATTATTTTCCCTTAAAATATTGACCACGATAAACCAAAAATATTTGCTTTGCAATCGGTGAACAGTAATTGCAGTTTCCTGGGCCATAATCCGGCAGAATCGGTGCATCCATCAAAGCCTGCCTCCACTCTCCGTCCGTCCTTTGTCCCCTGAAACACCCTCTAAAATTCACTTACAGCCCATATAGACTGAACGGAAAACACATTCAATTTGCTGCACCTTCAATCACAATAAATCCATACAAATTTCCGTTTTTTTCTCAGGGCGCAATGCTTTTCAAATGCAAACTAAGCAAATTTTAATTAATGAAAAATTGCAATTAAAAAACGGCCATGGCTTTCTTGCCACCGCCAACTATCTCCCTCTGGCAAGTACAGTTTTCCATTTCCACGTCAGATAAAAAATGGCCAAAGGAAAAGAGCAAGCAATCCGCAGGCAAACAAAAACACAAAACTGGTGTGCCCAGTAAATGCATAAAAAAACAAAACGCACCGAGAGCAAGTACATACATATGGGTATATATAGGGGGGTTTTTTCTTTATTTTTGGGGCATGCATCTAAGCAAAGCTCTGTCGCTGCCAGCGTCGCCGATTAACATAAACACGCAAAAAACATTAACAGAGCCTCGATTTTTTGTTGTATTTTCCAGGCCTCAGCCTCGGCTTCGGCCAACGGCAACGCAGTTAGAAAAGCCAAGAAAAAAACAAATTTGAGGGGGGTAAAACTAAGGCAGAGGCAAAAAAGATATTTCATACATAGATAACGCGGCGTATGTGTAATGTGCGAATGGGACGCAAGCTGGCGAGCGGCGCTGGCTGCCTCTCATTCTGGCATTCGCTCATTACACTCATTTCGCATAGTTTGGGGCTGGCGCATAGGCAATTTTCCATTTTCCGCACACACACACACCGCTGCAGCACCCAAACCCAATCACAACGACAACAAGCCGAAGTTTAATACCCCAGACTTGACGAAATCAAAAGAAAAAGTACAAAGGAATAAGGTAACATAATAAACTAATTTGCATCGTTTCAAGTCAATGCTTTATACCAAAATGTCATATACAAAAGGGAACTTCGCAGCCTTTAACAATTTTCCTATCTCCTTTAAGATATAGACTTCGAGCGGCAAGCGCTTTACCCTAATCAAGATATGCGTAAATAAATAAGAATTGAAAAATTTATGTTAGTAGCTTACACACTCGCGAAATATTCTGATAATCATTAAATTTGGAGCGATTTCACCCTATTGTTCCTATGGGAGCTATAGGATATAGACGTCCGATCGGCACGCGCTTTTACCTTGATGAAGGAATGCATAAAAAACGATTTGAAAAAATGTACAGCAATAGCTTTTACACATCGCGAAATATTCGAAAAACATCAAATTTGGACCGATTTACCCTATTGTTCCTATGGGAGCTATAGGATATAGACGTCCGATCGTCACGCGCTTTACCCTGATCAAGGTACGCATAAAAAATAAGATTTGGAAAGATTTATGTCAATAGCTTTTACACTGCGCGAAATATCCTAAAAATCATTAAATGTTAACCGATTTTACCCTATTGTTCCTATGGGAGCTATAGGATATAGACGTCCGATCGTCACGCGCTTTACCCTGATCAAGGTATGCATAAAAAATACGATTTGTAAAGATTAATGTCAATAGCTTTACACTGCGCGAAATATCATAAATTCTTGCAAATATATCCAATTGTTCCTATGGAAGCTATAGGATATAGACGTCCGATCGGGGCGATTTTCAAACTTGATCTGCGTACACATGTTTTAGGACGATTGTGAAAGTTTCAGATCGCTAGCTTTTAAACTGAGCTCGCAAACGGTATTGAAACAGACGGACAGACGGACAGACGGACAGACGGACATGCTATACGACCCCTATGATCCTGATCAAGAATATATAACTTTATGGGGTCGGAAACGTCTCCTTCACTGCGTTACAAACTTCACCAAAATTATAATACCCTCTGCAAGGGTATAAAAACGCGTTAATAAGAGGAAAACGTGGCGCAAAAAACTACACACAGACACCGAGATGCGGATACATAGAGGGAAAGAGCGATTTCCCCCAGCAGCTGGCTCGGCCAATCGCAGAATTTGTTTACGAATCGGGCGGCAAAAGCAACAGAAAGAAAACACTACTTGGGGAAAAAGAAAAATGCTCACCGTGCTCTCCCATTTTCCGCTCTCTCTCGCGCTCTCCCTCTCGCGGCACAGTTTTTATTTTTCTTTCGAAAGCCACGTGCTGGGAATCGCTCTCTTAAGCGCTGCGCTCTCTTTGCTTCGTTGAGTTTTTCACGACGCGGGCGGCGGGGGCGGTGGAAAAGCCAGGGGGTGGCGGGAAAAAGGGGGTGGCACATACTCGCTTTGGTTGGCTGGCAAACGGGTTTCTGTCGATTGACGTTTTAGTTAATATGGTCAACAAATTTTAATTGAATGGTCCATGTTTGTAAATGTTTGATGAATCAATGCAAGGGGAAGCGAGAAATGGCAAACGACCCAACCGAATTTTATTGGATTTGGAAAAAAGCTGGAATAAAACATTTTTTTATCAACCAAATCGATTTGGACGTAAATATTTTAAATAACAAAAAAAATTTTTGGTACACATTACCAAATTTCTTGGTAAAATCAACCGTATTTGCAGTAAAATAGTTCCAACCAACAATTATTAAACACAGCTAATGTCATACATTGGATTACTTATTGTTTACTATTTTACTATAAACTCAAATGCTCCAAACGACAAGAAAGTTAAAAGTACCAATTATTACCAATATCTACAACAAGCAAGTTTTCGCAACAGAAAATCAGTTAAATTACCAATGTTGCAGTAAAATAAGAACTTATATTAATTTTATTACTAACTAAAGGTCTAAGGTCAAATTGTTTAAAAAGTATGATTTCAGCTAAAGTGGAAATATATGAAGACCAGAAATTATCTTGGTTCTTGACTTATCAGTGTGTGAGATTCTAATGTCACTAAAATGATAAATTGAACTAAATTCTCATAAAATATATAATAGTATGCATTTTTCTTAAGATTCGTTCAATAGGCTTCTATTACGTGCATGAAAAACATCTATACGAATTCCACAAAATGGATAGTTATGATCAAGTGGCAAGACTATAAAAATGTACTGTAATCCAATTTAAAAAAAATTTAACAAGGGTATGCATGTTGAATGCCAAATTTCTAGCTAGAAAAGTTTCCAAAAAAGTTTTCAAAAAAAACAAAATTGTGGCTGTAGGCCAAAATTTTTAAATGTATGGATTTTTTTATATTTATACCATATTTTAAAAAGGGCACAATCAACTTTATTACATACTACCTTAACTTATTATGTGTATACCGTTGCAGAGGGTGTTATCATTTCAGTCAAATGCTTGCAACGCAGTGAAGGAGACATTCCCGACCCTTTAAAGTATATATTCTAGACAAGCATCACCAGGAGAGTCGATCTAGCCATGTCCGTCTATCCGTCCGTCCGTTTCTACGCAAAACTAGTCTCTCAGTTTTAAAGCTATTTGGTTAAAACTTTCCCAAAAGTTGTTTTTCTATTGCAGGTAGTATATATGACGGAAAGAGCCAGATCGGGCATATAGCTCCCATAGGAACAATCGGAAAACAAAATTCAAAACAATTATAGCTTGGTTGCTTTTCTTTTTTGTTGTTCTTTGGAATTTGGTAATATTTAAATATTATGAAATTACGGTTTTAATTAAATTAAAATCGGACAGCAATATCATATAGCTTACATAGAAACGATGGCAAAATGCAGCGAAAAATCGACATAGCCTCATTGTTTTAGTAATATAGGCATAGAAATCGAAATCTAATAGATTTGTAACAACTGCAAGGGTATATAAACTTCGGCTTGCCGAAGTTTGCTTCCTTTATGGTTTATTATCGAACACAAATTTCCCGACTTAAGTCTAAAGTGTTACATTCATTTTAACCCTTATATTGAAGAATGTGTCTAGCTTAATACTTATTATTAGAAAAGTTTCATGGCAGTGCTTTAATTACACAAAATTATCGAAACGCTTCCTCCATTACTCAAACACTTTACGACAATCATTAACCCAGAAAAACAGGTAAGTAAAATAGCTCGGAAGGCCCCCAAAGAATTTTTCTATTAGCCAACAATCGATTACGAAACTTATGACTTGCGTGCCGGGCTTTAAGCAGATATTACTCAGCCCAGAGTTAGGGGTATTTTCGGCACTGGAAGACAAGGCAAACGGAAGAACGAAGCAAACAGTTAAATGAAACGGTAAACATAACGCATTAAATGTTAACGTCGCCTAATTGTGTAATTCGTGGTGTCGCATTTTGTCATTTACATGGGACGTAACAATGGAACTGTCCCATCCCCAACTAACGCCCTATAATAGCCTTAGAATAGACCCTAATGAAGCCGCCAAGGTGAGCGCTAATGAAGTAATTACAACAATTAATTTAATTATAAATTAAGCTATTGTGCGCTTTGTCGTGACATTTATGGGCAGTTCAAAGGGTGCGAGTATTGCTGGGAGATGGGGAGTTTACCTTAGTGGCCGCGGTTTGTTTAGTCAACATGTTTACAAAGGACACCGAAGGACAACAGGGTACAATGCTCGGGAAGGATTGTGGTTACTCTGCAACACAAAAATAATATTACTACTATGGTAAAATCCGATTAAAAGCATTTGCACAATTTCAACCTTTATTTAGATTTTAGAAATGTTAGTTTAATTTTTTATTCTGAATTGCAATGCAAATAACTTAATTTTAATTACAAAATTTAAATTATCGAGTTAAAATTGTTATTTCTTTAAAGACTATCGTTTATATCAATTGTATTAATTGATACATGTTGAATGCTTGCTGAGAAAAAATAGTGTAAGTCCTGAATAAAATATTTATAACATTAAAAAATCAATATGTATATGAAATCTGTTAAAATTGTTAATTTGAAATTTTTACTCCACAAAGATTTTTCCATAATATTTAATTGAATATCTATTGAAAATCTCCATTACCCCAGGAACCCAATAAATTCTCATGTATTACGCATACGCCGCGTAAAACCGCGTGAAAACATACAAGCCAACAAACCTGGTCATGTGTATGTGTGCTTATTCCGGTGAACTAATGAGCACTGCACACGACCACACTGATGCACACTTTTCACTTCAAATATTTTCCATATTTTCACACCTTGTCAACATGTTTGGTTTGCCGTTTTGGTTTTTGGTTTTGGGTTTATTGGCTGGCAACTCGCATTTAATTGAAATATAAAATAAGCCAATTAAAATTAAAATTATGGCCGCGAATTATGGACTGCTCTGGCCCTGAACCTCCATGCATCCTTCCACATCCTTTGGCCGATGGCAGACGGTTGATAACTGGCGTATTTATTGAAAATTACTGTAAATGAGCTGAGCGGGGAGTGCCAGCTGCAACTGTTGATAATTTGTAAATTATTGCACTGATGATAAAAATGCTGCTTTACATATGCATATTGGTTGCGTAGGTACGAATTATTTGTTCAATATGCACTTAATAATGTTGAGATTTTAATTGTTTTAACGAAGTGTGAGACTGCAGGAAATAAATTAATAATATTAAACAAAGATTATGTGGTTGAATTCAATGATTTTAGTTTAATTAGAATGAGTTTTAATATGTTTTAAATAACTAATAATAAATATAGGGAGTTAGCTTCTGTATTAGTTTTCTAGATTTTTCTGAGCTACAAAAAAGCCAATTAAAAAAAGCATCTTCCTATTTTTGTTAAACAAGATCAATTGAAAAACTGAAACCCTTCAAAACCATTTTAAAAACTAATAATAATTAGCTTAGACTGTTAAAAACTCACAACACCCTTCTTTCAATTCTCGTTCCTTTCTGCTGCCACTGCATTAGTGCCAAACTATTTTCCGAACAGCTACTCAAATATCGTTGGTTATATTGCCTAATTGACTACAAGTATAGCAAGCCCCACCTCATTTATCCCCTGAAGGCCACGAAACACGAACACAACCCGAAAAATGTTCGATGGAAAATCGCAAAATTCAATATTTGAGCATTTGCTACACATGCCAGAGCAAAACCGGAAAAGACCAGAACAAAACGGAGTAAAACAGGAACAGGAACAGGAGCAGGATTGGGACTTTTGGTGGCTTGTTCGTGCCGGAGTTTCAGGTGGTAAGTTGCCTTCTTACCTGCCGGTCTGTCCGTCTTTTGCCAGTTAGCGATGCCTTCGAAAAGTTTGCCAGGACAACGCTGCTCTTGGGTCCTTGCGGCTTCTGCCGCTGCATTTTGGGTCGCGCAATTATTTAATGAAGTTATACAATTTTGCCCATGTGCTGATCAGGTACGTGCAAATATATACAGCTATGGGTATGTGCGGGTATGTGGGCTGTGGTTAAAATTTCATTGCTGGCCCGACTTTTGTTGTAATTTGATTTTTGGTTTGTTGGCTTTTGTTCGAGTTCGCCATCGCTCAAAACTTTGTGCAGCGGAATTCAATTAAGAAATGTCAAAATTTTATTGAACACAATGCGGATCCCAGATTTTGCTTCAGGGTCACCCAGGCCCCATGGCCACCAGATATCCTGATACCACGACATTAATTTAGGCACGCCAATAACCTTTGCGCACTCTTGCTGCATCAATTTTCATTAAAACGAGCGCGCTCAAAAAAGTAGATTTTTTTCCCTAGATCGCGAAAAAGTTAGAAAACCGTAAGCGGAAATGAATCCCATGTGCATAAATACGTATAAATCCAAAAATAAATTGAATTAAAAAAGGCGAGAGCACATAAAAAACGCAAAGACAAAAACCAAAAAGGAAAAAAAGAGCGAGTCCAGCCGGCAATTGGAGTGAGCATAATAAATTCGAGCATCAGACTTTGTTTGGCTTAGTCAATGGTCCACATAGCAAAAAAGGATAAAAATACTAACCATTGAGCATAGATGGTAGCCGTTCCCTGGCTGCCTGGATGGAGAAAAGAAGCCAGCCAAAACTGGAGAAGAGCGGATGGAGTCAACAAACTGAGTGAAATCGCGAATTTATTGTTGACGCGTTACCCCAAAAATGGTGGGAGTGCGATTCCGTGAATGCTTTTCAAGTAATGTTCTCCCAAATATATTACAACATTATTTTCATTCGCTTCAGTGCATTTAAATATTGTCTATGTCTATCAGTTTTATAAACTGGGCATTATAAATATTTCACTTATGTTTCCGTAAAAACATTCTTTAAATGCTTTTGGTCTCAAAAAATTGTCATATTATTTTAATAAATTAGATTTAACATTTTTGCTTGAGCGTTGTAATCAACGCTCTATTAATTAAACAATTCATTTTTGTTACCTCAAATTAATCACTAAGTAATTGTATTGAGAATTTTAAAAAACTTTGGCTTTTCAAACTTAAGCTTTAAAATTAAAGGCTTCAAATTTAATATTTATATAAGGGTAAGTGTCATTTTGAGAATGGTTCCAGACATATTTTCATAAACTTTCAATCTAATTCAATAATATATAATTCAATTTCGGATTTTATTTTACATAAAATACACATTTTCTGAATTTCAGAAAAATGTTTTGTATGGATCCGAAAATTTGAAATTTTGTAATTTTGGGCATTTATTATCTCTTTTGCTCCCAAGCGACCCACCGAAATTTTCGCCCAACCAAAAAACGAAGTCATTTATCTTATTTTGTCAAAAATTGTCAGCGTGAAAGAAAAAACAGACTGCGAGTGTGGGTGAAAAGTGGGAAATAGATGGAAAAAGGGTCCTGGCAAAGCAGTCCTTGTCTGGCTTCCTGTTTCCTGCAACATCTTCGCCTCACACCAGCTCCTGCCAGCGCTTTGTTGACAGCAATTGTCACAATTACAAGTTGATATGTCCTGGGCAGCTGACTTGCCATGGCATATATATCCTCGCTCCGGCTAAGTCAACTGATTTAAGTGATATTTATGCCAGACGCCGCGGCGAGCGTTCAATGGAGCAAGTGATAAGCGGGCACCACTTGACGGACAATTATGCGGATGGAAGCGGGGCTGAGGAGGGGGAATCTGCGGCAGCCGAGTCCTGGAACTCGTCCTGATTAATGGCTGATGCTTGCCAAAGGATAAGGCACGAGACAGCTCTGGCTGGAGGTGTTGGCCGCCATTTGCCACCCGCTGGCTGATGGTATAAATTTTGTAATGTTAACACGACGTAAGACACAAGTTGAAGTGCCGCTAGTTCCCTTTGGGCTGGAAAGTGTTTTCCCCACTAATTTTTCCGTGTCCACTGATTAAGGGAAACGAAGGGTATGTGAGGCAAGTTTCTATCAGAATTTAAGGTGATAGATTATATTACATTAAACCTTTTATTAATCGAAGCATCCATGGGCGTTCCGTTTCTAAGAATCAAAGAATAAAAACTTAAATTTTGGAATACTTTGCGTACTTTCAAATTTTAATAAATGTGTAAGAATTATTAAGTCACATAGAAACTTTGTAGTAACATCTAATCTTGGCTTAAAAGTACGTTAGGTTTATGATGCTTAATTAATTAAAACTTGACTATATGTTAGCCGTTAAAGAACATCAGTGGATATTTTTGTGGCCTGTCAAATTATTTTTCGCCTTAATTTTTTTTTCGTAGTTTTTTTAGTTGCTTAATTTCTCTGCTACACGAGAGGGAACATTGATAACAAGGGCTGTCCACTCTTGGTTCCCCAGAGCTTCCCATTGACGGCAGCATAAATATATAAGCCTTTTCAGTCCTTCCAACCTTTTTTTGCACACTTCGTTACTCATTTGCGGACCGCAAAAGTTATGTTGTCTCATTAACTTTTAACTTGTTGGCTAGCGCTGAATATTCGCGGGGTTATTTGAGCTTTTCTCGGATACTGTTTTTTTTCCTGGTCCACACACTCTTCAACTTTGGGAAGGACTCGAAAACGGACTAGGGACATTGTTAAGGTAACGAGCGTTGTAAAAATAATATTTTTATTACAAACAAAAAAAAAGGGGGAAGGAAAACAAATATTGTGTGGCTGGGCCAGCCAACTCGAATTGCAACTAGAAAAAGTTGTTCTTCATGTGAGCTAAGCTTTTGACTTGACAAGCGGAAAAAGTGTATAAAAATATATGTGGAAATTAATTTTAATACAACAGTGCATAGTAAAGCGACGGACGAAAAAGGTGAAATTACATATGATGTTTTAATTAGTGAGCAGCGAACGGAAAAATATGGAAAAATACCATACAAAAATAATTGAGTTGTGGTTTTTAGTCATTTGACTTTTGCTTTGAAAGCAACAATTAAATGTGTTCGGATTACTCGAAGTATGCATGAAATGGGTTCAATTAAATAACTTTTTAGTAATTAAAGAAATTTGATAGAGCTGGAATTGATGTTGAATATAGAAAATTGCTATAAATAATTATTTTTTAACAATTAAAGATTAATTCTAATAAAAGCATAGAATATTATTTATATTATTGTATTAAAAGAAAAACAATTTTTGGTAACTTTTTGATTATTTTTAAATGCTATTAAAAGTAGGAAACTAAAGCTTATAAAAATTTAGGAAACAATTTCAAATTTATTAAAACAAATTACGCAGAATATTATGTTTTAAATTTATCTGGGAGCTAAAAGAAGAACAAAAATTATATATGTTAACAAAAAGTAGTTTTATATATATTTACTTGTTAAAATATATATTTTATTTTGATAAAATGAGTGCTTCCAAAAACAATCAACCTAAGATCTTTTTAAAAAAATTATATTTGGAATTATGAAATCACTTCCTGACTTATACAATACATATTACCGTAACATTTTCTTAAATTTTGTTTTATATGTTCGTCTTTGCATTTACCGTTTGCTTGCTTTGATTTTCCATTTTTTTTGCGCGGAAATTAAAAGTTTGCTTTCTCGCGCTTCACTCTTTGCAGGATTTCCACCCGAAGCCACCCACTTAATGCAATCTAAGCGCAGCTGCTGCATCATTACGACACTTCTTCATGTGTGAGTGTATTAGAGATGTGGGCGTGATATGAATTGGTTCGTGTCGCGATTTACTACTAAATAATCGAGAACCTTTTCGACACATTTTACACCAGAATTTTTATAAGTGGTGACTTTGCTTTTATACCTTTGTCCTTCAAAAAATCTATCTGATGCTAAACATCATGGTTCCATGATTGAAGGGTGCATGAACTTAAAAATGACCGTTTGTGCATGAAAAGAATTTTAATTTTGCTCACGAGCACACCTCTAGCGTGTCTATATGGTTTGCATATAAGGTATATGCGATGCGAGGGGCGTTTGTGTGCTTTGCTTCCGCTCAGATTTAATTTCGTTCAAGTGAAACGGAGGAGCGAATAAAAATAAAAATGCAGCCATCCAACTATGCGCCGCCTGTTTGAACTTTTTAGTTTACTCTTTTTTCTGCCGTTATTTTTACATCTATTTTTTACACTTTTTCGCTGTTTCGTTACTGACTATAATTTAATTCTGCCTGCATTTTTCATTTGCGGCACTTTTGGCGTTTCACCTGGCCGCCAGGTGTTGTGAGTTATGAGCGCCGAGAGCTGTGCGAGCTGAGCTTCGCCTTGGTAAATTAGAAAAAATATTCTAATACAAAAAAAGTCGGGAAATGGACGAAAATGTGCTGAAAAATAGGAAATCCTCATGAGATTTGGTTAGGAATCAGAGCAAACACATACGAGTATTTTATATACATAAAAGAAAAGAAGATTGATGCAAAATGGAATGGCATACTTCAAAATATTTTTCTCCTGTATTTTCCCATATGAATTGGAGTTTTACGAAAAATACAAGTCTTAATATTTTTCATTTGCAGCTTTTTAATAAGATTCCGGGGGCAAAACAGAAAAACACAAAAGATTTTAATATGCCTTGTGTGCTGTAGTTTCGTTCTATTCTATACCAACTTGACTTTTTCTTTAAAACTTATAAAAACATCAATTAAAATATCTCCGCTCACGCTGGATCCCAATTTCAATCAAGCATGTGTTTACATTTTAAATAGAAAACTTTGGAAATACATAAATGCACATACATGCAGGGCGGCTGTCTTGGCCTGGCCAAGAAATATAACTTTGGCTGCCGGCATGTCCACGTGATTAGAAAGTTTTTCCTTCCAGGTGCCTGCAAGTGTGTGCCTGTGTTTTTCTACTTCGCATGCACTTAATAACTTTTACATAATTTTGTATATTTTATGGAACATTTTCTTGCAAAGAAGGGCTTTTCTTGTACAGCATCCTTTTGATGGTAGTTCGCAGTACTTCAATCAGGCATGTGTTTGGTTTTCGATTGGGAAAAAGTTTAAAATGATGGGGTGAGAAAATAAAGCCATTGGTTCACCATAAAACAGCCACATAGCCCTACTATCATATGATTAAATAGATGATTGATAGACAGCCGCTGTTGTTTCAAGTTTTTTGTTGAAACTTGAGTAAGTAAATGGCCAACAGGAAAATCAAAAATGCATTTGCTATTTGCCAATTAAATTGCCATATGAAACGAAGAATGTTTTCAATTTAATGGGCTTCGACGTGCATTTCCCATATCAAATTCATCCGTGCAGCACACAGAGTCATTAATTAAATTGCAGTTGCATCACTAAATAATTCGATTCTGCAGAAGGAGTAAAACTTCTGGCACTCAAAAGTAATAACTTATAATTTGCTGCTGGCTGCCCTTCATCTTGGTTGTCTTTGACTTGGCCGTCTTAGAGTTTTTCAGGGTTTTCTGGGCTGGGGAAAAGCCATGGCAACCGCAACCTTTCAGGCGAAAAGTCCAAGTTCCAAAAGCAAAAGAGTGTTTATAGTTTATTGTTGATTGAACACTAATTAAGTTTCCCAGAGCGAAAGTTTTGGCCTGGCCAGCATCTCCATCAGGGCCGATGGACAGCCGCTTGATTGGTTTTGTTACGCACTCGCCGGCTCAAAAGTCCGGAGTCCATAGTCCAGAGTCCGAAGTACGGAGTCCGAAAGTACGGAGACCGCCCTAAGATGCCAGCCTCATAATGACGGACCGAGAAGTGTGCAAAAGTTTGCCTGAAAAGAACTTCTTGCTGTGCATTTAATAGCAATAATAATTTGTAGTTTGTCTATTACACAATATATGGATGTTGCTATCGGGTTTCGGTTGGTCCGAGAAAAACTTTCTAATTTCCATACGCCAAAACATTCACTTTACTTTGGCTCACAACTTTTCATCATCTTTTTGAGTGCGTCTGTGTACTTTTCGATCAATTTATGTATTTTCTGTTGCGTACTTTGTGGCGTATCGTTTTTTTTGTTAAAAATAGTCCAGCTCTTTTGAAACTTGTCTCAGGCTTTTTCTTCAACTGCATTCCTGTATTTATTTCAGAAAAGGCAATTTAATTGCTATGCCAACATCTCCCCATTTCTTCTCAATCGAGTGGTTTACCTTTCGCAATTGAAAATCGTTACCGAGCCGATTGAAGTGCATTATTCGATAAGGCCAGTTTCATTAGAAGGCAGACTGAGTTTGCGAAATATGGCTATACTAATTTTCTTTCGACTGAAAATTAAATTTTCGTGGAGCGATCTTTAATAGTGATCAATAAGGTGACAAAATATGAAGTTCATATTTTTAATTTGACAATAAAAATAAATAAAACATGTATTTTGTTTATAAATATATTCATATGTATTATTAAATATGGTCCATAAGATATATTGATATTGATTGTTTCGGTGTCAGTAAGGTATATTTATTTTATTTTAAATTTTGTACTGGAAAATGATTAGTCTTTTATTTTCTGACTTTAATGCCTACCCCTTGCTAACTCTTTAGAAAACCTCCGCGAAAAATGCCCGTTAAACGCAAAACACATAAAACTCGCAGTTTTTGTGACTTCCACTTGGTGTTCCTGGCCAAATCTAAAGCTTACCCCCAAAAAAGCGGGACCACCCCCGCCACCCCTTCCTTGTCACTAGCCCAACCCTTTGGCACTTGAATGGGGAAAAAAATGTTCTAAAAATTTGTTGGCTTGTTGCTTTTGTTGGCCATTTTATGCGGAGCAATTTTTTTTAGCGAGGAAGAGAGTCAAAAATGTTTTTTTGTTTTTTTGTTTTGGCCCAACGCCTTTTGGTAAATTAATGCGAAAATTTTTCGTGAAATGCGAAAATTTCGCGTTTTATTTTTTGCCGCTGATGTGTGTGTGAGTCTGCAAGTTGGCGACTGGTCAGCGTTGTTTGTTTGAGTCTGCCGGTGCCATTCCCGGTGCCCCTTCCCTTCTCCCCTTGTCCACCTGTCTATGCCCGCTTGATTGATGGTTATTATGCGCACTTGTACAGCCGGGGACTACTTCAGGGCCCCCTTCCAGGACTCTTACCTTGGTTAGCCTTTAATTTGGGGCCGGAGAGTCCAGGGTGTAGGATGTCGAGTGCGGACCGTGGCCATCATCAATGCCAACACCCCGTCGCTGGTTTTTTATTGTACGCGCACATATCAAATAATTTGGAAAGATGTATTAGGACCCATCGCAATACCCCTCGATATACCCCTTGGGGTTAGAAATGGGCGGAGTACCGCTTGATTAAAATACCTGCCGGCTATTTGCATTAATTTTCGTACATTTTTCCAGGCCTGGTGTCTTAATTCTGACATTTAATTCCTGACCCGAGCAACTTCATTAGCAGCCGCAAACTCTGCAACCTCAAGACCAAAATCAACGAGTTGATCAACTATTGAGAGAAGCGTCTTGCATTTAATTCTGCTCTTCAATTACAGGATGAGGGTTTGGTGTGTGAATGGCTGAGAACAATGTCGAAAGAGGCATTTACTAAAGCGAAATGGTTATGTACTAACAGGATGGATGGGAGGCTAAAATCGACTGTAGTTACAGATTGCGGGCATAGGGGCGTCCTAAGAAAGGGGATAAGGCAAGATATGTACAACACACCATGGAAACTACCTAGCTCAAAAAAAGCCATATTTATTATGCTTTTTATTCAGGTGCTATTCGGTGAATTTTTGCCAAAATAAAAATCAAAAGTAAAATGGATGTATTTAGATTTGCCTAACAAATTCCCTTGAATTCTAGAATATACGAAATATATAATAGTAAATCAGATGATATTATCAATTGAAATAAATAGTTATATAATAATAGCCATTTCGTGCATGTCATTCATTGAAATGGGAAAAAATGGTGTGTACATAAAGAACATACTATATTCACTATACAAGAAAGTTTAAGTTTATCATGACCTACATGTGGCAGCCCTTAACTAAAAAATTCGATTTATGCCAACACTCAATATTAACAAAAATAAATGTCCTTTTCTTATTCCTGTTAATTTAGCCATTTGCATAAAATAATAATACTTTCTTTAAATCGTTTATCGATATGAACCAGACCGCAAATTTGGCAGCATCCCATGAATTGTCGCATAATCAGGAGCTATTTTAAAATTCGTAGCATAAACATAAAAAAATGTTTTTCATAAATACAAAAAAATATATTTTATTAATTTTTTCTGAAAAATGCTTGATATATCTCATTTAACACATTTTTTGGAATAAATACGGTTTTTCGTATGTAAACTTATGTACTTATAAGGCAGCACAGCAAGTCTACCTGCTTCGTATGGGCAATCTTATAATCCTTAGTTAGGGGCTACAAGATATTTTCAAGACCCCCTTGGGACACCGCCTCTGTGTTTATCTATGCCTATGTGTAGTTTACTTTCCCGTTCTGCACAAAAACCAATTGCTGTCTGCGCTCCTTCCTTTCTGAACCCCCACCCCCTTCAACCAACAACCTCCGATCTGAGTGTGTGGTAGTGTCTGTCTCTACATCAGTTGGTGCCTAAAAAAAACTCCTGCAGGACTCACACACACACTGGCCATTAGGAACAGTCAACAGCACGCAGCCATCACTGAAATACAGAAATACCCCTGCCGCCAGTTTCGCTTATCTGCCGCCTTCTATGTAGACACTAAAAATTTTTCATTTCCAGGCGGCGGAGCCGAAAAAAAAGTGAAAAACCTTTTTTGCTGTGCGGCAAACATTTTCGCGTATTTCTAAAAACAATTTCTACGCGCAGCCCCCTCCAAAATGATGAAATGCGTGCAAACTACACAAATACAAGTGCAGTTTTGAGCTGCACCCACACACAGACGCAGGAAGGGGTAAATAAAAAATGGCCCCCTCGTTTTTTTTCGCCAGTGCGACTGTGTGTGTGTGTGAACCCCCCTTATGTATCCTAGGCTCCGCCCTGCGTTCAGCTGCGTTTCAGGGGCGTGGGTTTCGAGGGGGTGTTGGGTGGCGGGGTTCAGAGTGGGTGGCTGGGGAAAAAAACTACCGACAGGCCCACGTTTTGGCTTTTGGGATTGGTATTTTGGTTTCGGTTTGGGGGTTGCAACTAACGGGTCTCTGCTGCAGTTGCAGTCGCTGTCGCAGTCGACGCTGCAGTCGCAGCCGCAGCCTCTGCCGCGGTCGACGTCCGCTTGTTGTTGTTTATCGCCCGTTGAAGCCTACTTTTTGGCGTCTCCTATGTGCGTGGTCCTTTTTATTTTTCGCATTTTTGTTAGGCCCTGCCAACCGCACGCTTAGTTTGCAATTAAAACGAAAGATGCTCGCCATTTGTTGCCGCTCTCCGTCTCTTTCCCCATATGCCCATCCCTTTCTGCCAGTTTGCTTTTCCTATGTGCTGTTGTTGCTGTTGCTGCTTATTTATGTACTCGCTTGGCGGAAAACACAGAAAAAAGATGAGGAAAATTCAAAGCAGAATTTTCTTTTAATGAAAAACGCTCGTCTTGCTTGCCTTACACACATATATGCTATGTTTGTGTGCCGTTGTCGTTGTCTGTGGTTTTTACCAGCATTGAAAAAATGGGGAACCACCAGGCAAATGACAGTTTTGCATTGTGGTTTCGCATGAAATTCTTTTCCAGGATGGGACATTAGTTTGTTCGCTAAATATATTTTACAGGATCCGCAGCAATTGCAATTTCGGTGCATCTTTTAGTTTTATGTGGATGCTAGCTTACTTAAAACTAACTAGTTAAATCTGTTAATAGCTAGATTATAGAACGATCTTTGTTGTTTCTTGTCATTTGATTTTGTTTGCAATATTCACTAAGATTGTGAATCTTAAGACATGCCAAATAAATGATGAAAACTTAAACAAAAGTTAATTTAAATACAGAAATTTAGAACAATTATGTAGATTTAATGTTTATTTAAACAAATGTTATGCATTTTTTTCTGAGTGGACAGCACTTTCAAAGACTGTGACTTATACAAATTGGGAGATTAAAAGACAAACAACAAATAAAAAAACGAGCCATAGGAAATTAATCTTTGCAGAATCCTGAACAAGTTTTCCTAAGAGATTATTGGCTTATGAGTATTGACCCGCTACAAAACCAAAAGCAAAACAGAATATTTTGCTTGTTAATTTTCTTAGGAGATAAGAAAAAATGCAAATAAAATAATTTTATTTAATTTTCGAAAATAAACATTGTTAAAATAAATTGAAAAATTGCTTAAATGTAAATGAAAACAAATTTATTTATTTTCATCCTTTTTTATTCGATTTAATAAAAGTATGTATTGTATTTCAAGTGAAAAATAGTATTTAGTTAATTACTAATTTAACATTTACTAACAAAGATACAATTTGATAGTTTGAAACAAAACTAACTGTTCTTGGAATATCCCATTAAACATTTACTTACAGAATTAATTCATAAGATGTCAGGTGGAGTATGACATTATTAATGATTCCTTTTGAATGGCACCGGCTTTTGGCGCATTGTCAGCTGGAGCTTACCACTCATTCAACTGCAACTGCAATGTTCATCGCAATTGCAGCAGCAACTGCAACTGCAGTCGCATCAAATATGCTCTCAGTGGGCGGCAAAGTCCCTGCCCCCAGTACATTACCCTCGATTGCTCCTGCATTTCGCTGGACTTTGTGTGCAGTTCGGGTTGAGTGAGTGCAACGCTTGCAACATGTGGCACACGCACTATGGACCGGCTTTGTGAACATATGGTCGGAGGCCTGTTTTTGGGAGCTCTGCCGCCATTCATGGCCGGCTATGGTATATATGTGCATATAGATATTTATTTAACACATTTTATACACATGCAGTGGGTTTTTTTTCCGTTTGCCTCTCTTCACTCCCAGTTCTTTTTGGTTTGTTTCTGTTCATCTTTGTTTGAACGCTCTTCGCACTGGGGTTCAAGGTCGCTTAACGGCGGCAACAACAAAAAAGTCCGTCGAGTCGAGGGGTTTTTATGTGTGTGCGGAGTATATATATATATCTATATGGCCATATATATATGTGGATCAATGTCTGATTTATTGCAGCTCGTGCCATTGCACTTGATTGTGTCCCAAATACCAAATACGTACAAAAACAAACCCCACAAAGGATATAGAGCGTGTAGATGCCAAAACAGCGGATGCAAAGGAGTGGAGGGGGTGAAGGGCGGAAAAAGTGCAGGAAAATCAACTGAGTGCATTCAATGCACAATGCAGTTGAAATATTTGCTCTTATGACCCTGATCGCGGTCAAAAAATATATGGGCCTTTCGCTTTTGCAGTTATTTTCTATTTTTTTTTCGGAATATTTTATCAATTTATTTTGGGGTTTATTTGCTGAAAGTGCGTTTTTAGGCTCGATAAACCCGTTGCCTATGATGCGTATGTAAGAGGACATTTGTTTGGGTAAAATATTTAATAAACGCCGCAAATTGAATCGTAAACAATCTTCAAAGGCTATTTATAGCTGACTTACAAGTGTTCTTATATCTCGAATTCATAGTTTGCATAACCAAATCAGAATCTTTGATGTCAGATAAAAAGTGAACTAAAAAATGTTACGACATTTAAAGACGACTAAAAATGAAAATGGCATTGCACGATTTGTCATTTTTTCAGCCTTTTTAAAACATAATAGTCTTTTGAAACTCATAGTAAAAGTGTTCGCACCTTCAAAGGAAATTGTGGGTAAACTTAAAAAATAAAGAACATCTTTTGAATCTATTATAAAAAATTTTAATTTTGACCAAATAATTTTAAGTGTTTTTTTTGGCTTTCTCGTGTAATTGCATGTGAAATTATATGATGAACGTTCCATTTCCAGCAAACGTGAAAAATTGTATTAAATTATATTAAATTCAAAGTCAAGTGTTGGCTTAGATGTTTTTGTAAATCTAATTCACAACTTTACATACAAAAGTTGTGTGTGTATGTATGTTTCACTAGAGAGCCAACCTGGATCATCAACGTTGAAATTTAGAACTTACTTATTCCGATCGAAGGTGGATCAATAAGTAGCTAGAACCAGTTTAAACTAAATGTTGAAACTGTTATATATAATCCAATGCCTAGTTATAAGTGACATAGTTATACCCGTTACTCGTAGAGTAAAAGGGGATATTGTATTCGTGCAAAAGTATGTAACAGCTAGAAGGAAGCGTTTCCGACCCTATAAAGTATATATATTCTTGTTCAGGATCACTAGCCGAGTCGATCTAGCCATGTCCGTCTGTCCGTCTGTCTGTCCGTCTGTCTGTCTGTCTGTCTGTCCGTATGAACGCTGAGATCTCGGAAACTATAAAAGCTAGAAGATTGGCATTTTGCATGTAGATTTTAGGAGTTCCTACGCAGCGCAAGTTTGTTTCAAAAAGGTGCCACGCCCCCTTTAACGCCCACAATCGCTTATATACGATTTTAAAAATTTAAATATTTCGGAAAAGTAAAAATGCAGTTTTATTGTGTTTATCAATACCTATCGAAATGTAGAAGAAATTTTTCAAATCGGACCATTCGTTAAAAAGTTATGCGTGATCAAAGTTTCTATCTCCATCTCCCTCGCACTCCCTTTACCTGAGTAACGGGTATCTGATAGTCGGAGCACCCGACTATAGCGTTCTCTCTTGTTTTAAATTATACAATTTAAACGTTTTTTAAACATCATAATTTAAAAATTTAAAGTACCTCTTTAAGCCACTTTTTAGGTGCTCCAGAAATCGCTTTTAGCCAAAAAAATTATAAAGCTCGACCTTTGAAGTTTAGTTTAATTTTCCTTTACAGAATATTAGATTTGATTACATTTTAAATTTGGTGTGTGTGAACTAAATGGTCAAGGGTTGAAAATATATAAACTAAGGAGCTTAACCCTTTTTTTGTAGTTTTGAGAATTTTAATAAATTTCCTAAGATGACTAGAGAAATAGCATTAACTCTTTGCCTTTTACAAAGCAAATATATCATAACTCACGAGGTCGCGCTTTAATTTACAAAGTTAGATTCTCATTTTCTGGCTGGTGGCCTGGAGGAAAAGCCCGGAGAAACCGCAACCTGTGCACGGTGGTCAGTTGCTGCTCACTGACCGGATCCAATCCCAATCCCCCGACCAATACCAAACCAAACCAAACCAAATCCCAATCCCAATCCCGGGTACACCAACCTCAGCCCGAAATCCGCGGACCCGTTTTCTCTACATTTTCGCCGCCAGCTTCGAAATGCCAGGCGATTGTTCAATTGTTTTGCTAACTTTGCGTTGTTGTTGATGTTGTTGCTGGCGTTGTTGGTTGTTGTTTGCCCCCTGAACGCTTTCCATTTGACTTTGTTTTTTGGCGCAGACACGCGGTTTTTTCGGTGGAGCTGCCAAAAAAGAGCTGGGGGTTGCTCGGGGGTGGTCTGCATGAGGCGCAGCAATTGTAGAATTTTTCTTTCGCTTTGTACACATATTTGTGTTATATTTGCATTGGTTTTATTTTCTGTCTCTGATATCAAGCGGCAATCGGTTCTTCCACCCCACCACCCATCATTTCTTCTTTCTGTTCTCTGTACTCTGTTCCGTGTTTTTTACTATTTCTGTCTACATCCGACATTGGGGGTTTTGGGGGCGGTGGATCCTCCTCTCCGACGGTGGGTTTAACATTTGAAATGGTCATCGACGCGCATTTTAAATGATCTATGTGTGTGCGAGTGTGTGCGGCTCTTAATGGGCGCTGCAGGGCGTGGCGTTTGGCTGTGTTTTCCTGGCTTCGCCCATTTTTATCATCTGCCAGCTGGAAGAAAAACGAAGGCAACGAAAGTTTGTGGTGCGAAAAGGAAAAATTCAGCCTGCGATAATTAATTGTGGCCCACACCCAGCTCGCATCCTTGGGGCAGGACATAATCAGGCTTCGTGTGAGTTCGCCGCCCGTTCGTGTTCGTTTTTGTTTTGTTGTCGTGCGCCGACGTCGTCGTCGTTGCCGTCGTCCTGCGATTGGCTTAGAAAATTGCGAATAGGCTTGGTCCTGGCCAAGCTTTCTCTTTAGTCGTGTCCTTTTCCCCTGCCCCTGAAAATAATCAGCTTGCGGACGGGAGACGCGGAAAAAATAAGAAAAACTCTTGCCTATTTATCCTCACATTTTCTTTGAAGCTAACGCATTTTGTAAATTATCACTTGGGACCAGAAAATCATTTATAGAAAAGGAGAACAGAGAGAGAAGGGAAGGTAATTCGATATTTCTAAGAGAAAGTTTAAGAGCGGCATCGAAGGGAGACGGCGTTTGGCATACATGGTGTATACTTGATGTGCGCTTATAAATGTACGTTAACATGGCGTATACTTGATGTGATTTTCCTCAACTCAATTTAAAATCCATTTGGCGTATACTTAATGAATCTATTACGATTTCTCATTTTAAAAAAAACGTATATATGATAGGATAGTAAATGTGAATATTACTTATGCAAAAGGCAATTATGTACCTTACATTTAGATACATTCTGTAATTAAGTTAATAGGGCACGTTAGCCACAGAAATTAGCTTTTCAAATCGATTCAATATTCCCTTTGAAATTTGAGACTATCTCTTAGCCATTGCCAGTTCACTTAGCCCAGAATTTCACCACTTGTCAGTCCTTGTCAGGCCAACCTTGAAAACTTCTTCGTTCCGCCCAACCACAATTGGAAAATTTGTGCACTCAAAGTTTAAAGTTTTCTTGCTCAATTTTCACGCTCAAAAAACTGCAGCCGCTTTGAGCGCATCTCCCCTGCTCGGAAAAGTCAAGAAAACTACCCCCGAACTCGGGGAAAACCATTTCTCCTGCTCTGCCGCCGCGCAGCTGCTGCGGCCACTTTCTCCTGCCGGCAGCGACGCATTAGTTTGCAGCGACGTCGCTAAACTCAAGCAGCGCCTGTCATTGTCAGCGGTTGTTGTTGCCTACTTATGTTTTCCTCGTTTCGTTTTTTGCGTTATTTATTTTTGCGCGCTTTTCCACGAAATTTTGTGATTGGTCGCGACGCCGACGAGGATGCTGAGGAAAACGATGACGATGACGACAACGACGACGCGGAAAATGTTCCCTCACTATACACATACATATATGTATACTTATATATGTATATGCGCCTGTCTGCGTGGCTCATTTTTTCCGCGAGTCGCGAGCCGGAACGCTGACGCTGTCTCTGTTCAGCGTTTTCGGGGGATGGCGCCGACGCTGGCGCATTTCTTATTATGATTAAAAGGATAAGCGGCCGAAGTCGCCGGAGGAGCAGCATCCATCTCCTTTGGTTGGCCAGTCTGCAGGGAAAGAAACTTAAGTGTCATTCAATTACAAAAATGGACTCTAGACTACCACATTGTAGTCATGCAAAAACTAATAGCATTTACTCTTTAAAGGCTTGAGATATTTACCGGAGGACAACATGAATCTTGTCAGTGCACTATTACCTACATTTTAAAAGAACTATAACTTACGAAGGCTGTTTTAAAATAACTTTACTTCAATTAGAATTGAATTCTCAAACATGTTAATTAATAACATTATTTATTCTGTAGGTTTTTTTAGTTATGTCTCATTCATGAGCTTATAAATTTCCAGCTATTCAAATTATAGATTTAAAATTTCTACGTGTCACAGAAAAATTATAGATTTGTAATGTCTAATGCTTTTTTCTCTAATTTTCGACAAAACTTTTTCTTTCTGTGTTGCATTTTTTTTGTAATTTTTTTGCAAAGATTAACTGACGATTAATTGGATTTTCGTCTTTGTTGGCATTCAGTGCTTCTGTTTGTTTTAGAAGTAGCTTTCGGTCTTCTGCCTTTCACGGCCAAACGTCGAATAGACTCACTCCCCCCGAAGGATGTCGAGCTTTGACCCAAAACCTAGCCAATAAAGACATTTTTGACATCATCCTGCCACATCCAGTGGCAGAGTTCCTTTGCCCCACTTCGCCGGCCACATCCTGTCTAGCAAACATTTTGTCTGCGCGTCGTCTTGCGTCCTTGAAAAACAACACTCAGCCAGCTGGGAGACCGGAGACCATAGAAGCCGAAAGGAGCAGCGAGGAGCAGGAAGGACCAAGGAGAGCAACAGGAAAACGTTTTAATTTTTTTGTTTCTCGTTTTTGTTTCTGTTTTTCGTTGTGTGACACTTTGGCAATTCGCTCCAGGAGTTGGGAAAATCGGGTGGGTCTAAGCTTTTCCCACACAGACACTTTCTTCGAACCGGAAGCGTTTTCTTTTCCCTCAAAGTTATGCAACATTCTATATTTGTAGCTTCAATTTTTCTTTTGTCTTTCATTCTAGAATAGGGGGCATGGGATGCACTTAAAGTCAAGAGTTTCTTGGCGTTATCCAGACAAGGTTTAATTCAAGCACCTTAGAAAATATAAAAGGGATTAATACACACACTCAAATTTAATTTGAATATTGCTAAAAATTAAAAAGATTTATCAGATTACAATTTTGTTTACCTTTGTTTTTGTTTACAAATGTTAAATAAATTGCAGAATATTTCAAGACATATATAAAAATATTTTGTTTTATTTCAAAGATCACTCGTTTTCCCTACATTCAATTTAAAGTAAGAAACCTTTAAAAGTTAAGATGTTCTTTGTTGTCCGTAACAACATGTACAAATTTTATTTAAATATGTTCTTAATTAACATTTTTTTATGATAAAGGTACATGGCCTGACGTAAAATAATGAAATTTATTATCTGCGGCTAAATCCATTAACCTGCAACAATAATCAAAGAGTCATTGGTAAAAAATTGGCTCAGATTGCCTTCGTTTTTATACCCTTGCAGAGGGTATTATAATTTTGGTCAAAAGTGTGCAACGCAGTGAAGGAGGCATCTCCGACCCTATAAAGTATATATATTCTTGATCAGGATCACCTCCTGAGTTGATATAGCCATGTCCGTCTGTCCGTCTGTCCGTCTGTCCGTCTGTCTGTCCGTCTGTCCGTCTGTCCGTCTGTCTGTTTCTACGCAAACTAGTCTCTCAGTTTTAAAGCTATCGAGTTGAAACTTTGCACACAGCCTTCTTTCCTTTGCACGCAGTATATAAGTCGGAACGGCCGGGATCGGTCGACTATATCCTATAGCTGCCATATAACTGATTGATCGGAAATGCCATAACTTTCGTGTTTATAAAGTTAGGAAGTTGGGATTTTCTATGGGCTTTATATTTGGCCAGTCAATCCAACCTACCAAATTTCATAAGGATCGGCCGACTATATCCTATAGCTGCCATATAACTGATTGATCGGAAATGCCATAACTTTGGTGTTTGTAAAGTTAGAAAGTTGGGATTTTCTATGGGTTTTATATTTGGCCAATCAATCCGACCTACCAAATTTCATAAGGATCGGCCGACTATATCCTATAGCTGCCATATAACTGAACGATTCGAAATGCCATAACTTTGGTGTTTTTAAAGTTAGGAAGTTTGGATTTTTTATGAGTATTAAGAATGCATCATAGGAATAATTTTGGAGAATATAATTATAGAGTATTCTGCAAGGGTATATCAACTTCGGCTCCGCCCGAAGTTAGCTTTCCTTTCTTGTTTGATTTGTGACAGCATTGTCGTGTTGCCGAGAAACGTTTTGCATTTAATTTGCTTGTGAAAAACCCGGTCTCGCTTTTAAGCCAAATATGATGAAACAATTTGATTACCGACTGCCAACGCGGGCAAAGGAACGAGCGATGCCATGACTCCGGAAACGGAAGTGCCGCTGTCACATATTGACGTGGCGACAAATGCGACGCCATTCAACTTTGAGATTGTAGCAAAAGTTGCCCTTTTCCCCAGGGCCATCCTCCACGATCCTGATCCCTCGCCGGCTGCCTCTCGGCAATGCAATTAAACTATTTCCGTGTTGCCAGTCGCTGTCGCAGAGTCAATAAAAATTAAAATAAAAATCTATATAAATAAATAACAATGGCGACGGGGATATCGAAAAAAATGGGCCATGGGCGACTTATTGGCTCCGCGCCGCTTGAATCAGCCAGGTTATTAGTAAATTGGGCGCCGAATAACTATGGTGTTATCTCGCATCTGTCCGTTGAATCTGTATTCAAGCATTATGTGTCTGGATTGGAAGTCATTGGCCGAAAGGTAAAAAAAGTTTTACTTTAAATAATGCATTTTTCAGAGGACTTACAATTTTTATTGAGGAAAAAATCTCATCCTGGATATATAAGCCGTCTCTTGTTATTATCAACTAGGCAATGTTAATATTAATAATAAAGATCGTAAATAAAAATTATCAATTTTATCAAAAAAACAGAAATTTTCAAGTTTTACTTAACGTTCAAAAAATGGTATTATTCAAAAAATGGTATTATTGTTGTATGGGAAAACAAATATTGATTATTATTATTATTATTATTTAACGCTTTTATGCTATAAGTCTAAACGGGCCGGTTCGCCGGAATATATCATAGACTTACATATATCATATATATAGAAGCTATAAAAAAATGGCGTTGCTTCATTTTTAGATAAAAATTATAAAAAATTATTTATTATTAAGTAATACCAAATCCAAAAATATTAACAATTAAGTCTAGCCTAAAAATATTTTAAGGAAAATAAAAATATTAAAATCTTCTAATCAATTATGCCCCTAACAGGTGTCACTACTTGCCATTTTATTGGCGCGGCAAATAAATAAGACAAGGTCCAAACTGTCGGTAAGATATATTAACTTGCTAGCGAAGAGGTTTTGTACCATGTTAAAAATTATTTCTTCTTTATAACTTCTGAAGCAATTGTTAGACTTGTTCTTGCTGACAAATATTGATGCCAGAAAAAAGGATCCACAATTTTTCTACCGAATTTCATAAATGGTGGGCGTCAATATGTTATACGTATGCATTATGAGAATCTGCATGCTTAATCTGAACTCCTTTGCTCATATGGGATAGACATACATGCCTAGATCGTCTAATGCTATCAATAATATATATACTTGATAGGGTCGGGAACGCTTACTTCTACCAGTACATACTCTCAACAATATTGTATTCTTTTATTCTTTTTGTTGTCCATTGATTTGTAAATACAATTATCTTAACATCTATCTTTACTTAGTTGTGGCTTAACTGATATATTTAATATATTTTTTTAATCAAACCTCTATCAAAATTGATCCTAACTTCAAGCCCTAGCAAATGAGTCAAGCACTTTCAGCCACGACAAGAGCAATACTCTCAACAAGAACAGCTGCAACGTCTTCTATTCCAGGTGGTCGGGCTCAATACGAGTCCAAGTCGTTTGCTGGCCAAACCGCTAAGTTGGCTTTACCACACTGAAGAAAAATAAATAAATAAATGTTTAGTTTATATATCAGTTCGGTTTTTTAATATGCTACTACTACTATATTAAACTAAACTTTAAATTTTATACAATAAATAATAACACATACGTTTTAAATAAAATATGAAAAACTTGTATTTTATATGTTTGAGCTTTCAAAGGAAAATACTTAGTTTTTATACCCTTGCAGAGGGTATTATAATTTTGGTCAAAAGTGTGCAACGCAGTGAAGGAGACATCTCCGACCCTATAAAGTATATATATTCTTGATCAGGATCACCTCCTGAGTTGATATAGCCATGTCCGTCTGTCCGTCTGTCCGTCTGTCCGTCTGTCTGTTTCTACGCAAACTAGTCTCTCAGTTTTAAAGCTATCGGATTGAAACTTTGCACACACCCTTCTTTCCTTTGCACGCAGTATATAAGTCGGAACGGCCGGGATCGGCCGACTATATCCTATAGCTGCCATATAACTGATTGATCGGAAATGCCATAACTTTGGTGTTTCTAAAGTTAGAAAGTTGGGATTTTCTATGGGTTTTATATTTGGCCAATCAATCCGACCTACCAAATTTCATAAGGATCGGCCGACTATATCCTATAGCTGCCATATAACTGATTGATCGGAAATGCCATAACTTTGGTGTTTGTAAAGTTAGAAAATTGGGATTTTCTATGGATTTTATTTTTGGCCAATCAATCCGACCTACCAAATTTCATAAGGATCGGCCGACTATATCCTATAGCTGCCATATAACTGATTGATCGGAAATGCCATAACTTTGGTGTTTGTAAAGTTAGGAATTTGGGATTTTCTATGGATTTTATTTTTGGCCAATCAATCCGACCTACCAAATTTCATAAGGATCGGCCGACTATATCCTATAGCTGCCATATAACTGATTGATCGGAAATGCCATAACTTTGGTGTTTGTAAAGTTAGGAAGTTGGGATTTTCTATGGATTTTATTATTGGCCAATCAATCCGACCTACCAAATTTCATAAGGATCGGCCGACTATATCCTATAGCTGCCATATAACTGATTGATCGGAAATGCCATAACTTTGGTGTTTGTAAAGTTAGGAAGTTGGGATTTTCTATGGATTTTATTTTTGGCCAATCAATCCGACCTACCAAATTTCATAAGGATCGGCCGACTATATCCTATAGCTGCCATATAACTGAACGATTGGAAATGCCATAACTTTGTTGTTGTTAAAGTTAGGAAGTTCGGATTTTTATGAGTATTAAGAATGCATCATATGAATAATTTTGGAGAATATAATTTACAGAGTATTCTGCAAAGGGTATATCAACTTCGGCTCCGCCCGAAGTTAGCTTTCCTTTCTTGTTTAAGATTAATTTGACAACTAGAAGTACAAAAATATTTTAATATTAAATTAAGTTTTGGGAAGATAAATTACAGATCGTATTCGTGTTAATTTTGTCACATTCTTTTTGTATCATATTTATAGAAATCTGAACCCATAACTCGATCTAGATTTCTCCCAGTGCAACTTGGACGGACTTGGCTGGGCCAAGATTTACACTTCCTCGTCCATTGTTAACATTTACGCCATTAACCTGCGTTGGCTTTTAGTGATATGCCACAGGAGACCACACATCTTTGGGGGTTTTCTTTGGGAGTGGGGGCCTCCCTCCCAACTCTGTTGCATATTTGGTGCAATTAAAATTTTCGTTCGGTTTTCTTTGCTGCTCGTTTTCGGGTCCACAGGCTGGGGTCTTGTAATAATTTCGACTCGGGGGGCAGTACGCGGTGGGTGTTTGGGGGCAGATCGAAGAGCTGGGACCCCGCCTAAGTCACTTGCGCTGTCCTATGCAAATGCAATTGCCTCGTCTATAAATTAAATTATGCCTGCGAATTATGCATGCATAGCAGCGTCAACGGTCGGCGGCGGTCGGCGATGAGGAGCGGCCAATTGCAAGACTCTATGGAGGATATGTATCCGCCGACCAACCGCCGACAACAAAAGCAAGTACAAGTACTGAAGACCTACGAACTGCGCCAGTGTGTGTGCACCGCGTGTCTGTGTGTGGCGGTGGCCGCAATCGTAGTGCACTAATTCACATTTGATGTTCGTCGAATGCGTTTGGTCAATGAGGTTAAGTTACCTGACGAGGCCAGCAGCAGGAGGCTTAATCGGAGGTGGAAATGAGAGGGGGAGCTGGGCGGTGGGCGGTGGGAATGAGGAGCAGCAGGAGTTCACCGTCTATTGATGATGCTGATGTGGCTTGAGGTCCACTGCTCTTACCAGTTTCTGCTGCAATTTGGCTTTGGCATGCTAATCGACGGAGCTGGTCCGCCAATGCGGAGTTTTCTCCTCCTTATTTTGTAATTACCACCGGTCACTAAGGGGCTCATGAAAATTGTCTCCGAGCTCGACCGAAATTTCAGTTGCTTTTAGTCAGAATTTATGATTTGTGGCCGTGTTTAATTTCTTTATCTGGCTTTAAATTTATGAATGCGATTATTTGGGAAAATTGCTTTCCCAATTTATTGTTTATTATATTATTTGATTAGTTTTTGCTGATCTGGCTACTTCGCTCAGAGGTAATTAATGTGAAGAGATTGCTTTTGTCTTTTGAAAATACTCTTGGTGATTTCATTTTATAAACATTTGTATACCCTTATATTCAAATTAATTTAGTTAGCTTAACTTAATCTTATATAAAAAGTACATTTTCAAATTTTTTATAAATTGAATATGAGCTTGATACAATTTTAAATTAAATTAAATTTAAATTATTTTTTAATAATTAATACATTTGATATATATATATGTATTGAATTCTTCCAATTTGTTATTCTTATTATTTATTCATTTTTCATTGCATCACTTAACGAAAAGATAAATACTTAGTGTTGATTTTTTTAATATTTTTTTTTATTATTAAAATTTTGTATTATGTAAATTAATTTATTTATGTTCGTGTCAATATAATTCTGTCTGTTAATTTTCCTGTTTATCTATCTGACTTAAAATTTCAATGTTTCTTACTATTTCTATTTATTATAAATGTTAGCTTTTAAACACATTTAATCTATACAAATTTTTGTTTACTTGGACTTTTACTTTCATATTATTTTTAAATTAAATGGACTTAAAGTTTTTATTCAAACTATGGCTTTAGACTCTTAAAAAGATTGACACTTGCAGTCATTTATAGACTAAGAGTGTATACAAAGTGCTCTTTAATTTCATTTTTCAACCCGAATATTAAGATATTTTGATATAAGTTATAAATTTATTTTTATTATTAACACAAGTAGGATCCTTATGACTTGCTTTCCTTTAAATTGATTGAATCTATTGCAATTGCAAATTTATTTTTGAATATAACTCGACTCACTCCTCCACCGGCGACATCAATCATCTTTTATCCGATTCAAATATGTTCTGTTCGCCATCGACTAATCCAAAACTTTTGACACATTTTAGCATCCAGTCTCTGGAGCACCCTCCACCTTCTGTTCGCTCCTCATGCTCCAGTTGGCAATTGAGTGAAAAAATGTGCGCCACCCAAGCAATTAGTGGGGCCTTCCTACACGACCTAGCCCACTAAGCAGCCAAGTCGAGCTGGCCAAATTGACGGCAGTTCCCCCCGACTTTTCCCTTTTACCAAGTCCCTGGCAAACCGGTTGCTTCATTTGCCACTCTCAGAAATGTGCACCCACTCCCCTTGAATTTTTCCATCACTTTTCAGCTCCCCCTCCTGTTCCCCTTAACACCTTACCACCCAACTGTGTCTTCATTTCTTACTTCCTTCCTCCAGTCATCTGCTCGAGTTCGTTTGCTGTCTTTGCCACTGCTCTTAACTCAATTGCGAGTGGGGCTCACTCGAACTGGTCAGCGCTTTTAACTCGTTCGTTGAGTTTCGTTTCGTTTTTCCCCTTTTTTCAGCCTTCGTTGGCTCCGGTTTCTCCTGCTGATTTTTGCTCACCGGCCGTGACGTCATTACCCATTTCTTTGGGCATTCCTTGGCTTTCGTTTCGAGATGCTGGCACGTACGTACGCTCCACATCCATCAGTTGGTCCTCGGAGTGCGCGGAGGCATGTGGTCCAGTCGGCGGCGGGATGAGGTGAATGCGTCGGTTGGCTTTGCTTTTGGCCAGGTTACGTGAACTCGAATGGAAAAGGGATTCGACTGGGTTGCAGGGGATTAGTTAACCAAACCGGGTATTTCGCACACAATAACTGAAAGGGGGCAAAAAATGGTGTGCTATTGGAAAAGGGATCTGGTATCTGGGTTACATTTATAAGATTTTATCTTTAATGGCTTTTTCAGAACCGTTTATTAAACAATGAAATGTAAACTAATTGTTGGAGAATGTATCGATCAATTGCGAGTCGATATTTTCCAATACGTAAATGTGTTGATGTTATTTAGATTTCCAAGTTTTTTTAACTTTAGGTCTTCCTGTCGGCGTATTAATTAAATATGTAGACTTAATTTTATATAAATGTTTTCGATATTAATCACAAAATATATATATATTACAGGTAGTGTATAAGTCGAACGAGCCGGATCGGGCGACTATATCATATAGCTCCCACAGGAATAATCGGAAAAAAATTCAAAAAAATGATAACTTTGTTGTTTTTAATTTTTTTTGTTCTTCGGGATTTGGTTAAATTTTATACTATAGGATTGCGGTTTTAATAAAATTAAAATGGGACATCTATATAAAATAGCTCCCATAGAAAAAAAATGAAAAAAATTAAAAAAATATTTTTTTTTTCTGTGTTTCTATCTATATAAATATGCCTTTTAGATATAGTTATTATTTACTATATCAGAATTACGCTTTTAGTTTTGTCAAAATCGGACAACAATCAAAATCGACTTAGCTTCATTGTTTTTAGTAATATAGGCATAGAAATCGAAATGTAGTCGTTTTGTAATAACTGCAAGGGTGGCCGAAGTTTGCTTCCTTTCTTGTTTTTATTAAATGTAGTTGGTATTAAATCTTAAAATCATTAATTGGTTTTAATTGGTTTTAGGTTAAATGTAAAATTAAATATTGTTAAACATAATTGGTTCATTAAAATGTATTTTCCTAATCTAATGTTTAAACTTTGATGACCTTTATATTTATATTTTATAGTTTCAGTCAAAAGTTTGCAGCGCACTGAAGAAGACATTTTCAACGCTATAAGTTATATAAATTCTTAATCAGTATTACCAAGAGATTCAATCTAACCATTTCCGTGTTAACAACTGTCGCCCAGTTGTAAATTTATTTCGATGCAATTTTTTGAAAATTTTTTATCGTTTGCTGTTAGTATAAAAGTTGAAATGGACGAATATTTTCCACAGCTGCCATAGAAACAACCGATTTGAATAAATAATATATATTTGTTAAGGTGGATATTAAATAATCTTCTGGAAAATTTTATTTTTGGCGCTTAAGATTTAATTAAATATTTTTTATATCGCCATTAAAATTAATGTTATCTTTATAAAAGGGGTACAAGGTTTTGTAGGGGTATAAAAATGTCTTTCTGATACCCTGATCTGACATCCCCATTTTGTTTTTAATGTGTATCTTCCAAATTTCTACAAAATCTTCGACGGCAAATAAGAGGGGAGATCTTATGCACACAAATTAGCCCCTCCACGCGCCATAAACAAAAGAAGCCCATTTCACAATCCCCCGCTCACTTGCGATACACACAACGGAAATGCTAAATTTTCATATTATTATACGGACAAGCGAATTGATCGATATCGATCGATCGGACGCTGCGACTCTAACTGTTTCGACAGAAGCTCGAATTAACATAATTGAGAGGGGCAGGGGCGACTCAGATATAGTAGATGAGGAGAGAACCAGTTGGCGAAGTCTACTCGTTTTGCCTGGGTAATAGAATTACAAATTAAACGCGCACAAATTATACCAGGCCACGGATATCAAAGATATCCAAACCCAGAAACTCGACAGACTTTCAAGACTGGTGGGGTTCCTCCGATTTCCACAGCCTCCGTACTGCTACTCCGACATTTATGTAATACGAAATTAGACTACATTTTGAATGATTGGTGGGGCGAAAGGGGTTCTGGGATTTGCAAGCCAAATGCGATTGCGGAGCAGGAAATAGTCAAACTAATTCCAGCCAAATTGCGTGCCAGCGACCTCACAAAAATTGTGAAAACTTTGGAAATTAATGAAAACAATTTGCAAATGAAATGGGGCAACGCACTTTTTGCACATTACAGAACACATGCCATTTGCAAATGTTAAATGTTTTAATTTCCTGCGCCGAATGACATTTTAATGAAGGACTGCCAAAAAATCCATCTGAAATAATCGGGTCGGCGTCAGGGTTTAATTTTCCATGCGTTTTTAATGCGTTACGTCCCTGCAGCTTCGGCACTCTACGGTTCCGGATTGTGGGCCCAGGTTCTGGTACGCACAGCGGAAGTTAATTAATAAAATATTAAAAGTTATTTATTATCATTTAAGTTAATTACAAGCAGATGCAGAAGGGGCGGAGCGGCAGGAAATGCGAGGAATATACAATTTTCTTCTTATAATGTATTATCGAAGGGGCAGGAAAAATACAACGCCTTGTCAAGGGTTGTTATGCACAAAAACAAATTTAATTGGTATTTCTTACGCACTGGTTTTTTAGGTGTTGAACAATATTTAGACCGTTTTTAAGGTCTGTTATTCATAAGACATATATTTTATTTTTGAATCCCCTTTTAGGTGGCATCTTGTTGCAACGACTTATCCTATATCTACCATTGGATCAATTGCTTAAAATTAACTAAATTTCATGATTAGAAATACAAATTTGAAGTATCCCAACGCATATTATTTTAAATTTTTCAATAGGAATTGTTATTTATAAAAACGTGGAAAATTAATGTGTATAAAAATAATTCGGCCCAAACGTCTTTAGTAAACCAATATCTGCTGGGTTAATCACAGGTAATTTGAAAACATAATGTTCCATTTCGTGTTTATATTTTAGCATTGCGTTAGTATATATGCTTTGAAATTGACATCTTAAAACTTTGCGAAGCAAATGCAAAACGAAATTGCTACACATTTTTATAATAAGTAATTTATAAGCAAATTGCCTAGTGAGTGTCCATTTATATGTCGGTGTTTATATGTGCCAGTGGAATCAGACGCATTTAAAATGTAAAAAAATATAATATGTGCATTGCAACAAGTCAAATTAATCTTTTGATATTAAAAACACCTATTCATTTTTATAGAAAATTAACCGATTGAAATTTACATTTAACGATTTTTAGTTGCTTTTAGTAGTATTATATTTACTTAAGCAATTTTAATTGGCAACTACGCTTGAGGATTTTGATTTTAGCTTTCAGCCATAGGCCAAGTTCCCACGAGTAAACATCGTGATCATGAGCCACAATTGTAGCAATCTGCGTGCCAAGAGCCTGTTAACACCGCAAAATAAGAATGTGCTAATTACAGAAAGTAGGGAGTAAAGAGTTGCAACTACTTAGCCAAGTCGGTTGAAAGACCAAAACTAATTGCCGGTAATTGTCTCGCCGTCTTGGCTTTGCCATTAATTCATTCAGACTGCTAAATATGTAAAAATAATGCGAGATTCATGTTGCATGCAGCTGGCTTGTCTTGGATCTAAACTCATCTCATCAGACACTTTGCCACCCTTTTCAATTAGTTGTGCAGCTTGTGTGTGTCATGCGCTAATTTTCCAATAAATTAAATTCACAAGGAAATCTAAACAAAGGCATTTTCGGGAAGCTGCGCCAAAATGCAAATTTTTGGGCCAAGAACTGACAGCGCACTCCAGAGCTTCGACGTCAGCCCAGGCTTTGTGTCTAAATTAATTTGGTTGTTGTTCGTCCTGGCCGGGTCCTTTTGGGCTGCACTGCGTCTCCTTTTTGCCTGCGACGAGGGAAACGAAAGGGTTCGCCGAGGATCCCGGCACATAATTGCATTTATTATTGAGCAAAATGAGTAAGTTATTGTGGCCGTAACAAAAGGCAACCGCATATATGGCGACATCGCAGCCAGGACGCACTTTGTAGAACCGGGCCCAAGCCGCATATCTGCCAGGCTGCCTTATAGACATGGTGCTGCCGCCCTGCTGCTTCAGCTATTCATACTTGTAATCAATATATTATGGCTGCTCCTTTGACATTTGACTTTGTGCCGTCAATGTCACTGACAGATTTCGCAGAGTTCAAGTCGAGTGCTTAGTGGCGAACTTTAACATCTGAAGGAATGGAGGGAGGTATATAGTTTTTATAATTGTCCTTAGAATTTATAAATAGTTAACCTTGGTTGAAGTGGGTTTGAGGCAATTCGTAGTTTTAAAAAGTGCAATACTTGGCCAAAGATTTATAACCTGTCCCCAGCTTTTAACCAAATGAGAGGCGTTCCTTTTGTTGCACCCAGAAATTGTCGTTAATTCCTTAGTGCAACTTGTTCCAATTTAATTTTATTTAAAAATTCTCCTTTCCAGTTAGAGCAGACTTTTCAAGGCAAAAGAGGAATAATTAATTATGGAACTAAAATCATCTTTACTTAGCAATAATATCCATGCCGAAGAACAACAGAACTTTCGTCGTGCACCCTTTATTATCCTCTCAACCCGTTAAGCTTGCAGACACTCGGCTAGATCTATTGTTCTAAGTAGAACATTTTCTCTGATGGTATTCTAATTGAAATACGTAAAATAAAATTATGAATATGCAAAATAAGCAAATGGATGACAATGCTAAGCAGCTTGGTTTCGGTTTCGTGGGTAGAGAGGGTGGGGGGATGATGGTTCTCCACTGCATAGTGGTAAATGTTATGCTGAGTAGCCGTCGACGTCCAGGACCTGGCCATAATGAAAACTAAAAATCAAAATGCGTGATTATAGAGGCTGAAGGGAGGGAAAACGGACTGAGCTGGGGCTATGAAAAACATCAAAAGTTTTGCATAATTCGCTTATGCTTAAAATTGTTCAAGTTGTACTCTCGGGGTCGGTGTCGGAAGTTGACGAATATTTTTAATTAAAATGTGTATAATCAGAAATGTTGAGCTTCGGCCGAAGGCGTTGCTTATGTAACAATTATGCTTTGTACTTGCTGTGGCTGTACATCCTTATGTAATCGTACGTACATAAGTCGATTATGTATAGGGCAATAAACGAATTTACAACAGCTGCAGCGGAGCCAGGATATATATGTGCTGGGATAAATTGCATTGCATACTTCCAGGCGCCTTAGAGGACGTCTGCAAAATTACCAATTTGTGCCCAGTTCTTGTGGGTGTGTGGCTTCAAGCCTGGGTGTTTATATGTGGACATCGAGTATCACTTATAATTAGAAACTCAAAAATGCACAAACACATGCCTGAACGAAGTTGCTAAGGATATGCAGCAGACAACAACAGCCCTGAGCAGGACAACGACATCGACCCCCTCCCTCTCCTCCACCAGCCTGCCTATTTAATGCATATTTCGTATAACTTTGATGCGCTGCAAATTTACTTGATGTGTGTTTGTGCCAGTGTGTGAGCTGGCTTTTATGTATTTACGTTGCATATGAAATGATATTTATAGTAAACAGATTATTTTATATGCAGGTATATGCAATCGAGGTCCTGTACACTGCAGCCGTCCCTGGATCCTACGCTTCTTCCAGTTGCCCAATGTGTGTGTGTGTGTGCTGGTCGAGATGACAAAGACAGAAATGTCTGCTTTGTCTGTTGTTTGCCAGGACTCGCTGCTGTTGTTGTCTCTTTAGGCATATAAAATGATTAGAACTAATGGTCAATATGCAGATGAGTGTTGAATGTGGTTTGGTGTTTATTTGCACAGTGGGGCAACAACAATCAAAATTACCTTCTAACTGAACTAAAATACTATACCTTAACTATCTATTCACATTATATTTGTATTTATGTAATTAGTGTTGTTGTATATGCTAACTAAGAGTTTAGTCACCCAGTGTCGTTTTTGTTAACCTGTTCTGTTTTGTTACTACTTTTCTTATAGAACCATAAAAAAAGTTTGCGAATAAGATATTTAATTATTAAAATTTTGATATTCATATTTGTTTAAAAATGTTACAACTAGTAAATGTTTGGATCATATGTGGCCCTTTCATGAACCATAACTATTTAACTAAAATAACTATATATTAAAATATTTAGTTAAATTTTATTTCCGAAGTTTTTAAGCATTTGACTCAGATTTTGGAATGTGAAAACTCCATGAACTAGTTTAGTTAATCAAGATAAGCTGAATATACTTTTGGGCCAATAAGGAGTTAAGGTTTCTTTATACTTTTATGAATCTGTTAGAATTTATTTACTGCAATTATGTGGAAATTGCACCAGGGTCCAGCATCTTTCCTGCAGCCATCGAACTCGCACCCCCCTCCTCGCTGCAGGCCAGAATCGACCACAACTGCATCCGAGGCATCTGCAACTCCATCTGCATACTCATTATATGCATTATGTATTGGCCGAGTGGGCGGGAAAGAGACGGAGCGCTGTGCGCATGTATCCCATGGATGCCCGGATAGATGTGTATGCTTCGAGAGCACTAAACAAATCAAGTTTTACTCAACATTATTATCAACATTTATGCATTCAGAAGTCACCCGCCCCACGCCCAAGACCTTAAGCCCACAAATACACCGGCCCCGACTAACTAAGCCGAATTGGAAAGACATTGCAGCAGCGGTGGCCCGAAAATGCAAACTGCCGTGCCCCCCTTAAGAAAATTTATCGAAATGTTGAAACAGATTTTATGCAGCCAGTGGAGGGAAAGGGCAAAGTAGGGGTTTCGGGAAATGGGGAATGTGGAATGGGAATGGCAGGGGGGCCGAGGTGGAACAGGCGGACAGGACAGCCGCATGGACACCACTCCTCTGCCCGATCCCCATCAACTTTGGCTTCGGCTTCTGCTTCTTCGAGGTTCCTAATTTAAATGCAAATGAGATTCATTTGACGACGACACCAACATACTTTGTCCATGTCCATGTCTTGCGCTCGCACACAACCATGCCTTGGGGTGTGTGTGTGAGTGTGGAATTTGATAATGTGTGTGTGTATGTACAATTAGACATCGGTCTGTGCATGTATTAAGTTGCATGTTGTCCTTCGTACATACATATCTAAGCTCGCATATAATACATAAGTTGGCTCCGAGTTTGTCTCTTCCTCATGGGTTCGTGTGCGAGTGTTTGGATTTCATATATAAATGAACTATTGCAGTGTAAATGAATTAGTCGGAAGTCAGTGGCGGCGTTGGCCAAGTTTTCTGTGGGACTTCACTTTTTTTGGGGATTAAGGATTAGGATGTACCGAGCTTTAAATAACAAAGGCTTTTTAATATTGGCGGTTAAGAGCAGAGTTTTTCATGTCAAGCGCATTTATAAAAATAAAATAATATAATATTTCGAAAGAGGAGACATTTTTTACACATTTGCGAAGTTTTCTTTAATTGAATGAAACTTGTGCATTGAAAAAATTAATGAATTGACTTTAAAAAAAATTATCTTTATTATATATTAGCGCAATATATTATAAAATAACTGGAGGGGTCAGAGCTCCCCAACTTTTCCGCTCACGTCTCCTAAGTATTTACCAAGCACACGCTGTCAAAAGTTTTGCTACATCACGTTGTGCATGTTTCTTTATTGTTTACAAGGATTAGTAAAATATGACTTATTTTTAATATAATATATATAAAAGAAAATCATTCATTCTTAACTCCAGAAATTTCAAATTTTAAAATGAATACTAAGGTGTATCTATGATATTCGAAGTTGGTTAAAAAAAGTTTTAATTTATTTAATTCTCTCTACAGGTATTCTCGGTAAGAAGAATAAATCAGCAAGGGTTTTTTAAATACCATTTAAAAAATAAGTTTAAGTCCATAAGATAGTTTTATTTATAGGTCACACTTTATCTGAAACCTAATCTTGCTACTTCATTCGCCGAATCAAATCCCCATCCAACCCCCTTAAAAGGTCGACCACGACTCTGGCTTAATTAAGCACTTGTCTGCATACATTAAAAGCTGCCACTGTCGCTGTCCTTTGCCGACTGCTGTTGTCCTGCTCTGGCTGCAGCTTCTTCGTTTCGTTTTCCTTATTTTGCCCAAATACAAAAGCCTATTCCGCACCGATAACTGCAAACACAACAAACACAGCGAGCGGCAGCACCAACAACAACTTGGCCAGTTGGCTGTGTTGGACAGGAAGCGTTAGGAAGCGTCAGGACATGCAGCCAGCTACTTGCACTCATGTAGATGACTTGCTGCTCCCCGGCGTTTCCGCTCACGTCTCCTATATATACCAAACAGCAGCAACAACAACAACAACAGCAGCAGAAACAGCAACAGCGCACAATTATAAATCTGTCCACACACAAACACTGGGACGGAGTTACCCCCTTTTTCGGACATGGACGTCGACAATGATGATCATGATGACGACGATGATGATGACGACGCTACGGCTGCTTAAGTTTTTGGCATTAACAAAGCTACCAGCCCAACTGTCCCCCCTCGGGCGCCATCAAACCAGAACGGAAACCGAAACACACTCACATTCGCACACCCTCAGACGCATACTAACACATAGCCGGAGTGCCTGACAACACCATACCAACACCAGTGCAATGTCCTTGCCAACGCTGCCAAAACCGCCTTGGAAAATTAGCATCAAACGCATAAAATGACCAAGTCTAAGTCTGCCGCAGTGCGGGATGGACAGGGGTGGCGGGGGGAGAGATGTTTTCGGGCGGAGGACTCTAGAAACTCGGTCCGGGGGTTGGGGGGATTGGGGGATTTGAGGAGCGGGGACGGCAGCGGGCCTTGCATTCTCATTTGGAATTACGAAAATTCAAAATTTACAAACGAAAATGTTATGAGAACGTAGCTTGGGCTAGAATTTTCCCTCATCGTCGTCGCCGTCTTCGCCTGCTCCTTTCCCGTCCCCTTCCCCTTTCCCTTCCTCCTGGTCGTCCTGTCGCCGTCTCTTTCTCCGTCTCCGAGTGACGCACAATAGTTGGTTAGTGTAGCAGGAAAGGGGAAGGACGCTTGGCTTGTCCTAGGTTCGGTTTGGGTATCCTGGGGTGGCCATGCCGTACAAGTTAATTCAGTTAAAGGACCCAAAAAGTCTGGTGTGCATTTTCGGCTATACCAATGGACGGTGTGTGGAGGGGGGTCTGTTTAGTGGGTGTTTGGTGGGAGGTCGGCTTTGCCCCTGCATGTATTAGTATGCGTAGTTAAGTTCTGACGCCAGGACCCCGCACTCAGCCCTTTCATTTCGGGCGGCCAAATGCGTTGTGGTGCGGGACTGAAGGAACTTTAAGTAAATGAACAGAAATGACAGGCAGACATTTGCATTATTATTAGTACAAGTTGCAGTCGTGTATCTGGGTGGGGAGCTGGGTGGCTGGGTGGCTGGGCGGTTCGGGGGGAGGTTTCTGGTTGGGTGGGTACGCCTCGAAATGCATTTCGTTGCATACATTTAGGAGGTTTTCATTACGTCGCAAAAGTTCTGGATTCTCTCTCTCTCTCTTTCTCTCTCTCTCTGTCTAGCATTTTGTGCATGTAAGTTTTCGGTTACGTGTTTAGCTCCGTGCCTGTGTGTGCGAGTATTCCAAAGTCATTCTAAGTTATTGAATGGAATAAAATGTAATTTAAGTAAATTAGAATTTCAGCCGCATAGCAAAATTGTTGATCCAGGTACGCATTCGAGTATATACTTTCTGTAGGCGAAGGTATTTTGACTTTCCATTCTAACTCCTTCCCCCGGCAAGCCTTACATATATATATAACATATATTGATTATTGATTCTTGGTGCCAACAGTTTTTGAAGGGGAAGTTGGGCGAACTTTTTACTTAGTTACATGTCAAGAAAAATTTAGATAATGAATAACATTTAGCGGTTCACTTATGGTAACATATCATATGATATAAGAAGCATAATTATATTTAGTTTGATACGGAACAAAATCGATAAAATGAGTTTTTTGTGTGCCCTCCTACCAGTAATCCTTTGTTCTTTGCGTTTAAACGTGTTTATGAATGGGAATTTTTTTATGAAATCCTTATTCCACTATTTAAACGCAAAACTAACTTTGTTTTAACTCCAATTTCTTTGCCAGCGTAGATATCCTATATTTTAGCCCCAGACCAGTCAAATCCTATATAACCGTAAAGTCAAAACTTGGCTTGCAATTGACCATCGCTCCAGGTCCGATTAAGCCCACTGGGTGGGCAAATAGGTGGTACACACATTCGGTTGTCGTCTGGCCGCGAACCCCCTCCCACCCGGCTATTTCCTCAATTGAAGCTGCTTACCCTGGCGACCAGCGATTTTTTGCATTGCCATTTTTAGCGCTTCCACCCCTTCCAGCCCTGCCCTCCGAAATTCTTTTATTTTCGCGTAAATTCAGCCAGCAACTTTCTCATACATTTTTTCCGTTTTCGGGGGGAACTGTCGCTTGACCAAATGGTCGCCACCCAACTGCCCCCGAGACGCCTTGCAGGGCGTACTACCTACCCTTTTGGACTGATTATGGGTACGTGCACGTTGGAAAATGTGCAGCGACAGTCCCATGTTGCCCCCACACCGCCCCTGTGCTGTGTGGCATATATGGGCCCCGTCTCATCCTGCCACCTTCACATGCGCCCAAAAGTTTGTTTTGTGTTTTGTTAATTTTTTCTTGGCCGCGAATTTGTTTTCATTTACGTTTTTGCACTGCCCAGGCCAACAGCGTTGGGTCCCCCGTTTTCCCATTTCTGGGCGGGATTGTGTGAGTGTGTGTGCTGGGGGATTCGAAAACAACGCGCGGGTTTCGGTTCACTGGAAATTGGTAAAAAACGATGCCAACGACGAAGACGAGCCATGCCACGCCGTGTGGAGGATGCAGGAGGACGTCGCAATCGCCAGCGCCACCTTAAGCCGCACACCCGAGCATTAAAAAGCAAACCCCCGTTTCCATTTTTTGGGTGGGTTCGTTCTCTGGCTGATGCGATGCTCAGCTGTTCATTTTTATTATTTTGACCATTATCGCGTGTGGTTCGTTGCTTTGGTCAGCAGCCACGGACGCTGGCCGTTTGTTCGAGTCCTGCTGATTAAACATTAATTAAGGAAAACAATGCTCCTGCTGTTCCTGCCCGCTCTCTCTTTCTCTCTCTCTCTCTGGCTTTCTCTGTCACTTTTTGCCACTACCCCTGTTTCAGCCAAAAATAAAAATAAGAACAAACTCGCGGAATTTGTATAAAAATGCAAAATTACGAATTTCGCGAGTTTCGTATTCGCCTCGCATTGTACACATGTATGTATATATGATGTGGGTGGGTTAAGACCAGAAAGGGGATGACGGGCCGGAAAAAATGTTGCTTAAATCGCCATAAAAAGTAGTAGAAAAATCATCGACAGACGTAATAAATTAAAAATTTTCAGTGGAACGAGTGGACAGGCTTGGACTTTTAAGCAGCAGAAAAGAAGGCACGGAAAATGGATTGGGCAGTGGTTACTCTAAGGGTAGATACTAACAATTTATCAATTTATTTTAAGTCTTCTTACCTTTTCTCATTCATACAAAAAATTAGTTTTTGTTCAATTTCGCTTACAAGTTACAAAGTTTTTAAATTGTTTCTTAAAAAATTTAAATATTTTAAATGAGGTTAAAATGTTGTATTCTAAATAATAATTTATCTGTACTGCATCTATCAGCTTAATAAACGTATAAACTCTTATTACTAGCTTATAATTAGGCAAGTTAACGCCTTCGATTATTTATTTGTCAACCAATTTTAAGCAAAATGAATAATCAACATGCCAATTAAGTTTGTCATTTTGTGTCGTGACCTGCCCTGACATAGTTTCCACTGCCGCAAGCTGGTTTTCCATTTTCCATTTTCAATGAGCAAATATTAAAATTCAAATCACGTATTTGCCTTACTTGGTTCATAAACACAAGCATGTATACCCACACACACAGTGACCCTTTTATTCTGAGGACGCGCATGATAATGCATTTTGTGTGCGCAAATTAAAATTTGCCATTGCATACAATTATGCTGACGTTGACTTGTATTTGAACCTTGAATATTGTCATAATTACTCTGAAATTGGTGTCAATTACTTGGAAAAGAGTGCTTTCCGAGTGCAGGGGTTGCATTGATGTCAAGTCGAGTCGAAACTTGCTTAATTAAAAAATTACCTTTTACGGATATGCATGAAATCTAGCAGAATCTAAGCCTCATGCGTTAACTTAAAACAATTTTCGGATCACAGAGTTTTTGATCAATAATAATAATTGTTTTTAACATAAATCTTTATATTACCAGTGCAATGTTAATTTGATTTTTTGATGTTAAAGTATAAATTTACCTAACATTTATTTTTCTTGGTACTAACTGCTAGGGCCATCGTCTGTCTTTTGGAAATGGTATACGAATTTCGTCTTATTTAGGAGTAAAACAAAAATAAATTCTTAAAAAAAGATTAAAATGCATATACATATATATATATATATATAAACGTTAGGTGCAACTTATGCATTGCCCAATCATGAAGTTCCCAATCATTATATAAAATTTATGTTCACGTTGTTTGCTTGTTAGATGAACACAAGCCCACCTTCCTCCAAAGTTCACCCACCTGGCCACACCTGCACTTTCCCTGGCGGTGACCTCCAATCCAAATTGCTGTTCAGTTATACAAAATGAAATTCGTGCAATTAAGACCGAGCTGCTGTTCCTGATGGCGATGATGATGGCGTTGCAGTGTTGTTGCGGCCAGGTCTCACTTACCTGGCCGCCCACCTCCTTGACCTCCGACCCCGCACACGCGAAAGGCAACAGAATTTCACGCGCTTTGGCGGTCGCGTCCTTTCCCAGCCAGCTGCCCTGGTCCTCGTCTTCCGGTTCCATCTGCTGCTCAGGTCCTTTGGCGTCTTCATGCAGCTCTTCATTTGCATCCTCATCCGCGCCGAGGACCTGGCCTGTGTCCTTCATTATATGGGCCGCTGGCGGGAAGCAGCGTAAAATAGGTTAGAGGTTAATTTTAGTGCAAAGTTATGCGCCCGAAAGTATGCAATTAGATTGCGTCCCGGCCAGGAGCAGGCTCCTGTGATCCTGCCTGCGCAGCTATGCTGCCAGTTCAGCAATTTTCCAGCTAAATCATCCCCAAAGGACGTACATAATAAACAAAACAAAATTCTTAAAAAAACTTGTGTAGTTTTTTTTTGGTTAGTTTAAAAAAGGTTTTAAATAATGTACGATTTCAAAAAGGTTGGTAATTTTTAAGTAAAATTAATAATTCTAACTATACAATTAATACCAGCCCTATCAAGATTAACAAAAAAGAGAATAAAATGTACAAGTTTTTTTCCAAATCAAAAAAAATTTGTATTTATTTAAATATTTAAAAAAAAGTAATATTAAATTTGGTTGGTTTTTTTATTTGGGGCATACTTAGCTATTTTTTGTAATTTAGTGTCCGCAACATATCTGCTCTGCTCCTGCTGTGTCAATTTTGTTTGCCTGCAATTAGTTAAAGGGCAAAGGGCAGGATTGCAAGCGAAAATTCATTCCTGGGAGCCAAAGTGAGAGAGTGCAAAATGTAATTTTCTCATTAGGCAAATTTTTTCGTAATTGACTGCGTTCTAAGTGAATAAATTTTACTGGAAACCGGTTTTTGAACCATGTTGCAAAAAAATTATATTTCTATTTCAATTGGTCATTAAAGCCACCAGTACCATTTCCATTTTTCTTATCTCCACATCATTTTAGTATTTTCAATTTTTCTAAATCCATTTCCATTTGATTTTTCAATTAAAAAAGTCCATAAAAACCCTGTTAGGCAGATAGGAAATCTAACACTAATTAGAATGCTCTGGCCATTGGGAGAAAATTAATAAAAATAGACCAGAAAAATGGGCAGAAGGGGGAAAATATGCAAAACTGCGGCCAAAGCGTTCATTATGTTATATGGCTCGATATGTCAACATCGAAGCCCCCAAAAAACTGTCTGATTCCCCTTACCATTCGCCGCATATTAGCAATTCAAATTTGCCCATTAAAAAGCAGGCTGCGGGGAGGTGGGTTGCAGGACAGGCGAGAGCGACTACAAAAGTCAAATATTGCCCAATTTCAAGATTAATTGTCTACGCACCTTACGGACGTCCAATCCCGGGACCAGGGAACCCCAACCTTCCGAGATCTTAAAGGGTTATTCCGACCAAGCGGGCCGCACAATTAATGCAGAACTCAATAAACTTTTGTCGAATGAAATTTTATGCTAATTAGAAGTTGATTTTTTGGTGCCCGTCACACACAAAAGCGTATCCAAATGATAATGCTTTGCTCGGACTTTTGGGTTTGCCTACTTGAGACGACGGCCCATTTCCATGCCCCTCGATCCGGTCCCTCTCCCCCCCGCCAGGACACCCCCTGATTGATTTGCATTTCTAAATGCGTTGTCGGCATTTGTCGTAATTTGCTGCTGCCTGGAAAATGTTGTCGCATTTTCGTTATAATTATGCATTTTAATTATCTCGATGAAGACGCCCGTCTTTGGCCGGCAACAAAGGGTTAAACTTTGGTTGTTTGCATATGGCCGGTGGTTGGGCGGTCCTGGGTCCTTGGCTCTCTAAACGTATGCTAATTTATCATTTGGGTCCTGCTTAAAATTGGAAATTTTGTCTGGTGATGAACGAATTGACAAGAGCGAGATAAAGTCGATTACGGCTTAAAATATCTTGGAATTTAAATGATGGAGAGGATGTTTCAGGAAATAAAATAGCTTGTGGCTATGATACTTAAGTATTTTCTATTTGAAGATAACTTATATATCTGACGAGCGTTTCATAAATTGTACAATTGTTTTGGTTTGCTGATGCTTGTTCTGTGGTGATAAAATAGTTTCCATATTCTTTAAGACTAATCTAAGCTGGTTCTTTTAAAATCATTTTAATATATTTTTTTAACAAAATTTAATTTTCCCAAAGAAAATCTGCAAAGAAAAATAGTAATTGATTTTCTAGTGCTTGGCTTAGAGGACGAAATTGATTTTTAATTACTAAGTTAGATTCTGGGCCCTGGGCAATATGGTCCCCTCGTTCGGCCATCCACAAGGTATTTATCCCCCTTATCAAACCTGACTGCTGGTGGTCTTCATCCGCCCGGTGGAGCATGACAAAAGCAAACAATTTATGTCACAGCAGCGCCGCTTTACATAACTCACAAGCCGCTCTGCCCGACTCGGCCTGCCTTGGCTTGGCTTTCTTAACGTGGCTCGAACTGCCCTCGAACCTGGCTAAGCAGCCCGTGGGCTAAGCGTGCTGCTGATGCTGATGTCGATGAGGATGCCCATGATGATGCTGCTGGCCAATGCGCATGCCAGACTCACCAGCTCGGGCAACCCAATCCGGCTCCAAGTCCAGCTACTGGCTGTGGCATCCACTCATATATGTATATGATTTCGACGAATGCTCGTTATCGATTTGAAACTTATATGGAAAAAACTAATGAAAATCAGCCAAGACCCATCCGAAACGTAATGAAGGAAAACCGAAAGCCAGGCGAAAACATCAGCAAAAGTGAAGCTCCGGCGATGGCGAATTAAATTAAATTAAATGAAAACTAAATTCAAATGAGTTTTCGGTGGCATTAAGAGGACAGACAGCAAAACAGGGACACAAAAAGAAATAAGAGCGACTCGGAATCGGAATCGCTTAGGGCCTGTCCTTTGGTATCCGCTGATTGTTGTTATTATTTCTTGTGCTGAACGGGTTTTTGTAATGAATTAATCCTCACAGCGCTTGGCAATTTGACTGTTGGTGGCTTTGGCTTCGTTTCGATGCAAATCAGCTGATGGCCTGACAGTTGACCAAGTTGGCACAGTGGTATTGGTTTTGGGTGTAAGGGACATTTTCTTTAATGAGATGGTAAAAAAAAAAGATGGTTAAAAATAAAGATTATCCGATATGAAAATACAGATGATGTTAAAAATATAATTTATATGTAGTAATTATTTAAATATTCAGAAAAAAATGTATGATTTAAAACAATAAACGTAACTCCTGTGGCAGTTATATAAAATAGTCTATTGTTGTTATAAAATGTAAAATTTGTAAATATAAGAAACATGTATATCTATATTTTGTTCATGTTAATTTTTGGATCCTTCCTATAAGAGATATACGATTTACCCGTCCGATTTTTGCAAAATTAAAATCGAATTTATCTATTTAATATTTAAGTTGGGGCAGGACACTTACTTTTATTTTCTTAACAAAAATACAACATTAAGCATATCTATTTTTTTTTTTAAAACTTTTACATTTGTAGAAAGGAAAAAGAGACAACTCTTGGGAAAAACCTTTTATTGAAAAGATACAATTAAATTAAATTAAAAATGTCTATGTTTAAAGCCCTTCTCAAAATGAGATATTAATTCATTACAGATGAATTTTAATGAATTAATAACTTATAAGATGTTAATTTGAAAATTAATTTGTTATTAGGTTTCCCCACTTTAGCACCACTGCCACCCAATCGCTGTACTTGACGTCTCAACAAAACGGAACGAAAATGAAATAAAACAAAATCAGCCAAAAGCAAAGCAGCGCAAAACATCAGCATCAGCAGCTTGCAAAGAGACAAATGCAAATTGCATGATTTCTTTTGTAAATAAGAAACTGATGAGCAGGACCAGAATTCGCAGGGGCGAAAGGGGGAAAGCAGTGGCAGCTGGCGAACTCGTCGCGAAATGAAATCGATGGCCCCCAGCGATTGACATGTGCAGGCAGAGGACAGTTGGGGACAACTTATTGTCGATGCAAAATAAGTTGTCTTGCCATCGACGGAAATTAGTTTAATTGTACGAAGGAATCGCCCAGCGGATGTGGCAGCAGCTGCAGCCCTCCAAAAAAATAAATGCAAAAAGCACACAACTTTTCGGTTGGTTCCCGGGGAGGTGATTAACATTTAACTGAGGTACTGAGGGGTTGCCAGGCAAATTGTGCATTCCATCAAACATTTATTTAAACTTTTGGGGCCCAGTTGCCAGGATCTGATGCCTGATGGGCAGCGGCCAACAAAAAAGGAGTTAAAATAAAATGCATCGCATACTTTTTGGCGTAACCGCATAAAACAATTTTCATTTCCTTTCAACTACCAGAGCAATAAAATATATATATATATATCGCCATGCACAAAAAATGGATACGAAGTCCTCCGGTTTGGTGGCTCGAAACAGGTAACATCGAAACAATTTTTAACCATTGTCAGCGGCCACTCTGGCGTCGATGCGACCAGGGCGCGAATTACAATGTTTGAACAGCTCGGATGTCCACTCAACGTCTATGGAAATGTGTCTGACGGGGGGTCGGGTTTTAATGGCCACGCATATCCGGTGAGTGCTGGAGCAGGCCTCGAATGGATCAAGGATATGAGCAGTAAAGAGGTTGGTAGTCGTCCTTTTTTGGCAGTCAAACTTGCGACGCCAGAAAATAGGTGGAAGCTCTACCCTCTTTCCGGTCGGGATGCGAATTGCTCACCACAAAAATCCATTGCGGTCGCGTTTCATATTTTAAGACTTTGTTTTTTAAAACCGAAGTACATGCTTTTAAGCCGTGTTAAAAGAATGTTTTATATTAGGGATATAGAACGGGGGCTATTGTTTTCACTCAAGTTGAAGTGGTTATTTGTATTTCAAATTTTTAAAAGGTCAGCTAAGAAACATTTTATATTTTCTTAAATATATGTGTGTCTTCTGAATAATTTCAAAAATAAAAATTCGCTAATTGTGGTGAGAAGAGCTTAAATATAAAAGTATACAAAAATGTACTAATATTTTGATAAAAAAATTATATTACAGCTAAGATTGTATGAAACAATTTTTCAGTAGACAAATTTATACCAGTAGCACTATTCTTTAACGTTTTTATTTATTTATTTTATTTCTTAAAATGAATATTTTATATTTTTTATTGCTTTATTTGATACTTATTTTATTAAAGTAAGTAATTAAGACTTATCTTTTGTATAATATGGCCTAAAACATACCTCCATCTAGTCCTAATAAAGCTCCGAAAATAGTTGCCATTACTCCAGTCCTTGGGGTACCTCCCGCTCCCTCTCCCCGCTGTTGGTCCCTCAAACAAATTAGCCTCGGCAAACAAAGTGGACTAGTGCATGATAACCCTAGAGGAACAACAATAACGGCAGCGACTGCTTGTAATTAGTGGCAATAACAAAAAACTTCATGCCATACTTGCAGGTCCTCAAACGTGCGCCAGTGAGTGTGTGTTTATTTTTATGGCAGGCTTCCTCTTCCTTTTGGCCCACTGTGTGCATTTAAGTATGTTAACAAGGAGCAGAGCGTGGATGTGGAACTGCAATTGCAACAATTGTGCATCTAAATAAAAATAAAAAACACAACCCAGCGTACTTTTCTGGGCCCCAGTTTCAGTTCCAGTTGCAACGCCAAGTGCCGCTCACTCAAATAAAAAAATTGCCTCTCGTTGTCAGTTTAATTATGACATAAAAATGCCCGCAAGTAATTTGACATCATTAGCCCCAGCCAAAGGAAGATGGGTTCAGTAAAGCGGGGCAGGCAGGACGACAAACTCAACGAGGACACAATTGTCAGCGGAAGTGAGCACACAACAACACACTCATCGCCCCCGTCTTTGCCTTTAACCCGTTATGTTTGTAGCTGTCAGTTTGTTTTGTTGTTGGCGTCTGTACACTCAAAAAAGGATAATGATGAAAATAATTAATTATTGTTAATTAAAATAAATTTTATAAAATGCGTACTGTTATGGCATTACTATGAATTGCTATTTTCAAATTTGTATTGAGAAAAGATTAAGTCATGAATGTTTGCTTATAATGGCAAAAATATGTTTAATTTAATTGTATATTACATTTTATTTGACATTTGCTAATAAAAATGTAATATACAATTAAATTAAAACAGAAATATCATAATCAATTAAATGTTTCTTTAGTTAGGTAGCTTCTTAATTTTTTTAATTTTTGTATAATTTAAATTTTAATGATGAATTTACAACAATATGCTTTTATACGAAATAATGAATTAAAAAAGGGTAGAAACTAAAAAAATATGCAAATATTTGACAAGTAGAACATTGCGGAACTTGTATCGGTTATATTTGAGGAAAGCTGGTTTTATGTAATGTGCAAATATTTTACAAAGTTCTGTGAAAATCTGATACAATTTTTATATACTCAAATAACGGCTGAGTGTACTGTTTCCTACTAATTAAGCGGCGTAAGTAAGTTCTCGTCCCTCTTCGTCTATTTCCACATGCAGTTTGTGACTGCAACAATAGTTTTGCTGCACTTTGCATGGCTCAAAATATGAGACAAGTGTAAGTGGCAATCCGGCAGTCTAAGCTCAATTAGGTACACACACACTCACACACACAGGCGGAGCCCCTCATTTCGACTTATTTGCATACGAAAACCAGCAGAGGGCAACGAATATAAAACGCACGATAGGTGTAATGTGAATTTTCCATGAGCGCAGCCCGGCATTTTGGCCTGGAAAATGGTCTTAGTCATTTGGGCTATGCGGTAAGCGTTTAGCTTTGTCCCGCTCGAGCGTCGTCGGCTATGGCTGTCTCTGTCTAACCGAATTGCTGCCCAGGCATGTGACATAATCCCATCGCCTGCCAAAAATTCTTCGGGCCCCGAAAATCTTGCGTAGAATGTTGAAAATCATGTTGAAGTCTACTCCAATGCCCCAGGCCAGGTGTCCTTGTTGTTTTTTCGTCTTGAGTGTGTTTGTGTGTGTGTGTGTGGAGTGTGGGCTTGTGTGAGTCTGGCTTATGATTTCTGAGACGCACACATATACGGACTGCAGTATATACAATGCACATGCAACTTATTTTTCTTAATTTTGTTAGTCCTTGTGTGTGGGCTGCTAAAGTGCAAACAAGCCGCAAGATCCTGAAATGTATGGAGCCCACTGTGATGGGGATATGCACAACATATACAAGTGATATATAGATGATTTGTGTATGAATATGCGATAGGCATCTAAAGCACATAATGCTAAATTTATGAGCCGGCTGCACACTCACATCCTACTGCAAAATAGCAACGTGTGGATGTGCACTGCAAATGAATTGAAAATTTGAAAATTTGCAGCATTGAAAGCGAATTGATGTTGGGACGAACGCAATGTCTTGTGGGTGACTTCAAATTAAGAGAAATGTTTTATGCAATAAACCAAATGAAAATGTTGATTAAAGTTTTGCTTTTTCATTTTCCTGGCTAAATTGGACAAAAACTGGAGGGCAATCTGTGAGAACAACATTCACGTTTGTGCGAAATAGGTATTCTTATTATATAAATAAATATCTTCCCAAGCATGTTTTTTGAATGTGGCTTATTAATTTTATTATATAAATAACTATTTCAATTAAAGCAAAAAGGTTCATTTTTCAAAAAAAATATATAAAAACTAAAAATCTTTTAACAATATTCGAAAATTTTTTCGATATTAAATCGGCAAAATTCTAGTTTATTTCTATTTTTATTAAAGAATTTAATTAATAAGGTATTAACCTTTATTTCTGAAGATGTAGCAAATGAGTTACATGTTTTTGTTGACGAAACTTGAAATTTTTTGTTATTGCTATAGATTTGAACTTACTTATCTTAATTAAGGATGGTTAACCCATACATCCAAATCAGTGACGATTTTCGAAAATTAAATTGATTTGATTTCTTTCTTAGGAGTAAAGAATGATCTGGTATTTACCTTTCTTGTCTTTAACATTTAATAAGGATAGATGTTGTTTTTTTAATATATAAAAAACTTACTTAAAATTCTTTAAAATGTTCATATATACATATTTTTTCAATGTTTTATATATCTTTGTAGGTAAAAACAAAATTGTATTTATGAATTAACACATTTATTTTAAAGATGCGCCTTACAACTTTAGAGATAGCTACCAATATTTACGAACAAATTGGTTTTCATATAAATTCATCCTTTTCTGTTGATAATAAAAAGACTGCAAATATACTATGGAAATATTTGCAATATCCATAATTGAAGTACAAAATAAATGCAAGAAAGTTGTGCTTAACATTTAATATGACACAAAGTCATATTTAATTTTATTGGCCCGGCTCGCTGCATGCTGTGTGCAGTTAACCCCACCCAAAACCGTCGGCTGCAATTGACCCGATGCCAATTATCAGCCCCGTTGCAGCCTGCCCCTCCGCCCCTCTCCCTCTCCCTACCCCTACCCCATACCCCTACCCCTGGTCGCTGGGCCAACAAGGATGCGCTGACAGCGACAAACTGTTTTTGTGGCCAGCGGCAACCGCATTATCGAAATCATGGCAATGGCCACAGAGCGTCGCGGGTTGGCCAATAACAGTCCAAAATGCAATTTTACGTTTTCAATTAATAAACATTTGGCGACTGACTCCGGTCAGGGCCACGGTGGACGAAGAATGGAGACCGGAGGGACGAGGCCGCCGGGAGTCGAGGGACTTGCGAAGGCTCCAGAGTCGTGTATTTTACATTTGCGGCTGCATAATTTGGTAAATCATTAACGGCAGAGCAAAGAGCCGTGAAGCGATGACCGCAATATGCAAGAGAGGATACGTTCAAGGATTTTGTGTGAAAGAAGCGTTGGATCGCCAATCGAAAATGCATCTCTGAAAATCAGGATTAAATTAATAGAAAGCCGTAATGATATGACAGATAGTAACAAGCAAAAAATGTAGTTGAAATAAGTATTAAAACTCTGGTGTAGTCTTTAGTTGCAATAAGTATTAAAACTATACCTTTTCAAACAAAAATATAAAAATAATATATAATTTTATATAGCTTTTGTTATTTTTTTAAATATACTTTTAATTGGTCGAGTTGAGATCTAATGATATTTTTGATTGGCGACCTCTATTATTTATTATTAGGCTGAACTAAATGGATAACTGTGATCTTAAAATCATAACATTAATTACTTAAATTGTATTTCGATTCTAGACAAATTTGTGACTAAATATTCTTCAGTTTGAAAATAAATAAAGCTATGAATATACATGTTCGATTTTCCACTAGGGGTCTTGTTGCCTTTTAGACAGCGGTCTAAAGTTTCCGTAAATTTCTCCGTGTCATCTTAAAAGGGCAAAAGTCCAGCATTCAAGCAGATAACGGTTATCGAATTTTAAAATATTGTATTCATATTTACTTTTGAACACGCGGCATAATTTCGGGTGAAAAAACGTTGTTCCTTCTTATGTTTAAATATTTTTGTTTTAATTTTAACTGGCATGTTACATTTGCCGTTTTCCCTCTCGCTCGCTCGCTCTCAGTCTGTCCCGCTCTGCCGAACGGGGAACCTTTCTTCTTCCCCGTTCTTCCCTTCTCCCACTCCATCCCCCTTTTCCCACTCCCCGCCGACCATCGAGCCGTATACCCAATCCTGCAGCCTGCCTACACACGCCCATTGCTAAAAAAGAAGAAAATGTAACAAATGCCGGCAAAAACTACGCAATGGCGGCTCAGTAAAAAAGGCGCGACGGCAGCGGGAAAACGTCGGAAAACAACAGCAACAACAGTAGTACCCACACAAGGCTCCGCCCACCAAAAAGGCTGGCAGCGCTGCCGACGTCGCAGCAGCGAAAGCGGCAAGAAATCAACACAAAAAAATGCTTATAGTTGATTTTTGACAATTTTTTTGCCAGCTGACTTTTTGAGCTTTATTTTCGTATATGCAAATGTGTATGTGTAGCGATGGGAGTTTTGCTCGCTGTTTTGCCAAGAACATCGCTGTTTATTTTTCCCCGTTTCCTGCCATACAGCATTCAGTTTGAGGCGAGCCTGCCAGTTTATTGATAAACATTGATGACTGCCGATGAGGTAAAAGGATGTGGTAGAGTGAGATGTGTCAGGGGTTAAAATACAAAGGATATTTTAAAACGAAAAGTCGTGTCACTTTGCTGCTAATCGAGAATTTTTACTGGTAATTATCGATTTAAGTTTAAGGACAGTATTGTGCCACTGGAAAATTGGATTTTTCAACAACAATCTTTAAGATTTTTTAAAATATGGGAGTCATTTTAATAAACACAGTACTTTAAACAACATTTTTAAAAAATTATGCTAAAAGCAAAACGTATTATCTAATTCCAGATTTTAAATCTACCAAATTAAATCTAGCTTGAATTAAAATTTTAACCGTTCATTTTATTTATGGTTTCATAAAATAATATAAAAGTTGTATATAATTTTGTAGCCTAGACTTATTGGTGTTAAATTTAAATTTTAGATTTTGCTATTAAAATAAAATAATTAAATATAAATAAAATTCACCTTCCATAATTTTAAGCTTATTAAGTAGTTGTATGCATTAAATATTGTATTTGGGCATGGTGCCTAAAGTAAAAAACGTAAAATATTTGTTCTTCTCATCCTTAAATAAAAATACTTAACCTGATTAATTAACCGGCTTCAATGAAGTGATGTTACCATTTATTCGTTTTCAAATTTCCACCAGTTTCGTTGTGAATGGCAATCAGCTTGGTAGAAATCCACGTGTAGCTCCTAAATTATATTTTGTGTTTTTTAAACATCTTCTTGGCTCGTGGGCTTTTCTTGCACACGAAGTTTATCTGCAGTCACTGCTGAGCGGTGACGGTATTTTATCGCGATTCTTATAACAATAAGCAAGTTTTAAGCTGTTTTGTGCTTTGCCCCTCGCCCTGCGCGTCTGCGCGAGCGAGAGGTTGTCATCGACCTGTCTCTCAGACTTACATCGTCCGATATAATGGAGAATTTACCTGCTCAATTGCGCCCCAGTAATGGATGTGATAAGTTTGAGGAGATGAGGAAAGTAGCTGATGCAGACCCTGAAGAAATACGCTGCCAGCTCCGCGCTAAGCGTACAGATGTAACTGCTTTACTCGCAGGTATGCCAACACAAGCAACGACCTCCTCGTTGGTGGCAATCAGCAGCAACGCCACTACAAGTGTAACCTGCACCATCTCCAACGTCCAGGCAAGCTTGGTCTGTACTCCAACATACACTGGGTCTGCAATCGTGGCACCTAGCATTTACCCAACTATGTCTGACAATAATTTAACAAAATGCATCTTTCAAGCAGACAATCGGAGTATTAATAGGAAACGCAAAGGAGTGACTAACTCCCCTTTACCTGTCCTGTCTCCTCCTCCGATTCGCAAAACTAAACGGCAGGCCACTGCGACTCCCAATGAGGCGGCCTCTACATCCGCTGCACCAACATTCGGAAACAATCGCTTTGCGATTCTGGCTGCTGAAGCGGAAAGTATGGAGCAAGACATGTTGGATGACAATGATGAGTCTGATGCCCCCAATGGAGATAGACAGCCTACAAAATCTAACAAGATCCCTGCTATTTGTGTACCGAACGTAAGCGATCCGGTCTTATTGGAACAATCTCTTGACCTTAGCATTGGCTCCAAAAACTACAACATCCGCACTTCCAAATTTGGTGTATCCAGAATATATACAGCCAACTCAGACGCTTTTCGGCTAGCTGTAAAAACACTGACAACTCTTAAGTGTAAATTTTGGCACCATCAGTTAAAAGAAGACAAGGCCTACAGAGTAGTTCTGAAAGGACTCCATACAAACGTTCCGAAATCTCAAATAACACAGGGATTTACTGAATTCGGCTTTGAGGTACTTAACATATACTGCCCCAAAAAGACTGATTGGAAGAACATCCAGGTGAACGAAGATGATAATGAAGCTACAGTAAATTATAAAACTAGGCAGAATATGTTTTATATCAACCTTAAGCAGGGTGCAAACGTCGCAGAGTCCCTAAAAATTACGCAACTCGGGAGATACAGAGTCACTGTCGAGCGTGCACCCCGTAGAAAAGAATTACTTCAATGTCAAAGATGCCAAATTTTTGGACATTCTAAAAACTACTGTGTTCAGGACCCTGTTTGTGGTAAATGTAGTGGTTCTCATGTTACTGGTTCCACACTCTGTGTAAGCGATATGTGCTTGTGCGTAAACTGTGGCGGTAACCACGTCTCGACAGATAAAGATTGCCCGGTCAGATTAGAAAAAAATAAAAAACAAAAGCCGAGGCCTAGACTCCCGGTAACAAATGATCCAGGACGCGTATCGCGTGGATTCATACCAGCTCAGGCATTAAGAACGAATATATCGTATGCTGATATAGCTCGACCCAAGGATATGCAAGCAAGGACTGGCTCAACCTCGCAGAGTGACGCAAGCTCTCCTTCAGACCCTAGGCTCACCCTTAAATTCACAGCGTTAGATAATGCCATCCGCGACATTAATAGCAAACTGGACACTTTATTTAAGCTGATGCAGGAAAATGCTGAGTCCAACAAGGCTTTCAGAGAGCTGGTTCACGTTCTCATTGCGCGATTGCCGAAATGATTCAATCAGAATTAAATATCGGATTGTGGAACGCTCGTGGATTAGTCAGAGTATCTGAAGAGCTTCGAATATTCCTCAGCGATCATAACATAGATGTAATGCTTGCCACAGAAACTCACATGCGCGATGGTCAGCGCATCTACTTGCCAGGCTATCTTATATACCATGCTTATCACCCTAGTGGCAACAGCAAAGGTGGCTCTGCAGTCATTATAAAGGATTCCCTAAGCCATAATCCCTTGCCCGCCGCCTCTAGCAATGACAGGCAGATAGCGAGCATTCAATTACAGACTGCAGACGGAAATGTAACATTAGCAGCTATATATCTACCTCCAGCAGAAAGATGGATCCAATCAGAATTTGAGTCCTTGCTGGCCGGACTTGGAAGCAAATTTATTGCTGGCGGTGACTATAATGCCAAACATGCATGGTGGGGAAACTCAAGAGCCTGTAGAAGGGGTAAACAGTTGCAAGATGTCATTGCAAATGGGCATTACCAAGTACTTGCCACAGGTGAACCCACTTTTTACTCATACAACCCCTGATAACACCGACAGCGCTTGATTTTTTCATAATCAACGGATACGCTATAAACAGGCTAGAAGTAAAAACACTCCATGAACTCTCCTCGGACCACACTCCAATCCTGGCCAGATTGCATGCCACACCAGTGAAAAAACCACAGCGCACGCAACTCCTTCCCAGAGGTGCTAATACAAATGCATTCAAAGCCTACCTAGAGCAGCTGAGCGAGGTTAACATAGAAGCCCAGGAACCTTCTGACATTGACAATGCCATCAGCCTTTTCATGCGCATGATAAACCAGGCTGCTGAGATAGCTGCACCTGGGAATCGCCAAAATACAGAGACCTCTAGACATCTCCAGCTACCACACAGAATTGCGGCACTTCTCAACCTAAAGCGAAGAGTAAGAAGAGAATATGCAAGAACGGGAGAGGCTCGAATGCATCAGATACATAAACGGCTTGCTAACTGTCTAAGCAAGGCGCTCGCCCGAAGAAAACAAGAATCTATTGACAGCTTTTTGGAGAATCTGGGCACAGATGCTAGTTCCAACTACTCGTTGTGGCGTATCACAAAACGGTACAAGGCTCAGCCCACCCCAAAGTCAGCAATTAAGAATCCCTCAGGTGGCTGGTGCCGTACGAGCCTAGAGAAAGCTGAAGCGTTCGCTAACAACCTCGAGCAACGTTTCAAGCCTTACGACTATTCACCTGAAAGCATACGTCGACAAGTTGATGAGTTTCTAGAATCTCCATTTCAAATGAGCCTGCCTGCTAGCCCTGTCACACTGACAGAGGTTAAAGACCTTGTAGCTAAACTTTCACCGAAGAAAACTCCCGGTGAAGACCTGCTCGACAACAGAACGATTCGACTTTTACCGGATCAAGCCTTGCAATTCCTGGTGTCATTATTCAACGGCATACTAACTCTTGGATACTTCCCGAAAGTTTGGAAATCGGCGAGTATAATCATGATCCCAAAACCAGGTAAATCGCCGACTGACGTGGACTCATACAGGCCCATTAGTCTTCTACCAGGCCTGGGAAAAATCATGGAAAGGCTGATCCTGAATAGGCTGCTCACTTACGAGAATGTCACCAGTGCGATCCCGGAATTTCAGTTCGGCTTTCGTCTTCAACATGGAACTCCTGAGCAATTGCACAGAGTTGTCAATTTTGCTTTAGAAGCCCTAGAGAAGCAGGAATATGCAGTTGCTGCCTTCCTTGACATCCAGCAGGCCTTTGACAGAGTGTGGCACCCTGGGCTCCTGTACAAAGCCAAAAGTCTTTTTACGCCACAGCTGTTCCAGCTCGTGAAAAGCTTCCTGGAAGAACGCACTTTCCACGTATCTGCTGATGGGTACAAGTCGTCAACCAAACCGATCTCTGCCGGAGTTCCCCAAGGTAGCGTCCTCGGCCCTACTCTCTACAGTATTTATGCTTCAGATATGCCTACACAATCTCCAATCACTGAAGTTGCTGAACAAAACGTGCTAATTGCGACCTACGCCGATGACACTGCTGTCCTGACAAAAAGCAAAAGTATATTGGCTGCCACATTTGCATTGCAACAATATCTGGACGCATTTCACCAATGGGCCATGAACTGGAACATTCGAGTAAACGCAGACAAATGTGCCAATGTAACGTTCACCAATTGTCGAAGTAGCTGCCCTGGAGTCAGCCTCAACGGAAGTCCAATCAGAGCCCTTCCTGCATACAAGTACCTTGGTGTCACTTTGGACAAAAAACTAACATTTGGCAGGCACATTACTTGTATCCAACACTCTTACAGGACCAAAGTTTCTCGGATGGCTTGGCTTCTCGCACCACGCAACAAGCTCGCACTTGGCTGTAAGGTCCAAATTTATAAATCCATATTAGCGCCAACTCTTTTCTATGGACTCCAGGTTTATGGCATCGCTGCAAAAACCAACCTCAACAAAATCCGGGTTCTGCAAGCGAAAACACTTCGAAGGATCTCTGGAGCTCCGTGGTTTATGCGAACCAGTGACATCGAACGTGATCTCAATGTGCCCAAACTTGGAGACAAGCTGCAGGAACTTGCTCGGAAGTACATGGAAAGGTTAAATGAGCACCCCAACAGCCTAGCCAGGAAACTTGGAACTGCTGCCATTAATAACGCTGACCCTCGAACAAGAGTCAAAAGAAGACTAAAGCGACACCACCCTCAAGACCTACCTGACCGGGTTTTGACCTAAACATCATCAATAACAACAACAGCAATATTTCTCCCTAAAATGTCTAGGTTAAATTTTTAGTCTTAAGCAACAAAGAAGACCCAATGAAACCGATTATATTAAAGACTGATTAGATTAAGTTGCCAATTGAGTAGCAGTGCGCTAATCAAATAATAAATAAATAAATAAATAATAAAAAAAAAAAAAAAAAAAAAAAATTTCCACCCAATTAAAGGTTGTACACAAAGTTATGGATCCATATTAATTATAAATCTAAGCCCAATTGCACTCTCTGAATAAGCCATCTAAGCTTTAGGGCAAAAGATTGTCTTAATTTATCCCCTTATCGCTTTTGGTTTTAGCCTGACGACAATCACTTTAAAATGCCAGCCATACCCGGCGTATGCGTAATGCGTTGACCCCAACACCCGAACACACAGGCAAATGAAAATTGCATTCCAATTGAGCGGCTTTTAACAAAACACTCGAAACGGGCAGTGTTTTGTGTGTTTTTGGAAGGCGCATAAAGTTGGGAATGGACGGAGAGGATGGCGAGGTCCTGTGGCGGGCCACATGAATCATCATAACGACAAGTGGCGTGCTAAATGGAAAGGGGATCAGCCGATTTTATAGTTAGGCCGTAACAGGCGCCAAAAGTATGCCACAGAATCAAACACAGACACCGACACCAGACACAAACACACACGCACCCCGAAAATCTGTTATTTGTTGTGTGTTAACAAGGGGACGAGCGCAAAAGGGGCGGCTGCATTCTGGCAATGGTCCAGGGGGCGTGGCAGGCACGCAACATTTTATGCATATCCGTTTTTGGCCGCAGCAACAGTTGGCCAGCCGGCAAGTTTTTAAAGTCAAAACGGTTTTTGTGTTTAAAGTGGCGAGACCAGGCGAACGACCTTGACACATTTCGCCCAGAAAAAAAGGGGGTTTTACTTGGGGCGGAAATGGCAAAACGAGCTGCAAACGTCTCTAGTCGAGACCAAAAATATATTGCACACTTCGCAGTTGAAGTTTCCACACAGACAGACACAAGGAATCCTGTGAGTGTGAAGAGAAGGATTCGGAAAAAGGGGGCAAAAGGTGGCCAGGAACAAGTGGTGGCAGGACCGAAAACCAGTTGCCAGGAAAAACTCGAGCCACTCGCTCGAAAAAGTATGCTACGTTTTTTCACCCACCCCCATGTGTGCAAGTGTGAATGTGAGTGAGTGTGCGCCTGTGTGGGTGGCAGTCCTTGAAAAGGCATTTCTCACACAGCGGGACAATGTCTAAGCCAGCCAAAGTTGAACGAACGTCTATATCTTCTGCTCCACTCCACCTCCTTTTCTCCGCTTTTTTCTTCTTTTCTATTTTCCTGTCTGCCGAGTTTGTTTGCGTTTTTACTGCGACTTTTCCCAGTCGCTGGGAGCCGGCGCCATGCGACCTTGACCGAGGGCGACCCAGAGAAGATGTCCTGCATATTTCAGCGCTTCGTGTTTGGACCATGTTTAGCAAGCCACTGCAACTGCAACTGCAAAAGGCAACAGGCAACTTCCCAATTTTCGATGCCCGCTGCAACTGCATTTTCCGCCCACTCGGTGCAGTTTTTCCGGGCCATGAACAAGGACATGGGTGGGGCGGGGCGGTGCGGGGCGAAGCGCAGGACGAAGAGGAACATGCACTCGGACATGGACACTATTGTCGCCTGTCTGCGTGCGTCTGCCACCCACAGTCCACCCTTAACCCTGTCCTTCAGGCCGTCTGTCTGTCTGGACTCTGGACTCTCGACTCGGACTCACTTTCATTCATTGAAGCCTTTGGCTTGCTATTTGGCCATTGAGCTCATAACTGACACTACCTCACTGTCCACACGTCCCCCTGTCTACTGTCTACTGTGTCCTGTCTCCTGAATTCTGCACTCAACACATTGCTCTCTTCTTTTTTTCCTTTATGATTTTCTCCAAACGCCTTTGGGTGACCTTCAGAAAATTTTTAAAAGGTCAAGAAGTCATCTATTAGACTTTTCTAATTAAGCTCCCCATTGCTATAAATGTATAAGCGATTTGATTCGAAAAATTATCCCTCTGACAGGCAGAGAAATATTTATTTCGAAATGCAGATCAGCGCATTTAAAACTACAATTAAAACTACTATCATCTACAAAAACCAAAGAGTCTTAATTCGAGGGTAATTCAACAATTAGTTTGGACTTCCAATCTCTAGAAAAAGTATCTGAAAGTATGTAAACATATAAACTAACCAATAACGGCTCATTTTAAAATTGTATTTTATTTTTCGGTTGTCCGGTTTAAATATTTTTTAAATTGAGCGCTTTTAAACATTTATGGCCTATAAAGTGGCCATGTAGCCTATTGAAAATGTGGAGACTATTTTAATAAAATAGATCGGCCTAGAAGAATAGTTACAAATTTTACATAATCATGAATTTAGGATTCATATGAGAATCTTTTCGACAAGAAGGGTGATTTAGTCATCGTTATAGTAAAAGCAGTAAAACTTCTTTATCCGCAGTTAACCCCCGCATGGCAAAGGAACTCCCGATTTGGCGCCTAAGGACCTCCCCATCCAATCAGCAGGATTCCGAGTTGCGAGGCCAATGGCAGACGCAGTTGCCAAGTGCCTCCAATTGGCGTGGCAAAAAACGCGGGCGCGTTTTTGGATAATGAGCAAAAAGTTGATGAAAAACCTCGCAGAGTTTACTAAACACCGAGGATGCCAAATGGGGGATGAAAATGCCGAAAGCAAATGGCAAAATTAAACGAAGTTGTGCCTGCTTATAGAAGGAAATGTTATTATGTTATAATTCCCAAAAAGTAAATAAACCCTAATTTATAACACTATTTTTACAACAGTATAAATTCTACAACCATTTATAAATATTTTTCTAAGTTTACCAGTTTACCCCACCAACAAACTTGAATTGGGCAACAAACTCCCCTCAAATTTAATGAAAATTTATCACGTGAGGATCAAAAACGGCTACATGCCAGATGCTGACAGATTAACCAAATGAGACCCCCAGCTACAAGGCAACAAACTAACCAAGCAACTAACAACGGCAACAACAAATCGAAAACCTTTTGAACTACAAGCAAATCCATTTCACACAATTTATGTACAAGTTTATTTCGCGCTTCCAATTTTCCGTCGATGTCGATTTGCTTTTTGGGTGGCTCAAAGCATTTCGATTTGGACTTGCACTTGGACTCGAGTTGCTGCTGCGGCTTTCCACAGAAATGTTAACAAGCTCTTAGCAGACCCACTCACACACACACACTTGGCCAGACGCGAGTGTGTGGGGCTGAGGACCTGGCCGATGTCTAGATTGGCCTGGCCTGGCTCTCAGCTTGTTTGGGGTCCGCTGCTTAACCCCATAAGTACATCAGGTCTTGCAGGAAATATTGCAGTTTAAGAGGGGTAGTTTAACATCTGCTGAATTCATAAAATGCTATATTTTAGAAAATATCATATATAAATATAGAAAATTAGTTTATTCTAAAAATGCTTTGAAAATGCTGTTTTATAATGTTTACATGAGTTATATAAAAAAGAGTTATTTTATGACACAACAAGACAACTGTAGTATTTGGTAAATATCCATCGGACTTCCGCCATCAATATAAGTTTTTTTTTTAGATTTTTCGTAAGTATTCAGGTTATTTGAAAAACTTTATAGCTTTTTGTCATCCCCGTATAACAATATTAAAATATCCTTCATAATAAGAGATACAAAATATCGAAAAGTAAACGGCAACTGTTTTGCAATAAATTTCGAAACAATATCAATAAGTTTAGATAAATTATTTATATTGAACGACTTTAAATAACTTACCGATTTTAAAGAAGTTCAAATCTTAAATTAAAATTTAGTTTAAAAATATTGTATAAGAGGACAATATGGCTTAAAACCCATATGTAATGTCAATATTATTTAATAAAAACCTTTGGAATCTGATTGAAAACCTGCATGGAAGGGTTAAGAATGTGAAAATTACAAGCCGCACTCAGTACCGGCAGTGCAAGTGGGAAAGAGAGCGGAAGAGGGTGAGCAAGTGAGAGGGGCGAGTGGAGACCAGCCCGTTCAGAAAGTGACAGAAAATACCTGGAGAAGGGAAGGCGGTGAACCCCGAGTCGAAGCTGAGAGACCCATGCATTCCTAATCTTGTTCGCTGAATTCGTAATCTCATTAAATTTACATATTAATCAAGGGATTTTAATTACTCTTACACCGCATTGCCAATGCCAGTGCCAATGCAAAGCCAATGGCAAAGTTAGTGGCAGTGGCCAAAAAGGAGGCTCTCGAAATGAGCCAGGCCAAGTCCAACATCCTCAAGTGAGGCATAAGCAGTTCTTGAAATCGTTACGTTTCAGTGAATGATGCACGTAGAACAAAGTCTTAGGTTTGTCATTAAAGAGAAATAATTTTAAAAGTATGTGATTGTTGAACTCGTTTGTGACCCACACTTGTTAGCCACAATTTGTGATGCAAGCTTAACGTCAAAGTTTATTTTGTTAATTTTTTTTTAAGGTTTACCTATTTTATTCCCAGTGTAGCTATCTGGGATGAGTTGGGAGACTTTCCGGAAAGGGGGGACCAGAATCAGAGACTGCTGTGGTCGTCGCTGTCGTCGTTGTCTTGGCGTGTGGACCCTCATAATTTAATTGGACTTTGTGTGGCGCATTGGCGATGGCTCGATGTGCCAGTGGTTTGGGCCATGGCTAAGACAGCCACTCGAAGTGAGCCCCCTTGCCCCGCCCTTGCCTTCTTGCACTCCTTGGCGAGGCAGTAAGGATTACACGAATTTGCGTGTCAGGCGTCAATGTAAAATCGCAATAAATGAAACTAAATTACAAACTAAAATGCAAAATGAGCAGGAGGACCCCCGATTCACCCCTTGGTTTGCGGATGTGCGGGTGTCCCTGCCTGCACTGGGAAAGATTTTTACTCTTAAATATCTATTTTGTTTGTCCACTAGTAAATTTGAATTTAATAGATGTAAGACTCCAAGTTCGAAGATAACATTAAAAAACCATTATAATTAACGACCAGAAAGTTATAAACCGTGTTATATATGTACATACTAAGTAGGATTAAAATTTTAAATAAAATTTAATTCTGACAAAATTTTAGAAGTTAAAAATTCAAAAAATATTTACTTTTTAAGTGTAATTTGTTTATCGAATAATGAAATAACACGCTTGACAAATTAATCACAATTGTGTTTTGATTGGTTAAAATCAACATTAACAAATTTTTTGAAATAAAAAATATAAGATTTGAAAAGTTTCTAAGTTACAAATTTTGAAATATTATTTTCCGTGTATTTCCAGATGCCCGCTTTATCATCAGATGTCGCTGTGCGTGTTCTCTAGCTGGTGATGCTTTTCAAGTCTGTGTAATATGCATAATATTTGCCTGAATTCTATCTGAGATATGTGGGTTCCGGGAAGGTGGGCAAGGAGGATCCGGAGATGCAGGGACACGTGTAGGAGTTTACTGAATATTTCCTTCTGCCTTGTCAAATCAAGCGGTTGTATAGAAAGAGTCCAATGCAAAGTCCATAATTCGCCAGCAATATGGTTTGCAGCGGGGCTTTGCCACGGATCCTACAAGCTCTTCCATCATTATGTGAAATTTATGGCATTTATAATGACTACTTTGTGGCCATGTTGCAGCAGACACAGTTTTAAGGCTTCATAAATTATAAAAAATAATTATAATGAGATCAATTTTTAATCGCCAGCCAGGCCAAAGAAGAGATACGAAGAGGGGATCGGGCCAGGAGCAAGAGGCCAACTTCCTGGCCAGATGGAGATGGCAGAGAGCAGCAAACGTTGAAGGTGTAATTATTATCATATCCTGCATCGCATAAACAACCATCCCAAGTAGAGAACGGCCAGCAACAACTGGCGAGGAGAACTGGGAACATGAAATACAACACTCGCGCCTAAACACGCAGCACCGTCCTCATCATCAGCGGGGTCTTCCATAGCCACGTCCCCAGATCCCCAGCTCCCAAGATGCCCAGATCCACCTCCTCCTCATCTCCACCACCGCCCATTAGAATCCCGAGGAGTGTGGAACCCTGAGCAAACACATCCAGGCGAGCACTTTGGTGCAAACATTTAGAGTAGCAACTCGTAAAACTTCAATTTAAGACACGTAATTTGCAATTCACTCGAGTGCAGATTAGAAGCGGCATGTCCACCATCGCAGGAGGGGGTGGTGGTGGGGGTGGGGCACCAGGGGGTTAAGCAATGGGAGCTACAGTTGGGAGTGGCCAACTGGCCACGCAGCCGCTGATGATGATGATGATGATGATGGGGACGGGTATGGGTACACGGAGCCAAAGACAGATCATTTAGAATATCGATATTTATAGATTTAGAAGTTTAGCGAACTCCATTTTTAACATACAAATTAACGCCTATTTTGAATTGATTAAGTAGATTGTATAAACATTTTAGAAAATAGTCTGTTAAGATTGATTACTGAATAAGAGATATACAAATTATATTCTTTTAATTAATCTTAATACTACTTTAGATTCTTTTTAAGTTTTTATTTTCTGTGTATAAAAATGTTAAAGACAGAGAATCTTTAGCAAGCATGTTAGCTCTGCATTGGGATCTTCCAATGATCAGCATGTCCTAGTCGAGTACTAAGCAGCCTGGTTAGATCAATTATAGTAGTGGAAGACTTATTAAACGAGACTTTTATAAATGTTTAAAAATATACACACACCGCAGATCACTTGATTGGATTCCGAGAAGGCTCATTAATAAGGATAAAAATACCCTTGACAGTTTTTTTTAAGTGAACAAAAATTATAATAATTAATTAATCTATAGATTTAGATTCTCCTGTTCAATTTATTTACAAAAATGGTTCTTCATCTTGGTAATCTACGCCCAAGATTGATTTATATTTAAATGAAATTATGAATTCTTATTTAACAAATATTGTTTTATATTTTATAGAATCTTGTTAATATTTTCTGAAAAAAATATAATCAAACAAATTATTATAAAAGTAGCACACTACACATTCTGTTTATTAATGGCATTCAAATCGCTTGTTTCAATACAACTAATTAGATTTTAAAATGCATCATTGATTTTTTCTCCCTGCTCATTTTAACATTCAGATGATCTTGCCCAAGACGATGAGTATTCCCCATGCTTTTTAAGATCCCAAGGGATTGGGCGGCTGCTCCCGCCCTAATCCTTGAACCCATAAAACTCTGTCTCATCTGCGGCAGTGGCTGCCTCATCTGCTGGCCAACTACTTGGCCAACTTGACCAGCAGCCACTACCACAACAATAATAATAACAACAACAGCAGGCAAAACAGGCTGCGATTTTAATCGACTTTAATCAAAGAAATTTCATATGTGGCCACGCCCACATGCAATTATGTTTAAGAATGCAAAACGATTTCGCCAAAGGAGGCGGTGCGGGGAAGTGGAAGCGAGAAAATTAAAACTGGCAAAAATAAATAAAAAGGAGATGATGTAGAGGAGGACGAGAGCAGGAGGACTTCAGCGAAAGGCTACAAGGCAGAAAACATAAATTTAACAGCAAAAAGAAATATTATTATGAATGCATTAACCACCCGAGCAGAGGAAGAGGCAGCAGCTAAGCGAGGCTGCCTAATTATAAAGTCGTGAGTCTGGGGAACAGGAACAGGTTACCTCCGATTCCGATTCCGATCCCGATCCCGACCCCGAACGAGAGAGCCAAGTTGAGCCGATCTGACTCGCCCATGAATGAATGCGGAATGAATGGCCCAGACCCGTTCGGACCGGGCCAAAAAATAAAGAAAGGAAGAACGGACGAAGGCAAAAAGGCTGCCAAAGGTTATGCAAAACGCCAAATGTGCTCGCGACTAATCATTAAAATTATACCTATCTATAGGCCAGAGTCACATAAATCTTTTATTGATTTATGTTGGCGGGAAATGCACTTTTAATTGGCTGCGTTCCGATCCACTCTCATAATTAGAGCTAATTTTAATGCCGCCAGTGAGGCATTCGCGTTCGCATAAATCACCCAAAAAGGAAGTGAGTCATAAAAGTGGGCTGGCTCCAGGGTTGCCACCATCTAGACTGCGGCAGTCGAAGACTACTCTCCAGAGTTGACAAAGCCCCGGGAAAAGCTACGAGTCCGCAGAGTCTCGTAAAGCCCACTCTACGAGTGTGCCGAAGGTGATGCGTTCAATTAAAAAATACTTTACGATATTACAAAATTACCACGTACCAGGGTGGTGGCATTGGTGGATCGATGGGGCGTCGTTCTCGAAGAATGGGCGGTTGCAAGGGCAAAGGAGTCTGCCTCTTCGCGAAAAGCAGCAGCTCGAGCCGAAGCTCCGGACCACAGAACCAGAGCCACGTCCTCCAATGGAACGCAAGCGCATAATTCGAATGGCATTAAGTACGCCACTTGGGGCCCAAACTGCGCAGGCATCTCTGGGCACAGTGGTAAAATATTAAAAAAAAAAATGATTTAATTAGTAAAACTGCATTTAATTGAAAAGTCACAGGGGTTGCCAGAATAGGCTTGAAACTAAAACTAACAAGCCAAAAAATGTCTGTTGTCAAAAGGTCTGTTAGCCAATTTGTGATTAAATATTATATGAATAAATAAATTGAAAACAATAAACTAGCATTCAATTAATTATTAAAAAACGAGCCCTTCCATAAATTATTCTTAATAAAAATTGTATGGCTAAAGTATTTTTAAAAATTTACTTTTCGTTTTTTTTGAACAAAAAAATTAAAACTCAAAAGATTAGTGATGATTTTTTTTGCTCAGTTGGGACAATTTTTTTGAACTTTGACCTGCGACTCGGGTTAGCTTCGATTTTCAGATTTAACCATTCGAGGACTTCCTTGGAAAGTTTAATGTAAGCAATTTCATTTATTCTTAATGAATTTGGGCAGGTCGATTGATAGATAAAAACGCGATGTAAATTAAACCTTGAGTTTGAGTTTAAGTCTGCTTAGATGGAATAAAAACTATATATTGGGCATAAAATATCGAAGTATATGACCAATTCTTCAAAACGTTTTTTTGAAGAAATAGAATAAACTAGCATACAAAATAAGCGCCTACATCAAATAGAAACACTATTTGGTTTTGATAGGGTTTTTAAGAAGATTACTTTGTTTCGAGTAGCATCGTGATTCTGCATTTCTGTTTTACAACATTCTGACAAACATTATAATACCCTCTGTAAGGGTAGGAGTATTATACAATTTCGTTCTGTTTTATAGCCTTATGCTAAAAAGTAGCTTAATATCTGCAGGATCAAATCATCAATAAACATTGGTTTTGGGTTTTAACGATTTATAAATGATAAAAATGGAGATTATTTTTAAAGCCAATTTTAAGGGATTAATTTGTATTTTAAAAAAATTAATAATAATTTTTTGCAATCCATGTTTTTATAAAAATTTAAATTAAACTTTCTAAATCCTCGAAGTGCAGCTCCGAATCGCAGCCCCACTGTGGGCTTTGCGAAGCTTCCGTGTTGCCTTTGGGCGCATTTTAATGCAGTTGCTGTTCCAGTTGCCCGTGCTGCAGCAGATACCCTTACTGAGGGTAATAAAATTTCAGTCAAATATTCTTGATCGGTGTCACCAGGAATGTCGATCCAGCCATGCCCGTCTTTCCGTTTCTAAGCAAGCTCAACGGGAAAAATAAATGAAAATAATTACAAATTCGTTGTTTTGTAACATGCATGGGATATATAGTAACTTTGAACAAAACAAACAGCTTTATTTTTATAAGATCGGACAACTATATTCTATAGCTTTCATATGAACGATCGAAAAATTGGTTTAAAAGTTTTTAGAGCTTCTACGCTTTAAAAACGGAATTTAGTAGTTATTCTATAAATAGTACTAAATTTCGTTTTTAATATTATTTTAAATAGCTGCCAGGGTCTGTAAACTTCGTCTTGGCCCTTGTTTTATTCCTTTCTTGTTTTGATTATAGTTCCTGCACAAGCAACAATAAAAAATTCAATAATATTAAATTTTTATCGGCTGGAAATTATTTCAGTTTGTGGACATGTTTGGTAAGGAATGTTGTAAGGAGTGCGAGGGGAGGGCGAAAAGAACCATGGAAGGAGGCTGGCTCTTGGTTTAAGTACAATAACAATTAGCATTCGAATGGTCGAAGTCGGAGCCTATTCATTTGTCACTTAGCACCTTCCGCATTCGCCCAGCGATCTCCGTTTTTCCCTCCATCTTATTTGATAGTCCCGTCTCTGCCTCTGTCGCTGTTATGACAGCTCGAATCTTTGTTTGGGCGCTGTAAATTCTCGTCGACTTCACGGAGAAAAACAGGATTATCTAACATATAATAACATATAATCCATTAGCTATTGGTTTTAATAAAATTAAGAGAGAAGTCAGAATGATAAAATCACATTGTAAGTCTTGAGGATTGATACATTACAATATTTTTTAATCTCAAAAAATTAAAAAATAATTATTTGAATTGTTTAAAATATTTTATAAATGTATTATAAAATCCATATTTTCCCACTCCGATTTGTTCATAGGTTAAATGATATCTTAATTTTTTCCTGTACCTCTCCATTCTCCGTTCTCAGTGCCTTGCGATTAAACTTCAACTAATTTGGTGCTCCCAAAGAAACCGGTCGGAAGTCTTGGCCAAGTCCAAGTGCTGCTGCCGCCTTTTTCCCGATGCCAAGCCACCCCCCTTTCCCTCCCTTTCCCCGCTGGCTAAGCGAATGAATTATGTTATTTGAAATTAGTTTGTGCCCGGCTTTCAAAACTCCTCCAAGTCCAGATACACACACACACGCTCACGATTCCAATCCCACAATCTGAGAGCTGGCAGCGCCTGCGGAGTAATCAGGTTAATTTTAATATGTTTTGTATGCACCGTCCCTGTCCCTCCACCTTCTCCATCCTATAACTTCATGGGCATGACGACGCCGTCGCCGGTTAATGGAAAAATATCTCAAATGATGCTTGCCAGGATGCCTTTTGTAATTAGCAGCCATTTCAACGTGAACCATCCAACAAAAGCTAAAAAGTTTGCGGACTCTTAATTACATGCCCCTCTCTGTCATTGGAGAGTCAATCTTCATGGGCTCCTTTACCTCTCCCTAAAACTCGATTTATTGATTGATTTTTTTTGAAAAGCCCCTAAAAATGTGTGTTAATATTGTAAAAGGATTCCTTGGCTGTTGTGTCAATTTTTTAAGGATTGAATTAGTCAATATCATTATTTATTAGAAAAAAATATATATCATAAGATTATTTTCAGGAATGCAACACGTTATTTATTTAATATGTTAATAAGCCTAGGCCAACGGAAACATATGTTTCCGAAACCAAGTAAAGAGTATCTAAGAGCCGGTGTCGTGGGCGATCCTTCAGTTCTATGGTCTTTATGGCTTGTCGAGGCGATAATTTTAATGTTGTTTGGTTTATACACGTTCGAGTATTTCACTTCATTTTTCTTACACCAGCGAGCGGTGCTGACAAGTTTCGGAACGTTGCTGAAAATGTGGCCACAGTTTGCCCCGTGGCACTACGGCAATATATTAGACGCAGTCGGGGGACGAGAGATTTGCATTTAATTACGGGCGGTCCGGTGTTTCAGTGGAAGGGGGGCGGGGGGTGGAGGTCCATGGAGTACGCCCGAAAGCCAAGTTAAGATCGAGTCAAGACGCTGGTCTGCGTGTGTGTTCCAAGGCAAACGGACTGGCAAATGATAATTACAGAAAGCATGTAAGCTCTATAAAGAGAGACAGAGAGAGAGGGACGGTGCAGAGCGAGACAGAGAGATGGCAGAGAAAGAGAGAGGTATACGGACAATGTGCTAGAAAACGTTAATTTCAAATTTATGTAGAGCGTCTAGTTTCTGGCCCGTCTAAGCTGATGACTTTGAGTTACCACCACCCTCTCCACACAAACTCCTTTTATTTATACACAGGAAAAACATTTTATTTTATAATTTTATCGTAACAAACTTTTAAATTATTTAATTTACAAAGGGTTTTAGATGATCAAACTAAGCATGGGTTTGTAAGATAATTGGTGGCTTTTTTTAAATTAAGATATTATATCTTAATTCATATACAATTAACTGAACCTTTTTCGCTAAAGCTGTATAACAATTGCCATTGCTTACAAAAATACGTATAATCTTAACTGAATATACACTTAAAAGATAGATAAACTTTTTTGTGTGCATCCTACCCCCCAAATCCCCCTTCAGACCCCTTTTCGAGCCTCTCGTCTTGCCGTTGAAGAAGTTTCCCAAGATGCCCGCAGGGCGCGTGCTGAATTTAATCAGTTTGCCGGCCAGACCGGCGAGCTGCAATGACAATCAAGCCAGGATGGAAAGTGGGCAGTGGCCCCACTGCATCCGCATCCTCGACCACAGCCCCAGTCACAACCCACCGCCCACCGCCATTTCCCACCACCCAGTTTCCCTCTCGGCCGACGGGTAACGTAAATTAGACGACATCTCGACAGTGCAACATTTAACGGTAATACGCTTTTATAGCTGCCGGTAAAATGCAGCACAAAATTAGACATAAAAGACAAAGACGGAGCGAGGGAATGAGCGAGACGGAAATAGTGAAAATTCGGAAAATTAAGTTGATGAGGTGATGTGGACCAGACGTACACATAGAACGACAGAGAAGTGAAGTGGAAGCATCGGCCGGCACTTAAATATTGACCAAAATGGGCTAAAAACAAAATCAGCCACCACTAGAATGAACGATGGCCAAATTGATTTTTCAAGATGTGCGAATCGGGAATACTCTTTTGAAAACAACAAATTCCCAAAACCTACAAATCCAGGATAATCTTTGGGACTGTCGAACAAGTATATTGAATTAGCGTATATATTGCTTACCTATGTACATGATTTATTTTAGTTTTTATAATTAAATTCTGATAATTACATATTTTACCTCTTTGAAAAAAAACTCAATATTTTATATGACTTTGCATTGCGCCATGCACTCGTAAAAAGCATTAAAGGCCAAAGCATGGACTGGCTGTAGCGGTCGAAGCTTAAGTTCTGCGCATTCCATTTTTGTAATTTTTTAATGGACTTAATTTAAGTCTCACAAACGTTTGGTCATGGATTCCTAGTTAAGCTATCACCTTATCATTAAATATTATTTACGAAATAACTTACTTTTTATCTTTTTATCAATACAATATTTAGTATATTGTATTGATCTGATCAAATACTGATCTAGTCCAGCTCTATACACTCTCCTTTCACTCATCAGTCTGATTTTGGCTGTGGAATCTGGGTAATCGCCAACCGAATAGGCCTAAGTGCATACCCTAGCAAATCACATTAGGAGGAGCAACAACAAAATCATCAAATGGCGTAGGCAGTTGCAGTCAGATTCGGTTTTTGCGGGAGGCAGAGCCAGATACTTCACCGAGCTTTGGGGGCCTTGGGGGACTGGGAGGGGGCAGCCAGACGACGACGACTACGACGTCATCGACACCTCCGATAGTCGAGGCGGGTGGGTGGCTAGACTGGACAACAGCGGCAGCAAAATCAGCAGAGGCAGCCTGTTCGGCAGCCTCGACTGACCGACGGCGACCGGTTGAAGACCGCACCAGTCGCTGCTGCATCTTCCGCCCCCCTCCGTCCCACCGAAAAGGAGGGGGACTTGTCTAGTGACTTGACTGTAACCTCATTGACCAGAAAAATGCAAGCGGCAACAGCAACAAGCGCAGACAACAAAACATCAAATGTGAATTAGTGCAAAGGTAGCCAAGGAGCAAGGATACACCGGGAAAAACTTTTGATAAACCTATCCTTGTTCTTATATTATTTACTTTTGGTCAAATATTTTTTTATGTAATGAGACTATTTAATATGGAACAAATATGGAGTTTTAAAGCTAAGCAAATTAATAAAAAAAATTAAGCTGAAAAATGATTACATTGAAAAAAAACCAGATCTCTCAAACCCACATTGATACTCTTTAAATAAGTAAAGCTTATAAATTGTGTGAGTCTGTTTTTAATTTTAACTTAAAGTAATAGAATAATAGGAAGAAGAAAAATTATTGTCACAATTAAAGAGCATCTAAAAAAAGAATAATCCTTACAAAATATAATGGTGAAAAATAAATACTTTTTGTTGTTTAACAATACTAACTTTTTTGCAATCTTTTTTTATATATTCAGCTGACAATTAAGCGATCTATAATTTAAATAATCATTATGTTGAATTTTCCCTCAGTGGAGAGAAAAGAGAGTCGAAGAAGGAGCAGAAGACGTGGCAAAAAGGGAGAGAAGAGGAAGTGGGTGGCAGAGTGGGAGGAAGAGTGGGCAGAACAAGGCAAAACGTTTCCATATTTATTGGCACTTTTCGGTTTTCTGGAAGCGGTTCGAGCAGATGCAAGAGGGGCAAGGAGGGGGTGTGTTTCAGTGGACCAGGCACACGTCACATTGTGGGTGGCAGGACGGAAGAGAGGAGAGTTAGAGAGGGAGCGAGAGCGTTCTGGGTTTCGAGTGAGGTTTTGGCCGACGAGCTGAGTGGCTGAAGTTTTGGCATTGGCTCTGCGGATCGAAACATAAATTATTAATTCCCAGCAATAGTTGTCGAGGGGTGAAGCCGGAGGAAACGGAGGACGGACACTCGGTTTCATTTTTTCAAAGTCGACTGTTTCGTATAATAGTCCAGTCTTATTTACCAAATTATTCGGCTTAATTAGGTGTTATAAAGAAACATTACCGTATAAGTTGTGAAACAATTCAAAACTTAAAAACTTGGCAAAGCATACTAGTTTTAAGTAAGGCTTCTTAAGGCTAATGAAACTTGAAGTTTATTAAAAAAAATTAATTATTACTTTAATTGCCCATTTATTGAATATATTTAAATAAAAAGTATATTTATCAAAACAACATTTTTAAATATATTTAATAAATGGTTTTTACTTTGGGAAATAGTTTTCCTTTCATTAAAATAATCGAACATATTCATAAAATCAAAATTTATAAAAATATCTAATAGCACTAGCTTACCAAATGAAGTCGACAAAGCAGAAAGTTTGGTATTCCTGTGTAATTAAACTCCCGCATTAAAAAATTACACTTTTTTATGGAGACATTAATGACCGAAATCGGTTTACCAGAGCTGGAGATCAAAATTATTTTCATAGTCAGGGAGTCCAACGGCACTAGAAAACCAAACTTTCATGTTTTTATTAAATGGAGGATTTCATTATCAAACAAGAGAGAACGCTATAGTCGAGTGCCTCGACTATTAGATACCCGTTACTCAGCTTTCCTTTAATAGAAATCCTTATCGAGAATTAACGTTGACTCTGTTGAGCACCTTGGCCAGCTGTTCCAAAGTCATCCGTTAGATGGCGCCATGAAAGGCGGAAATGTAGGCGCTAGCCAGGCTTAAGCGTTTAATGGGGTTTTGGGCGTTAGTGTGGGCGTGGCAAACTTTTATTATCGATAGGTATTGACGAAACAAATACATATCAATTAAAATTTTCATAATAGCATTAAAACTGTGGCCACAGCTTGTGGCTTGTGGGCGTCAGAGGGGGCGTGGCACCATTTTAAAACAAACTTGCGCTGCGTAGGAACTCCTAAAATCTACATGCAAAATGCCAATCCTCTAGCTTTTATAGTTTCCGAGATCTCAGCGTTTATACGGACAGACAGACGGACAGACGGACATGGCTAGATCGACTCGGCTAGTGATCCTGAACAAGAATATATATACTTTATAGGGTCGGAAACGCTTCCTTCTACCTGTTACATACTTTTGCACGAATACAATATACCCTTTTACTCTACGAGTAACGGGTTTAAAAAGAGTAAAGAAACCCGATTTTTATTAGACTTAAATAAATAATAAGTAAGATTTTTAATTAGCACACAAATAAAATGCATTTTCACGAAGTTTACTAAAGCCCCGTTGTTAAGAAGTTTTATTACTGCGATTTGATTTACGAAAAAAATCGGTAAGGATATTAAAATACTACTATTAATACGTTACTAATGTTTGAAATTGTGATCTCTAAAATAACTCATCCGCAATGTAGGTTTATTGGCAGACAAAGATCTCAAAAAGTAGTTAATGTGTTATAAGGGGAAGTGTAAAATGGGCAATATTTGATTGTAATAAGTGCTCAAAATAGCGCTCACAAAAAGCGCTCACACCGCGTCTCACCCACACTCGCTTCCCCTCTCTCTCGATTACTCGCTCTTGCTCACTCTCTCGCTGTCGTTAAGTGCTCGCCTTTCGTCAAGTGTGTGTGCAACTCTCCTCCTCAGAACAACAGTTATAAGCTCTGCCACAGCCGCCGCCGGCGTCGCAGTCGGCGTCGACTGCAGGCAGCAGCGTCGCTCATTTGTGCGCTTAATGACGTCATTATTTTTATTTTAACAGCGCCAAGCAAATTGCATATACTGTTGCTGCTCCTGCGCAGTCGGCGCTCTGCCAACGTCGACCTCGCTGCAACGTCGGCGGGGGAGAGTAAGTGAGTGAGTGAGTGAGTAAGAGAGAGAGAGAGCGCAGGCTCTCCTCTATTGCCCTCTCGCTTCCACCCAGTGAGCTGGTGCTGCGGCTTCGGTTTTTGCGCCTTCGTTTTGTTTGCTCGTGTTTGCCGCCGTCGCGTTGTTGTTGCTCCCCTGCTACTTATGCTGATGATTGCTGGGGGTCCAAAGCGCCGCTCGTGCGCCACACGTTCATTCAGTCGACGAGCGACGCTGCGCCTGAACGTACGACGGCTGATCTGAACCGGAATCGAACGGCCATATCTCAAGCGATTCGATTCTAATTCTACTCGTGCAACAAACAAACAAACAAAGTGCAACCACACAAAGCAGGCCAACAAACTTCGGCGTGTGCCCAAGATATCTCATTATCACTGCAACTTTTGAACCATTTGGTAGTTTCATTGGTGTCCGGCGATTTTCGAAAAAGAAAAGCCCAGCTCGGGATTTTTGGCGCGTTGCGATCGTGCGTGAGTGATAACTATCTATTAGATACTCATTGTTACTCATAGATACTCATAAATACTTTGAATACAGTGCTAGTTTGTGATAAGAATTTCAAAGAAAAGTACACGTAAAAACCAAACAGGATTCAAGAAAATCATCTCAACAGAAGAAAAACAGAGTTTCGTCGATATTGGCAGCTGCTTGAAAAACACAAAAAATAACGGTAAATAACCTTAGGTATTTGTTGGAGTTTCGTTCTCGATATTGAAAAGATAACTATGTATTTAAATGTAAAACAAATTCGTAGCATACTTATTTCCCAATTGGATTACAATTTAAAGAATTTGACGTCAAAAATGTTGAATTTCCATTACTAAGAGCCATTAACTATCTATTGCCATATCTTTACTTTAAGTCTATTGTTCTTTGGGCACCAAGTGTTTTGTCTTCCAAATAATAGTCATTTTTGAATTTTTATAAAATTACCGAATAATTAAGAGCACTGTTTACTTTTTTAAAGTTATTTCATATAATCTATGTGAAATAAGAGTGAACTTTGGAGCATTAAAGAAGGATTTCAAGAAAGGTTAATTGAAGTGATCTTTTTTATATAGAACGTTCAGAGGTTTTGATTCATGTAGAATAGTTAACTTAATTAAACGCATAATAATATGTTTAATTTGGATCATTTTTGTTACATAATATGTATATGATGGATGATAAGAAGTTTATTTTTATTTCAATTATATTTATCCTTTTTTTGGAGGCTTCATTTTCTTGGATTCAAATAAAGCGGACCTAGATTTAATACTTTCAAAACTCATGGTGTAGACCCGGTTATTTAAGTGTCAAATATAATACTTAACCAACTTAATTTTTTGGCTAGCTACTTAACCCCAAATTCTATATTATAATGAGTTTTGTTAAAAACAAAAACCATTTAAGTGAAGTGCTCGCCAACATGTAAGAAAAATCAAACCCATCAAGCCTCTCACGCACTTCAGTCACTTGAATACTGTTCGAAACAGCCAAATGCAATTTTTATGTAAATCTCAACCCTGACATGGTAATAAGCAAAAACCAATAAATTGATGCGATTTCGCTGCAGGCGGTTAATAACTTTAATTAACGTTAATTTTATCAACATCAGCATTATCGTCGGCATGAGCATGGGCATGTGCATGAGCAAATTTTGCGAGCAACTCAAAAATAGTGGCGACGTTCTAATAATAAAACCAAATATAATAAATAGCCATAAACAAACTAATAATACGGCACGGCGGCAGTGGACAGTGGCAATTTGCAACAATGAGGCTCATCAAACGATCGCTAAAACGAAATCAGAATGAAACTCTACACATAAATAGTTTAATGTGCTAAGCCTTGCGACTGCTGCCACCCCACGAAAAATGACTAAAACGTATTACAATTGACTCGCCGTGGCTCAGTGTCATTTTTTCGAAAATAAACGTATCTATGAGATACAATAAACAGCAGCAGCAGCGCACAATTCGCACTAACAACAGCGCCAGCTGGCGTAACAACAATTGTAATAATCAGTTTCATTTCAAAGCCGGACCAACCTGCGCGGTACATTTTTCCCAGTGCCCAAGCTCTACTTGGAAGCCCCTGCCCCGATTCCCGATCCCAGCGATACTAGCGATTCCACCGATTCCGCCGATCCCACCACCCCTCATCTGCATCCAAATCCCAGCAACGTATCTATGCAGTGCATTGTTAGCGTGGCTCGCTCATTTAATTAAATATAATTAGCTGCATTAATTGCAAATTAATACAGAATTTAGTCTCTTTGTTGCTCGTTTCATTGTCGTTGCCAAGCAGAGTTAGCTATTTCCCTGCTCCCAACTCGTTCTACACGCCTCGTTATCGCCGGCAATTATTTAGCGAGAATTAACTGGGCTCTAAGGCCCACACAAATGTAATGGCCAAACTCTGGAATGACATTCAGCGGGTGCATATCGCAGCTTAATGAGTTGCATTTACAATAAGATTTTCCAAGCTCTTACAAAGGTTTGAGTTCGAAATTAAATCTCCTATATTATACAAGATTGAAATCAAAAATATCATAAAATTACTTCTAAAATATACATATCTGTATGTTCTAATAAGTGTATATGTGTGCATAACTATTGATTACAAATTTTCATTCCAAACATATTTTCTTAATTAAAATATCAAATCAACAAACATTACATTACATTTCCTTGAAATGTCTTTTAGTATTGATCTATGCAAAACTAAGTTTATAGTAACTGTTAGTTTTCCTAAGAACTTCTTTAAATTCTATAATATTTTGAGACAATCCAGTTATACATTTTCATTATTAAAGCATTGATTTTATAAATTTTGATTAATAAAAGCTAATTTTACAATTTCTTAAAATGCCGACGGCGTTTAGAGACTGACTTCAAACCATTTTATTTTATTCCGGTTTAAGATTGTAGTCTACTGGTAAATTTATTATCATAAAAATAGATATTACTTGCTCTTTCAATTAAAACTTCCATTTTACAATTTTGGTTTCCTTTGATTGTGAAATTAATTTACCTCATTAAATTGACTACAGGATTTTTACTATTTTGAGTGGCATCTTCTGCAAATCAGAGAAATCCATTAAATACGCGTGTCTGCTGCCAAATGCATTGCGACAGCTTTTAATGCACAAATAGCTGTGAAAAAGAAAATCAACGACGACGGAAAAATGATTAGATATTAAATTATAAATTAAATGTTGTTGCTGTAGTTGCTGTTTCTTTTTTATGACAAACGGATGACGAACGCATAAAAATGCAGCGGCACAAGAAGCGGAAAAACAACAAACCGACTGCAGACAAATCAACAAGGAGGCAACCAACACACACCGCACACACTCATTCAAAACAACCAAAAGCCAGCGGAGAATTGCAATTTCCCCCACAACCCCGCCAAAAAAAATGATATATACCCACCGATCGCGTCACGTTGTCACTTTACGTAGGCAAATCGTAAAAATGAAAAAGAAAATCTGCAAAGCAAAACGCTTAATTATGTGCCGCGTATTTTGGACAGCTGCCTCGGCCACGCCCCCCTGTGGGCGGCCGTTTTAATTAAGCATAATTAAAGTAATAATTATGTCCCGTGAAGGCATTGAAGTTCGGGCAATGAGGCGAGCTCGGTAGGCGGGGTCAGGCATCTTGAAAGGATTTCTCTTCTGTTTTTGATGTGTGGCCAATTTGCAAACTTGTGCAAACATAAAATGCTATTTTATTGCCCTAAAACGGGCAGGGTGGTGTAAATGCAGGAAGTGTGTTTCCCCGAATGCCAAAAGCAATTGAAAATGCATCGCCCATCCAACCAGAAGGCAAATCAAAGGGAAATAGGTATTTGTGAAATTTAAAAATCAGTTGACCACTTCCTTTCAAATAAGCAATTTAGTTTGCAACAGTAAAATCAATTCATGTACTAATTTATGAAATTGTAAGCCACAAAAATGTTAATGTAGTAATTCCTTTTTATTACTATATTACTATATTCCTATTAATATATTCCTATACATGTACATGTATATGTAATATTTTGAAACTTAGATCAGTTATTAATACTTACCTACTGAAAGTTTTATATATATATATATAAATTTTATATTTTAAACTTTTTGGATAAGCAATTTTCTAACTATTAATTTATCATTTTATGGATACCAAAGAATGTTTTATACGTAAGATATACGTCGCATCCTCAATTGTTGGACACTAAAATTATTTCCAATTATTTCGCTTAAGTATATGCTGAGCGTTTCCATTTGGAGATGATCTGGCGAGGATCGGCTCACTTTTCGCCGAGCCACCAAAATAAGATATTGCATGCCGCACATGCCACAAAACCTACACAAAAAGCGAAAACACGCACACTAGCCGCTCATTTAATAATGAACAATAATGAAGAGTAATAATAATCATCAGCAAAACGTGCAAGAGAGTGTCCAAGTGCGGCAATGTATGTATAAGTACGTACACTCGCATATACGGAGGCTACGAAATTTTATCAACGAACGCGCATCATTTCAATTAAGAAAATGTCACAAGTGTCCAAGCAGCAAACAGCGGCAGCAGCCTAAAACACGCCAAATGCGGAAAGTCGGGGGATCTCCGCACTTTCATTTCGCCATTTCAGAGCCCCTCCGCCCCCCCTCCGTCCACTCGCCTATATAGCTGGCCCCCCTCTTTAATGGCTTATTTTTTGGAGCATTTCTTGTAATTAATGCGAATTGTCACACGCTAGAACTGAAATAATGTCAACTGCCTTCGATTCGCCTTCTAATTCATTACATTTATCGTTTGTTGCCCGTTTCCTATTCTTAATTAGCAATTAAACAATTTATGCTTTTGCGTGAACAATGAGAAACTAAGTGAAATAAGCCGAATTTTTGTAGTCCAAGAACATGAAACTATAATTAATTTCATTCCATAAAGTATTTTGCTCAATTAGCTATTAAAAACACTACTTTACCGCGCTGGCATTGCGTGTATCGGGAGATGGAAATGGAGTGCCGAGGAACACAATTCGGGGTTGTTCTGTGGATCCAATCATGCTTGATGGATGGATTGTCAAAGACCCCGGATAAACGATAAGAATAATGTTAGTCTGTCGTGCTTCGGAAATTATGCCGATAGACAAATTGTATTTGAAGCATAATCGTTTTGAAGGATTGGGACACTCAATTTATTTAAATGTAGAGGTTCCTCTAGCTTATTATGCATCGATTGCATTAACATTTTATTTCGGTTTTCAAGAACTCTCAGAATAGATTTGTTTGATCATGATTGTGGATTTTAGAAGGCGTTATCACAATCTACTCACAGTTTTAGGTACTTACATTTTGAATACATAAATATATTTATTTTCTGGAAATAAGTTCTTGGTATATATTAAGTAGCCTTACTTTCATTACTTCAGAAAACCTAAGCGAAATAATGAATAGGCCCAGTTTACAAAAGTATCATGGAAAACCGTAAAATACGCAAAGAAATCCGATTGAAAACAATTTTTAAACCGGATTTCTAACTATGATCATCATCCAAAAAACAGCAATCCTCTTTTCATTTGCCGATCACACGCAGTCGAGGAATTTCGGTCTTAATTTCAGCTAATTTTATTTCTCGTTTTAGTGTTTTTCGTTAAATAATTGTTAATTAAATGCAATTAAAAATTTCTCCTTGCCCGTCCCACCACTCGTCTCTCGTCTTTGAGCAGTCAGATCGTACTTAATGAGACGCGACACAGTTGCACAGATGGTCCACCGAAACCAGCTAATTGCGCAATTAACTCGACTGAGTGAGGAGTGCGGTGATAGGGAGTGACGAAGGAAGGGGCATGCCACATGTTGCACGGAGCTGCTGTAAATTTGTTGTATTAAGTGTAGAAAATCTCGAGCACTTAATTCACGCTTTGTTGAAGGTGTTGAAAGGCGGTCGACTGAATCCTGCTGGATCTCGCATCCAGAACCCACCCAAGAACCCGGGGGTACTTACCAGCTAAGTTAAACCAAATGCGAAAACCGCAAAAAAGGAACTCCCACACGAACCCACGTAATGTGTGTGCCGGGTCCTTTTTCTATTTTTTTTGCTCATTTGACTTTGGCCTGGCTAAACAAGCTGCTTATCCTTCGGCCAGGACCCATACGAAAAGAAAAATGTTAATTACCCTTTGTGTTTAAATAGACCCCGCTCACACACACTCAGTTATCCTGCATCCTCGTCCAAGGGTCACCACGGACCTTTGTGTTATTTGAGGCAATTAAAATTATTATTTTAATGTCAACACTTTTTTTTCACCGTTTTTCGTTTGGTTTTCGGCCAGGATAATGCATGTAAAACGACTAACGCCTCCCAGAGAAAATCCGTTAAATGTTTCCCAAGATTTCCCATGGTTTGGGGTACGTCTCCATTTGCCGTCGGCACTTGGCTGCGACTTTCGAAACTTTGCTCTGGTTCTCGTTTTGTTTGGCTTTATCCACTCTGTTTTTTTTCCTTTTTGTATTTTAGGTTTTGGTTTGGGCATAACGCCCGGGCTGTTTTTTCCCGGGGTGGATTTTACGCCCCAGCCCTGGTTTACCAGGCGTTGAGGAATTCCGTATAAGTGTTTCTACGGTATTTGTTGGCTCAAGCATTTTGCGGGAGGTTAGGTCAGTGCCCGCACCATTTCCATTTCCATCCCCATCCCCATCCCAGTTCCCCTCCCCGTTTAGCCTCGTTTTGAGAAATGTTTTTCGGTTGCCTTTGGGCTTGTGGCTTTCGTCCTCGGGGGGTTCTTTGAGGGGTTTTTAGGGGGGTTTTTGTGTCCGGGTGGCATTCGAGATAAGCAGGTGTTATATTTTTATGGCTAAAGTGGCTAAGCAGTTTGCGGAGAGTAGATGGCAAGGAATCATGTTCTGGTGTAGGTGTTGGCAGCAGAAGTGTGAAAAGGCCCAGAGCGTTTCACTAGCTGGAAAAAAGGTTTTCTTGCATCTGACAGTTGGTTTAGTTACTAATGAGATGATTGAGTGGGAAATGAGCAAAACATTAAGTTACTAGTTATTAACTAATTTCCTTTTAAGCATTATTAATAATTTATTCGGAGGCTGTTGATTTTAAATGTACTGATTATTAAATTTTAAACTTTTAGCTAAGCAAGTAAACAATTATTTTTGTATGTATATCAATAAAGGTACCCAAAAGCCAAAATTTTAATTTCAATTTAACTCTTTTTAAAATTAAAGCATTTAAAATGTTTCAATTTCTTCTTAGGTTTTGGTCTTTTATGAAGTCTTCTCTCCATTTTGTATAAGTTTTACAAACATTGTTCAGATAACTTATCTTTTCTTCATCTTCTATGATACAAACCACTTTTCCGAATTAATTTTAGATTTTGAATCAAAAAAGGCTTAGCATATAATCGTTGATGATCAATTCATTTATAAGGTCTACAATGTATACATTATTAAAACATTATGTTAAATAAAATTTATCAATAGTTATGCTTAATATTAATAAATGTGCTTTTTGAGTTCGAGTTATTCATTTAAACGTTAAGCTAGGAACTAGCCTTAAGTTCACATTTATTTTTAAAGAAACCAAACTTGTTTAAGCGTTTTAGGATTCCAGCATCTCCCATATCTGTACCTTTATCGAAGCCCATATTAATCCGTCGAGTTTCAACCACACAACCACAAGCAGTTTGCTCGGTTAGCCAAAGCAGCTGTTTTGGGGTCACGCCTTCCCCTGCTCCTTCGCCCTCCCACGCCCCCTTTGGTGACCCCGACTCGATTAACTACGTAAACAGCATCAGCAGCAGCAGACGCCGCCTTAATTGTTTCGCACTTAATCAAAACGAGCAGCGGACTGGCCCAAACCGAGACTATCAAAGGCAGCTCCCCAGTAGTCGGTTTGAGCCGAAGGCAGCACAAAAGCCAAAGCAGCTACTGAGCTGAAAAACAAAAAATTGAAAACTAAAGAGCAACTTGGGGCGCACGCCAGTCGCCAGTCGCCAATCTCCAGTCCTGAAAAAGGGACGGACGTGGGACAACCTCAACCTACAACCTACAACCTACAGTCTACAAGCGACAACGACAACCGACAACGACGACATCAACACCCGGGCGCTGTGAAAAGAAAAACGTTTTATGAGCTCATTCACAAAAAGGGCCAAAACACACACACACACACACACAGTCGCACATAGAAAAAGGAAGTTTTCTGAGGATGACGACAGAAGCAACCTGTTGAACCCTCCATCCATCCAGTCAATCCCCATTTTCCCCCTCCGTGGAACAAGTGTGCCACAGTTTATTTCTTTTTTTCTGCTGGGTCGTGTGCCAAAATTATATGTTAAAACATCGGCATGGGGAGTGCTGATTTCTTCGACTTGCTCCTGTTTTATTTTCCTAAAAGATTTGCCAAAGTTAAAAAAGGTAGCCGAAAAAATACATTTCCTTTTTTTGTAGAGTTGTTTTTTCTCCTCGCAACTTCCTTTTGACTGTGTGTCTGCCAAGTGTCTGAAATTTTTCTTTTAGTGGGTGTTTCTAATTGAGGTTTTTCCTTTTAAATTTCCGGGCGAGTGAAGAAGAAGGAGCGTAATTTTGGGTGGTTGCTTACAGAAAAATATGTGTGCTTCTATAGGAGTATCTTGAGTGTTTGTTAAGTGCATTTCATGGGCTCTCAGGAGATCAAGTTGCTGAGTTGACTTGTAACGCTGTAGCAAAAACTTGTTCTCGAGGTTGGGGGTTTCATTTTTGGAAGGATAAAAGTGTTTATAAAAATAAATATTTGACAGTTAGAAAATTATGCTTTCAATTTACTCAGATTAAGTTCAGTTTACAAGCATTTATAAATATTAAGCTAGAAAATATATTTCCTGATATATATGAACTATTAATTATATTTATATAGATTTCTAATGTATATAAACTAAACCACTTGCATGGGCTTTTTTTTTTACTAAGCTTATCGTACTTAAAGCTATCTAGACACATGTAACAATGTTTCATCACCTCCGATATTAGTCATTGGTGTCAGTATGTCTAGTACTGACCTTATCTCATAAAGTTTCTTTTTTCCATCATTAACATTTCTATGCCTTATGAACCAATTTTACTTCAGTCTTATGCGGTATTAAAATTTGGTTTGATTAAATATTTTATATTTATTTACCCTGAAACTTTAAATTATTTAGATAAAAGTGACACTGATTCATCTCCCTAAATATTAGACTTTGATTATGAATTCTTTGTGTGAGTACTGATAAAAACCTTATCTTTTACCGATTTGTTTTTTGAGTCGAAGAAGGCAAAAGATTTTATGCCGTTATTCAAAAATGTAACTATATAATTTTGCATTAGTTTATAATGCTTCCCCAAACAAATTGTTTAATTTTAGTACAAAACCTGCACTTCTCATTCATGACACTTTATCGCCGCATCACTCTACTCCACTCCCAAGTGCAATCACTTGCTCAAATCTGTTTGACTTCATCTGCCCGATTTTTCCCACCACCACCACCTCCACCACTTATCGCCCATCACCCATCACCCATCACCCATCACCCACCACCCAGCGCCCAACTTCCAACACCACAATCGCTTGTGGGCGGGGGCTTCTGTGGGGCTTTCCTCATCGAGCTTTTTTCCGACGCGCACGCTCTGCTGCTGGCCATGTGTCGATGTGTTCCGACTGCTGAGCGCCTGCTGCTCTTAGCCAAAGTGGAGGCGCCGGTCGTTTCGGCCGTGTTTGCGGTTGTCGCAGCTGCCGCCTGTTGCGCCGCCTGTTTTGGGCCAAGTTTGTTTTCTCTGCCATGGCCAAGACGCTAAGCAGAGGCTCTTACAACTTCATAAGTTGGCGGCAATGTCACGGCGGTTGTTGCCACTTTTTGCGCGCATCACTCGGCAGATATACATATATAAACATAGATATCTGTATGAGTGGCGAGTGGCGTTGGCCTTTGTCTGCTGGGCCTCTGTTATTCCGCTGACTTGATTTTCTCTCTCTCCGCAGGTGTGTGTGTGCGCCAGTGTTTGTTTTAGTTGTCTGGCCCTGCAAATCTTGGTGGCAATCTGGCTGGGAAAACACTCCCCCCTCAGTACGTGCCTTCCTTTCTGAAACTTCTGGCAAAATACAGCGAGATTACTGGGCTCCGAACAGGAATAAGTTATCTAAATGAGTCTCGGCTTTATTGCTGGCAATTATGGACCTGGCCAGCACTGCGTATGTGTAATTGCCCTGCGATTGCATTGCAGCCAATCCGAAGCGTTTCGACCGACTTTTCATTACCGGCATCAACACTTGCATATGTAATTTAGCATAATTCCAAATGCACGACCCAGTCCATAAAGCAGCAGCGAACTGGAGCTGGTATAATTAATAAACGGTAACAGCAGAAATCCAACAATACCGCAGCGACTATGGCAACTTTGGCATGTAAAAAGCGTCAAACAAAACTGATTTCTATTGGCAAAGGAATGCCAAATGCGATACTTGCCTCTCCCTCGCTCCTTCGCTGCCGTCTCCCTCTATTGGGGTCTACTCGTATATCCATGTCTTGGCTGCAATTTATGAGCCTAAATGAGCGCAAATTTCAGTGTATATAGGCGGGCACACTCGCACACTTTGCATTTGTGAGCGATTTTGGCGCTCAATTGGCAATAATTTCTGATCAATTTTCCATTGACTGGCAAAAACAGAGCAACAGAGACGGATAGAATGACGAGACGGACGGTTTTGCTTCGGGGACATATGTCAGATAGGAATTTTCTGGATTGGCCCGATAGATAAGAGACTGAATTGTAAAATATGAAAATTTAGTTGGTGAAGAAAATACTCTTGTTTCATTTTTCTATTAATCATATAAGAGTACATTTTAGTTTAGACTCCTGTTTTAATAAATAACGTTATATAATAAAAAGTTCCTTCCCGTTGTCTTACTAAATGAAGTTACTTAAGCCGCAAAAAAGGCACATTTACTAAATGTTATATTAATATCGAAGAAAATTATATTTCCTATTCAATAAATTCCAGTGTCCCTTCCAAGACATGTATGTATTTACCTATTGCAATTTATTGACCTCTACTGCTTTCCATATTTTCATGTTGGCAAGCTGAAATCGAAAATTGTAAGAGTGGTTTTCTCTTGGCAGGGATTAATCAAAGAGTCTATAAATTTGGGGAACCAAATAAACAAAGTGTGCAGTTTTAATGTTTCTCCACAGCCCTCATGCCACTTCACTTAATTACCCCTTTGGCCTGCTTGGCTGGGCTCGTATTTTATTTACAATAATTAAATCTGTCAAACTCAAAAATGTCTTTCCACAAAAGCCGCCAGTTGCGACAGTAATGGAAATATTCCGAGATCAGAGCGGAGTTTTTCATGTTGTTGCTATTGAGTTCTCTGTGATTTCTTAGTCCACACTGCATGGAATGTTGTTGCTGTTAATTGGCTAAATTATTTTTACTGATTATTAATAAATATGTATTGTGTTGTCGTAGTTGATTAATTGGCATTATGGCCAAGCCGGGGCCGTAATTGAAGAGCAAAGTAAGTCTTGATTGCGTCATTTATGACGCCTCATTTAATTGAAGATACTGAAGGAGAGCTAGAGGCAATACTTTGCAGTGGGTTCCTCCAATTTCCAAGAAATCACCACCACCAGCAAAACAATAGCAGAACGATGTACAAAAATTAACACATTTAAATTACTTTCATTAAAGATTGATTAATATGGCCCTGATTGGTTATTTCTTTTTATTTTCTCTTCTTCCCTGGCTCATTGTCGTCACAGAACCCCTTACCCGCCTCAATTATTGTCACATAAATTGAACATTTACTGGCCGTTTTTCACTGATTTCTGATTTTATTAATTTACGTATTCGTTCCGCTAGTGTTTTCATATTGATTTCCAATCATAGAATGCCTCTCAACAATTCGTTTTCAATGAGCCGTAATTTAGACTCATTTAAATAAATATACTTTCGTTGATTGGTCTTTTGCGATATTACGCTATCGTCGTCGGCAATTGCGATAACGAGTTCAATGCAAAGATATTTAACCTTTTAATAAGCTGGTCGGCGGGCAGAGCTTGATGTTAGATAATCAAGCTTTTCTAATGTAATTATCAAAAGCGGGTACAGTTGGCACACATTTGACTATAAAACACGCTTATATTGTCATGGTCGGAAAATAAAAAAAAGAATTTCAAAATTTGTGTAATTAATTTAGCTTAAAAAATTTAATTAAGTGTAAGATTTTTTCCGTTTTATAAAAAAATAACTATTATATTTTAAATATTAATTTGTTTCAATAATTTTTAAAACATATTAATCACAGTGATCATGTTGTTATTTTTGTATAGCAGAATAGAATTTTGATAAAATTTTTTTTTATTGAAAATCTTATTTTTTTAATTGAAAATTGTAAGCAAAATGTTTCTTCAATACTGTTTTGAGGTTGATTATAAAATACTTACATAGATAGACAATTCCTATTTGTATAGAACAGACTGGACGTTGAGCTGCTTTACTATCCTCCTTGGTTTCATAGATCCCGATAGAAAAAGTGGTACAGTTGGCCCAGCCCGACTAAGCTGGTCTCATGCATTTATGCATCAGTTGGGGCCGTCACGCACTTAATGAGCCTCCGAGATTGAGTCGGCGACTGACGGCAACAAATTGACGCGTTTAATAATATTTTACAATGTGTGTTTTCAGCCGCTAATTTCTTGCAGGCGTTATTGTGCGCACTTTCAAAAAGTTGCGTGGTGCGCCCCTTGGGGGCCTCATTTAAAGCCCGACAGCGTTGCCATATCGCTGTTGCAGTTGCAATTTCCATTGCTGTTGCCGTTGTCGGTGTCGTGTTGCCGTCGTCGCCGTCGCGTAATTTACATTAATTGGCTCACGGCGTCGTACATATAAATTTTTGCGCGCTTAAACTTTAATTTCATGCGTGCCATTTGATTTTTGTTGCCACTCTGGGCACAAATTATAGGCAAGTGTGACGACGGGACGGGATCCTGATCGTGCCCGTATTTTTTGTTTTTGTTCTGTTTTTGTCTGTTGGGCGTTGTTTCGGAGTGGGTTTCTGCCGAATGCCGCAAGGCCCGTGGAGCGGTTAAATATCTACGCAGATTTGCGGGCATCTAGTTACGGGCCTTTGCATAATGGAAAGGTGTCTGCGAATGCCGAGACAATCACCTGATGGGTTGCCGTTTAGCTGGATTATCGCCGCCCAATCGAAGGTTGTTTAGCAAGACCCATAAAAATGTTAGCATTAACACATATAAATTTGTCAACGGGTTTTTTTCCGCCTTTATGGAAAGGTTTATTCAAGTCGAATATTGCTGAGACATATCTGTATTATTAGAAAAAAAACAGTTAACTTAACATGCGAAGAATACATTTTGGAGAATATAATCTTATTAACATTAAATAGGTATTAATGCAGCTTTAAAAACATAACAAATAGCCTGAACCTCTAAATAAACTATTTTATTATTTACCAAAAAATCACTTTTTATAAGAACAATTCTATTGAGGTTTCAAAAGTAATTCGGCTTAAACTTAAAAATAAAATATACACTGATCAGTTAATATTAAACTGAAAATTGTATTAAAGAAACCTTCAAATTTTTTCGCTTTAATACGCAGTTTTTCCAGTGGAAAATTGGAATGCCCCACAAAAAGTCAAACACAGTTGCGTATAAATTTCCTACTCTTTTTGCATCTCAGTTGTCTTCCATTAATTAACATACTTTCACAGCATTTCTTTCTAGCAACAATTTTTCGTTGACGTCAATTTCGCTCATCGTTAGTTATTATTGTTGTGCTCATTTCGCCATATCATCAGGTCAAATCTCAATTAGCAAATATAACGATTGTTGCTTTCTTCTCACTCCCGCTCCCTCTTTCACTTAACTAACAATTAACAAATATTAATGGAAATTTATTTCAATTGAAATCAAAAATTTCACTTCCAAACGGCCATGTCTGAAATTTCTATATGCGTTAGTTTTGCATGTGGAATACAGCTAATAAGTACAGTCCTTGTCTAAGTTGAACTCGGCCATTAGCCAGTCATTGGCTCCTCAAATGACTTTCCCCTTAACTCAAGTTAATTAAAAAACACCACCGCCCACCCGCACACACCGCTATCAGCTTATAATCAGCTTATATTCTGGCAAATTTATAACCTCTCTTGATTATGAGAGGTTAGCTGTCATAAACAAATGACATGCCATACCATACACGAGCGCCATCTAGCGAGCGGTGCGTGCAGCTACGTGGACGGCATACCAAGTGGGCAAACTGCAACCTGCAATAATTATGACCAGGTTGTGGAGGGGGACTCGGTGCCCCTGGTGGCTCCTAATGGCCCGGCCCATTGTTCGCTGGCGGGGCTTTAAGTAGCTTTTAATAAGCGGCCGCGTCAAGCAAATAAATAATTATAATAAATAAATAATAAATTACCGTGCAGTCGGACTGGCAGGTACAGTCACACAATGATGCCGTCTCCTTCCGTCTAATTACACTCGCCGAAGGGCACATGCAAAGTGCAACATTTGATTTGATTCGCCCCACCCCCCACCTGCCCGCGCCCTACTTTATCGGGAGTTGATTAAGCGCTTTAAAGACTCAATTTGAATGCAACTTAGACGACCGAGTGCGGCCATTTAGTTGCATTTTCATATTTTGCAGCTCATTATAGAGAGCCATTTTACGGGTATGCAAATGGTAATGGCCCGGTTATTTTTTGATGCATTTCTAAGTGTAATCGGTAATCGGGCAATCGCTGGAATTTTATAGCACACTTAAAATCAACTGAAGTTGGCTGATTCAGCTTAAATCTTAGGCTGGGAAGTTGAGCAATAAAATAGTAATGTATTTAAATTTGTGAAAAATAAGCCAGTCAGTAATTAATTTTAAAGAGCTATTGATTACGGTCTGGAATAATCGGCAAATCGCTGATATTTTAATAGCCATTTCAAATAAATTCGTAATTTAAGTTTAGAGTGTAAAAAATATTTATGAATTTTAAATTCTTAGGCTATCTATATTTTATCGGTAATGATCGATTAAGTCAGGCAATCGTTGAGCATAGACATTGCATTTTTTTTTTAATTTAAAATATAGGCACACACTCTGTGAGATCTTTCATTAAATTCTTTTGAATAAGCCAGGCAATTTAAGCGACTTACTCCCGCTGTGGAACGACTCTTACCCTGTTAATCGATTCAAAATTCGATTACCATAACACTTTGCCTCTCGGCCAAAATGAAACACTTTGCAACCCCAGATAAGTTGAGAACCACCCTCGTCGAATGGTCATGTCATGCCGCACGAGGTCCTTTTGACCATGTGCAGTGCAATACCCCGCGGCCAAATTCTAATTATAATCGCGTATCGCATGTGCCAAAGCCCCAATAAACCTTTGTCAAGCGATTCGCTCGCTAAGGTCCCTGTCCCCCCTAAATTCCGGCTTCGTGTCATTAACGACCCACACCGCCCTACTGTGGTCTTTGCATTAATTTTTGCATTGCCACGGAGCTGCAAAAAAATGGGAAAGCAAGAAATTTCCATAATGAGCACGTACACAATCACTTACCCCGGACGCATGCAGTTCGCCGAAAAGGGTTTGCCTTCCGTTCGGGGGTTGCAAAAATTTGATAATTAGTTGTCCGTTGCCCGGCACCAAAATGCAGGTTTCAATCCAATTTTTTTCCCGCTTTTTCTACGTTTTACCAAATATTTAGACGTTGATTATGGGCGCTTCACCCCTTGAGTCGAGTCTGCAAATGATTTTGGTGCGTGCTCAATTGGGGAGTTTTCAAGCCGAATGCGAACGGAACCGAAATGAACTGAACTGAACTGAGCCGCCTTCCTCCTGGCACTTCTTTTGTTTTTCGCTAATTTAGCGAAATTATGTTTTGTGCTCTCATGTCTAGATGTCGTGTGCGGTTCGGGGTGCACTCCTGGTGCCCGTTTCCCAACTGCCTCGTAACCCCTAGATTATACGACTGCAGCACGGAACGGGACATGCAACTCTCGACCCACTCGAGGGGCACTGAGATAAGGGTATTCCGAATTCGCCACCAAGTATGTGGGCCAATAAAATTACAGGTGCAAGTTTAGGAACAAAATCTATCATTTGTTAAAGCTAATTAAAATAAATATTTAAACAAATTTTAAACTGTTAACTTTTAAAAAAACAATTTTTTAAAACAATTTATTTGTCTTACAAATAAACGTTATTAATTTAGCATTTATTAAGTTATTGTTCGAAAAAAACATTTTTTGTTTTACCATCTCAAGGATTTCCACATTTGGTTTGTGTGAAATAGCCTCAGTTCTTAATATATATATTTTAAACTAGGAGAGTATAAAGTACTGAAATAAATAATTGTTCCCATTGTTTTTAAGTTCATGTTTCGAAAATAATCTTGAAGCACAAAGGCTCACTTCAACACTCACCATTGCAAAGGGGTTTTCCAGGGCATTAAAAGTTCTGCATTTAGTGAGCCAGTGGTTCCCCATTATTTCTCATTATTATTTCCTTCTCTAAATGAATTAAAATCGCCAAATGTGGGCGAACAGGGGAAGTCGGTTGTGCCAAACAAAACAGGAAAAAATGCGAATAACTCATTACGCGGCGCATTAAGGACAATGTCTGGGCGAGTGTGAGTGTGCAGGAAGGACCCAGGACTCGTGCTATGAGAGGGTTGATTTTTCAGCTTCGGACTGGATCTGACTTTGACTTCCTTTACCGCTTTTTTGCTCCTCTCTCCGGGGGCGTTTGCCTGCACATGTTTATTGTTGCTGCCAATGTTGCTGCCGTGCTGTTGTTATTGCTGTTGTATTGAGAACGCCTCCGGCGATGGTTGTTGCTGTTATTGGCATCGCCTAGTGCGTGCTCCGCTTGAATCACGCAAATTTCATTATTATTATTATTTTTTTTTTAATGATTTGAGTGGAAAATGTATGGCGAATGAATGAAACGGCTTATGAAAGCCAGTTGGCCGTAGTCCACTGACCGGATTGCAAGTGCCCATTGTTCTTGGTCCTTCAGTGGGCGATGGGAAATAGAGGCTTTTTGTTCACCAAAAGCCCTTTCGCCTTAAATCTTTGTATTTGACAAGATATCAATACATAATCTCTTGAAATTAAATGATAACTAATTAAGTTAGCCTTCAAAGATATTATCTTTTGTTCATTATTCAAAGTAAGCTTAATATAAGCAAATAATAATGTATAATTGTAAATATAAGTCTTAGTCATTCCTAGATAATTTCGTTCATTAAGGGCACACCCAGCTGTAATCCCTCCTTGGAAACTTTACGACGCCGGCAACTTAAAGTCCCCTTCCCCCTTCCACCCTAACCCTTGGCCTTACCCCAATATATCAGACGGTGTATTTCATGTGTAATCGTGTGTAATTTTTAAGAAAATTGCACGTTCTGGCTTACACCCCCGATTGGAAAAGCAGCAACAACCCCAAAACAATGCAGCCCGGCAAGAACAACAACGGCAACTTGCAAAACTTTTTATGCTCGCCTGTGTGTGTGCGTAAATAAATGTTGCATAAATAAGTTCAACTCAATGACTTAATGCCGGCGCATTATTGATTATTTTTGCCAGGGTAAAAGTTGGCTAAAGCAGCCGAAAAGAGCCAGAGGTACCGGCCCGAAAGTCCTCCTTCCAACCTCCATTCACTTCCTCAAAGGCCGAGGCACTCGAGTTTGTCGTTTGCTATTTAATATGCATTTTGCGCTAATTACAAATCAAAAGAAAAATTTAATAGCCCCAGAGTTGGCCATAAAAATGAAGTTGTCCGCGGGCAGAGGGGATGGGGGAGGTGGAGGGGCACTCCAAGGGGGATCGATGTCCGCTGGCCCGGACTCCAGTGCCCGGTTTCTAATCAAAAATTGCTTTGTGCCACATTTGGCTCCTAACTCTAAATGATGGCAAGTGTGCTACAATTTAGTTTGACTATTAATTACAGCAAGTTGCTGCAGTGCAGCAGCAACATGTTCTACATGTTTGCCAAGCCGGGGCGAAATTATTGATGATTTTATTAATTTGAATATTGCCTACGAATTGCTGTCGAAGACAAAACGCTCGCCAAACGACTATATATGCGATCCGGAGCGATGTGATCCAGCGGAGAGGCAACTTTGAATGATAAATTTTTTCGTTCAGTTCGCTTCTTAACCGGCGATAGAAAGTTGCATGGAAATTGCAATTTATAGCCTGGCAGCAGCAACATGTGGCAGGCAGCAAGAAAATGAGTATAATTAGACCGGTTTGTAATGCGTTTGCAAGTCGATAGGAGCGTTGCGGATGGCATGTCGCTGGCGTGCATTGAAAATGAAGCGAGCTTGATTTGAATTATAGTTGCCAGCATGGCGATAATTAATCGTGCTATTTAGTGTGCTACATGAAATTCTACTAGTTTGCTGGTTATTGATTAGATTTCGAGGCAAGCGGCGATCGCAGGAAGCGACAAAATGTTGCCGTTGTTGCATGTGCTGCTGCCGCTGTTGCTGTTGCTGCTGCTGCTGCCTCCGTGTAATTTGGCCAGACTTTAATATGCGCAAATTGTACTTAATTTGGCTGCACATTTTGTCGCTACAATTTGCTTTCACAACATGTTGCACCAACTTGCAACTAGAAACTAGCAGCGCTCCCTTAGATTTCAACTCCACAGGCTTTTGGCATTTGCTGTTGACGCATACTTGAAATTATTATGTATGTTGCCGATGTGCACTCTGTTTTTGCTGCTGCTCTTGATATTATGCATTGTTTTTGCTTCTTATGCATATGCCAGATGCCGGAGAAGGGTTGGTGATGGCCAGACATTTGCATGCAACGTACGAAATTAATTATTACGCCCTCTCACCACCCAAAAAAGCCAGCCTTTTCCTGGCCAAAATCTACAACACGAAGCTTTGCTCAGGCTCGGACTCGAGCTCAGACTCAGGCATTGGCATTGCATGTCCTGCACACTCCAACTTTCAAGGCACAGTCCTGGCATTCCGGTCCCCCCGTTCCAGATCCTGATCCTGTTCCCCTTGCTGGTTTCCCACCCCCCTCCCCCTGTCCTTTTGGCTCATTACGAGGATGGCTGTGTGGCCGGAAAAGTGCGTTCGTTGACTGCTGCCGTCTGTCCAACGTCGACACAAACAATAAGCACTTGGAAAAACAATTTAATTACACTTTTTATTTAATATCAATTTTAAATTCGTACACAAATTCGTACTTTTTAAATACATTCTCTCTGAAAATAATTTTTACATATTTTAGAAAGCTTGTGTAAAATGAAATAAGGAGCACAAAAATTAAGCGTACCTTAAAATTCATGTATTTATGCATTAACATTTTTTCTACAGAAGGACGTAATATTTCTAATTAACATCAACATTCAAATTAGAATATTAAAATATATATATATTTCTTAAATGTTCGATATTAGATTTAATCAATCATACAAATTTATGAAAATTCAAAGCATAAATTTAAAACAATAAAGGTTGAAAGTTTTGGCCAGTGTATTAGGAACAGCAAACTAAGGGTCTGAATCCGAGCTGCAGAAGTTCGAGTCCGACTGCGACTCGAGTTCCGAGCTCCGAGTTCCGAGTGCAGTTGCTTGCATTATTACAACTGCAGACCCACACACATGGCAGGTCCTGCGGGGGCGGGGGTTTTGGGCTGCAGAGGAGTGGAAGGGGGGAGCTGTATGCATTATGCATTAAAATCAACGCCCGTTTTGTGTAGAGCTGCAGACAATGCAACGAAGGACCTTTTCTTCCACTCCTCGAGCCCGAAATGTTGGCTCCTGTTTTTTGGGGCCAAATGTCAAGGCATAGGCATTGATGTTTCCCTTGTGGGCTGGAGTTAGGTAAGCTCTTTAGTCAAATTGTTGCCTAAATTTAGACGCCTTTGGGCGAGGCTTATTCCCGGAGTTTGCTACGGCAGACTGAGCCCATAAGAAATGACATTTAGTGGAATCTATTTCAGATGAGTGACGATTACGAGAGTGCTTTGCCTGTGTGCCTTGTCTCAAAGTGCATGCCTAAACCTCTCGAAAACTCTCCTTCTTATTATCCTTATCTTCACAGATAACTTTCCGAGCTTCCCCCTGCACTCAGACAACATTTTCGGTCATTTTCCCCTCTCACTCCCTTCATCCCATTCTTAATATTTCCTATCGTACATACTTTCCTTCTTCTTGTATGCAGGAAAAACTTTCTTGCCAGACACGTTCGCCACATTCTCCCCCCGCACACTTTTTGGTCAGTTGTCCCTCTTCGGGTATAAATTATAATGCAGAGTAGGTGTAAAATTTTCGATTACGACTGTGCAGCCCACCCAACTCCTCCAATCCCAATCCACCGGACTTGCATCGCTCCTGTGCAGGAACCACCCGTATGCTTCGGCCTTTGTGTCCATCATGCCGGATTACACAATGAAAAAAGCAGCGCACTTTTGAATTAAAATATATCAAATATATACTTAATTCCAGTTGAATTTTAATGCCCGTTGATTTGGGTAAGAAATGGTTATCAAAATTTTAAAATCATATTAAATGTTGCTTACTTACAATTATAATTATAATAGCTTAAATATGATTAAATTTATGTATTTCATTTGACCTCAGCATGGAGTTTTTCTTTCTGTGCAGTGTTCTCCTCACAATTCCGGCGGTAAAAGTCGTTCGTTGTCCGGTGCAGAACGTCGTGGCTTGGCAAGGACATGGCCTCAGAATCGGACACCGACTCGAACGCCGGCTACGTTTTGCATTTGCGAAATTATGTGGCGTGTGTGGGTTCTTCCTTCCGCCCCTTTGGATCCCCCCTGCGATCCCCAGCCCTCTTATTGTTGTTTGTGCCTTGTTGCCGTGGTCAACCGACGGGCAACAGGGATAATTAATGAAATTAATGCGCCTGGGTATGGGTTTTAAGTGCACAAAATATTTTCGATAAATGTAAATTCTAAATTATTATGCCCCCAGCGGCCAGGAGTAGTAGAAGGTGTTCCAGGTGAGGGGTTTGCAGCCAGACGACATTTGATATTTGGGCGGTAAAAAGGAATAATGTTGTGCTGATATCTGATAATTGCAAGCTTTGCATTCTGTGTATCTCTCTCTTATTCTTAATGGGGTTGTGAAATTTTGAAATTATCTACAAAGTTTTTGTTGTGTTATGTTGCACATAAACGATTTTGTACATGTTTTAATAAAAATCAGGGAATTCAAGTTTACTGCATTAAAAATAGGGTGCATCAAAATAAAACATTCAGCATACCTGTACAAATTGTATCAATTTTTCTTCATATGCTTAGGAAAATTAAAAAAATTTCAAAAAGTACAATAGTAAGATTTCAAAAAAAATAATTATTGTTATAAAACGTATTATTAATATGTATTTACACCTTCGCAAACATTATCTATTTTTATCTTTTCGAATTAAAAGATGACTTATAAAAGCTTAAGAAAAGAATGCGAATGTTGTTAAAGTTAAAACCTTTGCATTTTCATCTTTTATATATTTATATTATTCCTCAAGTGCCTCCCATTATGGGCTTAATATTTAATGCATCATGACGTACTCAAGCCGCTTTTGTACTGTCCATTGCAGGAGTGGCCCAGGATGCGAGCGGGTCAGTGACACGTGACATGGCCGAGGGCTGCGAGGACTCTGCCGGTGCCGCTGAATCCACGACGTCACAGTCACAGTACACAACGCTAGACAAGATGCTCGGCACGGTGCTGCCATGTGAGGCGGCCATTGGGGCGACACCCGGCGGCAGCAGCAGCAGCAACAGCAGCAGCAACATCGGCGGCAACACCGGCAACACCAGCAGCAACAACGGCAGCAATATTGTGAAGCGGGAGTTCTGCGATGGTAGCCTGATGCCCGGTGCCGGGGCCAGTGTTAATAACAATAATGCCAACACCACCAACAACAACAACAATAACAACAACAACAGTAGTAGCAACAACAATAACAACAATACCAAAATGCAGGCATTGATATGCAACAAAGGGGGCAGCACCAACAACAGCAGCAGCTCCTCGTCCTCATCGTCGTCCTGCTCCTCATCCTCGTCATCCTCCAGCTCGGCCACCAGCACCCTGACCAGCTGCACCACCGCCGCCGTGGTGCCCTCCAACTGCTCCACCAATGCCAACAAATCGCCGGTTTCGCCCTACTCCCAGAGCCTCGGAATGGCCATCGGGATCGGGGCGGGAGCGGGCAGCAGTCCGCTCCGGGAGGCCAGTCCGCTCCCGAGCAGCCGCTCGCCCCTGAACGCCATCGCCACCGCCGCCATTGCCGCCAAGTCTCCGTGCAGCGGAGCGGCGCCCGCTTCGCCGCCGTCGGCCTCCTCCAACAGCTCGTCCCATGTCCTGGCGCTCAACATCAAAACCGAGTCGGTGAGTCGAACAGAATCGCTGAATTCATGCATTACCCCTTTCAAACTGAGCAACTGCCGCCTTAGCGGTCCAAATAATGGCAAAACATCAGTGTCAAAAAAAAAAATTAATAGTTTTCAAAGACAAGCGAATATTAAAGATTTTTTTAAAAACATATTTATATTAATTAGTTACTCACTCAGTGCCCTTATATTTAATCCCGCTTAATCATACTTACAAAGTCACCTTATCAATGAATTAGTCATTACTAAAACATGATATTTCGATAGGGTTTATATTTTTGAAGATTACTTTTAACTTTTCAAAAACTAACAAAAATAGTAATAACTATTCCCAATCAATAAAAAGTTTATTAGCTTACGCAGTTAGGCCTTCGATTTTGCTCAATGCAGGGATATCTAATTCGAGTTATATAATTCTATAGACTACTTACTCAATTAAATATTTAAATTAAGCTCCAGATATAAATAACCTCATGAATTAAGAGCATTTTAATTTTGTATAAGAAATATATAAATTTATTAAATATTCAAGATAGCCTCACACATAAAGAAGTCTTTCTGCAGAGATACATTATTGTGAACGCAAAATTAAGAAATAAAATAAAAATAAAAAATTAAATTGAAGATACCCCAGAGATTAGTTTGCGTGATACGCTTAGCAGCAAGAAGCTCATGCTCTTGTCTGTGGTTTCATCCATAAATATATCCGAGCTGCGATTCCACTCCCCTCGTGACTCACGTGCCGCCCTCACATCGCCAAATTGATTTCTTGCGCGCATTTAATTAGCATGCAAAGCCCGGGCGACGGATCATTAATTAGTCGCCGCTTTGGACCCGCCTAATCAGCTCGATCGGCCGGCGGCCGCAGAATGTTGCAACCTGGCCAATCAAGGGCAAATCCGCGGCACAGAACTCGAGAACTTGCCCCAGGCCGTCTCCCCGTCGAAGTCGTGCTCTAGAATCGGCAAATAACAAAACAAGAATAACAAGAACAAAACACAAAAACTTTGACTTCAAGCGCGGTCAAAATATTTTTGTCCCAATTTTAATGACCATAAAAAACCGATCACAGAAGGGAAAAAACTTTTGTGCAATTGTCAGCAATAAATAAAAATTTCGCATGTCCTCGTTGGTTCGCAGCTTGGTTTGGTTCGCGGTCTTGGGTTTTTATGTTGCTTGTTGCCTTGTGGCACATAGTTTAGTGGCGAATCAGCTAACTATAACCAGAGCCAGAGCAGCGAAGCGATCTGCTGATCAATGCGAGTTCTATTTCCAAGTTTATTTTGCCTAATTCTTTCTGCCATGGGACTTTGGGCGATTGTTGTCGTTTCTCGTAAAAATGCCTAAATTATGAGTTTGAAAAATAAAGGGATCAGCTTTAAGATTTCTCGAAGCTCGAGAAGTGTGTCAAACGCAGTGAAAATAAACACTGATTCGGCGGGAAACGTACAGCAGACTATACAGCTAATAATCGTATAATAAACCTCGAAGATTTTATAGTAGATTAGCGCGTCTCATATAGTCCTTGCTACTTACATTTAATAGTATATATGGCTTACATAAGTTGTTCAAATATGCATTAATCGAAGTCCCCTTTAGGCTTACACCCTCAATTAAAAAAAACACAATAAACACGCCTTGGCATATCAATTTACCATATCCCATATGGTGTTTGTAATTTAACCATTAAAATTCCCAATTAAATTCGAACGTTTACCGATTGTTGACCCAATTCTAATGGCAAATCAATTCGCTGCATGGTCTCAAGTATCTCTTCGACCGCATTTTGTGGCATTTGGGCCGCTTTGTCTCTGTCGGAGTCTCGGTATCCGTCGACTGCGATCCACTCTAATGACACAATCAGCTCACACGATACAACACGCACACTCAGAGCCACCGAGATACTACTTACTTACCTCCTCCGCCGCCTGGCACTAACAAAATGCTGTAAAAAGCAATTAATAAAAAAATAAAGCAATCAAAATATAGAAATAGCACAAAAAATGGAAAAGTGCATAAAATTTATGTGCATGCAGTCAAATGAGTAATCGACTGCGACGGAGAGACAAGCGGCAACAAAGCCGCAACATTTATTGAAAATTAAGCAAAAAATAAAGAAAAAAGCTCACAAGCTCAAAGGCAGCAAATAATAAGCGCGAAATAATCAGCACACACACTCGCACGGCGATTGAGGAAAATAGTGTGTACATGAGAAATAAATTGTCTATTGGCAGCGCCAAACAAGAAAATCCAGGTGCAATAAAAATCGAATTAGAGGCCAGAGGAAAAAATAAAGTTATAAGTACAATCTATTGAAAATTAATGTGCTTAAAGGAAATCAATGAAACTAGTTGACACACTTTCTTGCCTGTTTCGAAGGCAAAACAAAAGAAGAATAAAAGAAAAACTTGTTATATTTTATTATAATTTGCTAGATAAAGCAAGCCGTTTCATTTAATAAAATTGAACTATAAATCTTTACAATTACTAACTACCATTAAATACATAACCAGCTAAAACGTATTTAAGGGAGAAAAAACAATATTTGTATTATTGATTTATTTTTGGTAATTTCAAGAAGGATAAATTATTCACAAATTTATTATTCTAAGAAAACTTTCTAACATATTTATGACAGGGTTTTACAAGATCAATATCTCTGTTCAATATCAAAGTATGCAGGAACTCACACTTATTATACCCTTGGAGAGGGTATTATAATTTTGGTCAAAAGTGTGCAACGCAGTGAAGGAGACATCTCCGACCCTATAAAGTATATATATTCTTGATCAGGATCACCTCCTGAGTTGATATAGCCATGTCCGTCTGTCCGTCTGTCCGTCTGTCCGTCTGTCCGTCTGTCCGTCTGTCTGTCCGTCTGTCTGTCCGTCTGTCTGTCCGTCTGTCTGTTTCTAAGAAAACTAGTCTCTCAGTTTTAAAGATATCGAATTGAAACTTTGCACACTGCTTACATTTCCTTTGCACGCAGTAAATAAGTCGGAACGGCCGGGATCGGCCAGACTATATCCTACAAGCTGCCATATAACTGAACGATCGGAAATTCCATACTTTTGGTGTTTGTAAAGTTAGGAAGTTGGGATTTTCTATGGGTTTTGTATTTGGCTAATCAATCCGACATGCCGAATTTCATAAGGATCGGCCGACTATATCCTATAGCTTCCATATAACTGATTGATCGGCAATGCCATAACTTTGGTGTTTGTAAAGTTAGAATGTTGGGATTTTCTATGGGTTTTATATTTGGCTAATCAATCCGACATGCCGAATTTCATAAGGATCGGCCGACTATATCCTATAGCTGCCATATAACTGATTGAATAGGAAATGCCATAACTTGTTGTGTTTGTAAAGTTAGAAGTCGGCATTTGCTATGGGTGATATATTTGGCCAGCCAATCCGACCTAATAAAATTTACATAAGGATCGGCCGATTATAATGCTATAGCTGACATATAACTGAACGATTGGAAATGTCATAACTTTGGTGTTTTTAAAGTTAGGGAGTTGGGATTTTTAATGAAGTATTAAAAATGCATCATATGAATAATTTTGGAGAATATAATTTTACAGAGTATTCTGCAAGATCAATATCTCTGTTCAATATCAAAGTATGCAGGAACTCACACTTATTTTTATCCTCGCTTCGATGGAAAATCAAAGAAAATACCCGAAAAATACTCTAAATGAAACGGACTTGTCTGAAGATATATTACAGCTAATTACGAGGCCTGATCTGAGCGGACCCATTGGGTACGCAGCTGTACCAAGTTTTCCTTTTAGTTTTTTGGGGCCAAGGCGGCAGCTCTTGAAAGCCGGCCAGCCAACCCGCTGGGTGACTCATGGGCGTCTAATGAGCTGCCGTCCGCCGTCCGTTGTCCGCCGGCCAAGCCTTTGGCCTTTGGTCGCCAGCTGGTGAAAGTCGAGCACGGATGTGGCTCTAATGCGAGCTCTACTAATTATAAGCTGATCACAAATTGCACTCCTTCTGGCCGAGAGTAGCACGTTGCGCATGCGCAATGAACCGCGCGTTCTACGAGCATGTTACGTGCGTGCCAAGCGGATTTGATTTGCCTGCTCGCTCCCGTGGGTGTTTTCCTCCTCCTCTGGCTGCAGTGTCATCGTGATGATGATGATGATGACGACGAGGAGGTTGCCGGCCAACCGGTTTCTGCATTTTGCTTAAATGTTGCAAATACTCGAGCGGGATTATCCGGGGCTGGGGAGGCGAAACCTGGCCTGGTTCTTGCTCCAATGTTCTTGGCCCTGGTTATCGTACGCCCAGCTGTGTTGCATGTAAATCGTTTGTAATTAGTTGAAAGTCTTGACGCGTAAATGCAACACTGCGAAGGAAGGCAGGGAGCAAAATATTAAAGAGGAGCAGGCAATAATTGCTTATTAAATGAATGTTCTGTGCAAAAATGTTTATGACTAACCACGTGAGCGCTAAATTGACTGCAAATGAGCCAAAGATGATGGGCCATTGTCGGCACCAAAAATGGGTAGGGACGAGGGTAATTTAAACGGTGGATGCATTGATAAATGGCCGTGTCTTTAAGCGGTTAAGTTTTAGATTCGTGGCATAAAAAACTTTTCACACATTATACCCCTCGTTGGAGGTGCCCCATAAAGTAAAGGTCTCCCTGCTGCCGCCCTGCACTCCCGAATTCTTTTGCCAAGAAAAGACAAGACAAGACCCAAATTCCTTTGCAGACATTTTTTGTTCGTCCGTCTTTCGTTGATATTAATTCAAAATTAATTGCAAATAAATTACCAAGCAATTTGTGTGTCGAGCTGGTTGTTTGCGGCTTTCGTCTGCGCCAGCTGCATGCAACATTGAAATTGTCAGAGAGTTTAAGTATAAATTAATTATATTGCCTGTAAGTTCAACTTATGCACGTCCACGTAATGCCAATAATCATCAAGCGACTTCGGGCCAATGTAATAAGTATCTGGCAAGTTGATTTTGACGTTGTCTGGCTTTAACTGCCCCCGGCTCCTTGCCTTAATTTCATTTCATTTACGCAAAAACCGAGAGAAAAAATAACAAACTGCAAATGGCAAATTGCCTTCGTTTTAATTATGGTGGTATTAAAAAATTATTAACAATGTGGCTGTCGTTGTGCCAACAACAACATGAACGGTTTACTGTTGTTGTTTAGCTTACAATATCATAAATAATAAGGTAATTTCTATTGCGTGATAATCGACTTGATTGGTAAAATGTGTATTAATAAAGATAGAAGTCATATGTTTATTAAATTGTATTCTGGTTCTAAAGTGCCAAGTCAAAATCGATTTAGTTTGATTAGCATTATTAAATTGATGTATTAAGAATTTATTATCAAACAATTTAAATTTTGAATTGATTAAAGATAAAATTTATATGGTAATTAAATTGTATTCTGGTTCTAAAGTACCAAGTCAAAATCGATTTAGTTTGATTAGAATCATTAAATTGATGTATTAAGAATTTATTACCAAACAATTAAAATTTTTAATTGATTAAATATACCATCAAATAGTAAATGTGATCTTGTACACCATTTTTGAGAGCTTTGAATATGCAATCCTCCTTTTCGCAATAAATCTTCGGCTGAATCATTTAACTTGGTATCTAGGAAATTGGTAACATATGAATCACAACCAACCTCCTCCTTTGACTTCCATTTTCCGCTCTCTTGACCTTTCCTTAGTCATAAGCCAGATGGCTCCGGAAAATGTTCCAAATCGCGACTGACCCCACATCTGCACTTGGCCATCGATTGCCGGATCCAACTGGCTGGAAAAAGGGATCGGGTGCCAGGCAGGGTTAATAATTAGCGAAACGCGATTTGGGCCAACTGGCCTCCATGGGAGAAAATATAAAAGCCATGCCCACTGGCCATGTGAGCGGAGAGCTTGAGATCGGGCTGGAACTGAGGCTGGAGTTTGGCATTAAAATAAATTTAATATAGCCGCCGCGGCTGGAGCCGGTTGGCCCAAAGCTGAGCCTGAACTTGGCTGTGAGTCTCTCATAATTTGCGGGGGGACTGGGACTGGGACGAAGCTGCAGCCATAGTTGCCGGATCGAGCCCGAACTCGAAACTGAGACACTCCACAACTTGGCTTCAATTAAACCTGTGTGTGTGTGTGTGCAATAGTTAAAGCCAAAAATAGCATTTAAACTCATTAATTTAACGCGTGATTATGACCATGTTTGTAAGAGTACAACTCCGACTCGGACTCGGAGTTCGTGGCTTCGACTTGCCTGCTGGAAGTCGAGTTCGGAGTATGAAAAACGTTGCCAAAAGGCATAATATTTGTTGCTCGTATTGTTGTTACCGCTTGCTGTTATTGTTGCTGTTGGTTTTGGCATTTATTTTGCGCTTCTCTTGCGGCTAAAATGCTCAAAACGTTGGTCATAGGCCCCCGAGAGAGGAGCTCGGCTAGGTTTTTGGCTCTCGGATTGGTCGGATCGCTTCGCATTGCATTGTTGATGTTTTATGCATCAGCGGGACAATTCAGGCTGCACTGACCGAAAATTTAATATGCTTTAGCAGCTAATATAAGTTATTTTATAAACCGTTTTAATGCAACTTATTTAAAGCTTACGATTTTAAAGTTCGTATTTACTGCGCTTGCTGCTATATTTAATTTAGAGAACATTTTCTAGAGAGCATAAAGCTGCAAACTTGAATTTATTTAATAATTATTTATTAATTAAATTAAACTGAAGGTTTTTCTTACATAGATGTAAATTAATGGAATTTTTTTATTAAATTAGTTATCTTTATTTATTTAAAATCATCTTGGTTTGAATATTCAAAAACCTGTTTTTTAGGAATTATAGACTGAAAATATTCATTTCTTCTTTTTAAAAATTTGATATTTCTATAATCCCACAATCTTTTTCTTTGTGCATTTGTTTTAATGCGTCACAAATTAAATGCACATTCGCTCTGGCTTAAGGAAAAACCCACAAGACAAGCAGAAAACCGAAAACATAAAAAAGATGCCACAATTGCGATAATTTTTCTATTTGTTAGCATTGCGTTTTGGCCCCAAAAGAAATTGGCCATGAGCTGAGCAGACATACCTTTATGGTTTCACCGAGCGGGAGAGCATTAAATTTTTTATGTGCTCATTGTGGGGCCAAGTCCACGTCCAAGTCCAAGTCGGAGACCAGGTCCAAGCCCAGACCCAGTCGGAGTCGAACTCTTGCCGGGTTGTTTATTTAGCCCAGCCATGCAAAGGAGGACGGGAGTGGAAGGAGGAGCCAGTCTCCTCCACTTGATAATTGCAATGAAATTGCATTCTACTTCCATTTAGCCAAAGGCGCTAATTCGTTTATTATGAGGTCGGTCGAAGGAGGAAGGGGGCGGCCGAGATCCACTCCGCAGATGGCATAGAAAATTTCCAAGAAAAATGCATAATTTTCCACTCTATGCATTGGGTGTGGCATAGATAATAAAAATAGAAATAACAATGGCAGGAACAAGTTTTGTGGCCGATTTTGTTTGCTTAATGAGTGCGACTGTGGGTGAATACCAACCTGGAGGAAAATGGGAAACTTGGGGACTCTTTCCCCCAGATGGCCAAACATTCCGTTTTGAAAAACCACTGACTTCACGGAGTAATTAGTCTACTCACTAATTGCAACTAATATGCATGTGCCAAAAGAAAGCGATGGACGGAAAAGGACTTTTGAAAACTTTGTTGGTGTCATCGTTAGTCGTCCTTGTCGTTGTTGCTTTATTATTGGCACTGCCAATTAAGTGAAATTTATGTGCATCAATAAATTATGAGTGCCGCAGCTGACATATGCGACACAGTTGAAACAAAAGAGGGCGTGGCCAACGCCCCACCCCGAACGGCACAAGCCAAAAACATTGACGCGAAACTTTCGGCCAGAAAGGACAACGGAAATGTGGTTCTGCTGGTGAGCGCGCGACACATGTCGCTAAGGTAAAATAGTTATTAGTAAATATATTCAGCACTTTATTTGCATACCCTGCACCCCCGCAGAAGCACACATTCCGGGTGTAATACACATACGCCGGGTTGTCCGCCAAACAAGCTCGTCTGAGGGTAACTAATGAAACAATTGACGTTCCGGGAGGGCACCGAAAGCCGCTTGATACCCGAACCGAACAGTAGTTGACTGCAATAATTATTCAAGCACCAAGAACAACAGGCAGCAGCCACATCACGACAGGTGCAGGAGCAACATCGACAGGAGCTAAATCCACAGGAGCAACATCGACAGGAGCAACAGCAGTTGCCTGGATGGATGGCTATTATGCGCCCAACTTAACCTGTTTTAGTAATTAATTTGGGTATTGTATGTTTTAATTAGTTTAGAAGGCAAACGGCAAACAGGAGACTGATGACAGTAAATTGAAGGAATATTATGGTGGTTGGGACAAGTTATTGACCTTCTTCGTCAGCTGAAGTGGCTTTAAACTGCAGAATCAAATATGTTTCCTTTTATTATCCAGGAAGCATTGCAGTTTGGTCATTCCTGAACACAAAGTTTAAGTCTTGTGAGAATCGATAGTATTTTACAATGAATTTGTTATAAATACCAACTTTCATTTAATATTTCAAGAGCAATAAATAAGTATTTGGAATGTAATGCGAATATTTGTTGAAGAAGGTGTGTCTTTTATTTAATTTTCGTTTTTGCCATCCAACAAATTAATAATTAATTCTATCATGATATTAAAAAAGAAAATGTATCCGATAGAATTTTAACCGATAGTCAAAGCATAACATGACAATGAGAAATTGACCCCTTATGCAATATTGTATTTATACCGTTGGCTCTAAACACATTTCAAATGCACTCCATGGCAAAGCGAACTCTTCCCTTCAGCCATCGAGTATACACCCCCAACATTACCTGACGTATTCCAGCTAATTACTGGCTCCTGCCGGACTAGTCTCGCCACGACTTCTGCCATCGGGGGCGGCCAAAACATATTTCAAAGTCCGGCTAAATACATTTTTAATTATGATTTTGCGTTAATAATTATGACCTAAGCTAACGGCGGCTACAAAACGAGTTGCAAGTGGATGTCGTGCCGCTGTTGCTGCTGCAGCTCGTAATGGCCTACGATACCCAGCGGAGTCGTCGAATGGCTTAAATTAATAATTACGCGAAAAGGCAAAAGGCGCAGGCCACGAGGCAGCGGCGACTTGCAGGCGTCCTCGCTGTTTGCATGCAAGTGAAAATAATTAATGCACTTAATGTGTAATTATTTCAATTAAACGATACCCTCCTCGCATCGACCCGATCCTGTTTTGCCTAATTGGGTGGGGCTGGGCGGCACTAGGGTCGGCCTAATTGGCATTTCGTTTGCCGATCACTGATAGTCTCCAAATGAGCAGAAGTATCAATCTGCGGATCAGAAACCCGTTCTTGGCGCGACTCAACTTAATTATGCTAATGTCGTTCGAGTGGTTTTGCAGTAAATTTCCATGAATTTATATTGACGGCCAATTGGCTTATGGTCTAATACCGCCAGGCACTTAACCCAGTCACTAATTGTCGCCAAGTGTTAACAAACTGATTACCAGCGTTTCTCAATCATAAGTTGCTGTACACTTTTCATGACTTATGCTCTCCACCTGCAAAATTGGCAGCATAATTTGCCTCATGCCATGTTAATGGCTAATGCTGCGTGTATTTCCCCTTCCTTTGGCTTTCTTAATTCGGTTTAAATTTTTTTTTGTTGCCCGCCTGCAATTATACAGCGATTAGAAAGTTTTCGTCCGCTCGCCGGCTTATTGATGTACGAATGCCTACTAATATTTCTGCATGTGCAAATTCGGACGGAGTTAGCAAGCGGACTAATGGCATATTTATTTATTATGGCCATTTGGGCGAATTACGCTCGCGTGCTCCATCGCTGTCCAACTTCCTCTCCGACTTCCTCGCATTCTCTCGTCGGAGCACCTGGGTCCACCAGGCGCACAGAAGGCACCAGTCGGTCAGTAGCTCCCAGCTCCCAGCTCCCAAATCTCTCAGCTTTCTCCGCCAGAACTGGGACCCCCACGCACACTCGAGCCAAGAAAATTCCGCCTGAGAGCGGTTGACTTTTCGAAATTCCAGAGAAAATACTTCTGGGTGTTGGCGAAAAGAGAAATTGAGAGTAATGCAAGCCAGGAATTTGAAGTGAATGATTTAGAGCAAGAAATGCGAAAAATAGGGTATAGGGTATAAAAGCTTAACAGCATTTTAAAAACAAAATATTAGGAAATACATTTCGTCAATATTATAAGACACTCAATAGTAGTTATGCCGGTTTTAAGTTAAGTTTGAAAACAATTAAATTTTAGAGGCATTTAAACTTTCCAAGTAATAAACAATATTGTGTTTCAACAACACTTTTTTATAATATTTCAAAATGTTTGGCAATAATCTCTTTTATACCCTTGCGGAGGGTTTAACTTCAGTCAAAAGTTTGCACCGCAGTGAAGGAAACATTTTCGACCCAAGAAAGTATTTACATTCTTTTTCAGCATCCGCCTGTCTGCCCTTCTGAAAGTTTCTACGCAAAGTAGACTCTCAGTAAGCTATATGGATAAAACTATACCAAAAGTCGTATTTCTATTAGTCAAAATGTAGGATATAAGTCGGAAAATTATTTTTATTATTATAATAGTCGTATTCTCTATTATTGCTGCAAGGGTATATAAACTTTTGCTTGCTGAAGTTTGCTTCCATTTATTTAATTAATAATAATAACGTTAATTTTTTTTTTTTAGCTATAGAAAATATAAGCTTTTATATAGCTTGTACATACAATGATGTTTGAAAAAGACTAAAAAAGACTTACACTGTTAGGAAAGTTACAGAAACATAAGAAATTAAATACGAAGCATTGCAAGTTTTTAGTGGAGAACAAAACATATTTTCTTTTAATGTTAGAATACACCTTACAATACTCGAAAACAAGGTCCATCCTTGTGTGGAGTGCTCAACAAATATAATATATACATATGTATATATAAAAAAAATTACTATCAAATGCAGAAAGCATAAAACTTATCTCAAATCATAATAATATAATTAGTTGCAGCAGCTCTCGCTCACATACAGCCCTATATCTCAGTGCAAATAATATTTTCCCTACTCCCTTCAGTTGGCCAGAGTACACAATTTGATTATGCCATGTCCAGCAGCTATTTTAGATTTGATTTTTCTGCACGTTTTTCAGTTTTCCCAGCTTGATGTTTTTGTTCGCCGACAAACCCCTTTTTACCCGTTGAGTATTTTTCATATTTTAATTTAAATTAGAGGGCAACACCCACTAAGCCACTCAGTGGATGATGATGACGACGACGATGGCGATGATGGCTGCTGCAGACAGAGGAAAGCTGCTCGTAACTCAGTCAGAAACTCGCTCGGAGCTTAACGCGCTGATGTATGCTAATGAGCCGGCATTGTCGCCGGGTCCGGCTCCTCCTCCTCCTCCTCCTCCTCCTCCCGTCTCCCGATCCTTCTCCGGCCCTAACTCGATTGCCGGGGGAGGAGCTGCAGCCGGAGCGCTTCCATAAATATGCATAATGCAATTAACAGCCAAATGTAATTGCGAGCCAGAACAAGGAGCGAAAAAAGTATAAGAGACTGGCATTAGCAGCTGACAAACCACCCGCATGGCAGTCACTGTCCCGTCCCGTCACATCACATCACATCACATCACGTCACTCGGTGATACATGACAGTCACTCTCCTGCCTTCGCTTTGCATATGCCCGACTTTCCGTCTCTCCGACTTTCCCGGCCTGGCCAACCTGTTCCCTCGCACATTTAATTAGGCTATTAAACAATTGCAGAACGCATGTTGGCTAGGCCCGGGCCTCCAGCCTGTCTCCAACCAGTTTGCGACTCGGCCTGTCCTCGCAGTTCCGCCTCGGATCGAATCGAATTGCCATTGCTTCGAATCTGCCGCGAATCTGTGCCAAATTTCGCATAAGCGCTGCCAACGACTTAAGGCCGAAACGAAAAACCGACAAAACTGAATAACCGTTGCGTGCCTAGGTCCATTCAGCGTATTTGGCTTTTGGCTTTGCCTCTGCCATTGCACTTGGAACAATTTTGGGTGTTTCCAAATGCGGTCCTTAAAGTATAAAGTATAAATGTATTTAGGATCAACGTAATTAGTTTCAGAATGAGATAACTTTGTATCTGGCACTTAAAAATTCAACGCGCTAATGACATTTATATTGGATATATTTCAATTCACTGAAACATGTTCGATAACATTTTTTTTAAAAATGGGTCTTGTTAAGAATTTTAAATTATTGGATTCGCTTAATAAAAATACATATTAATATCTGCAATTTCAGTGATTAATTCTATAAATACAATATTTCTAGTTAGGGCTTTTCAAAACATTTTTGTATTAATATAGTATTAGTTCCGACTTTTAAACTCAAACATAGTTATGGGTATTAGGTATTATTAGGCTCTTAGAGCTTTATTAAACAAACAGTAATTTTTTATAACGTTATTTTATAAATAGTGATTTAATTTAAAAGTTTGTAGTTCATCAGATTTTTTCTCAGCGTGCTCTTGCCTTTTCCTCCAACCATCTGCGGGTATGGCTAACTTAGCTGACTTTACTTGACTTGGCCTGGCTGATTGGGCGCACGTTGTTTTGCATTTCCAGGCCAGAAACGGTGGCTGGGGCTGCGTAATAAAATGCATTTTAATTTGGCTAAATGTTCAATTAAATTTAAACATGCGCAGTCCGCTGTTTGCAATTTTGTGTTGCTGTCGCCGCTGCGTTGAAGTTGAGTTGCAGGAGAAGTGAATGTGTGCGACAGGACCCTCTTCCGATTTTCACCATTTTCTCCTCAGCAGTAGGCTTGCAGCCAAACGCCGGTTGCACAAGTCAATTTTAAAATTTTCGACATACGTAACTGTTTAGCCTTCAAAAAAAAGAATAACAAGATATTCCAAATTCCGATTTTGATAGAAGTTTTGGCAAATGTTTTGGCCCACCCTGATTAGGGGCATCAGCTCCCGCCAGAGCAGCTCATCCAGTTCCAGTAAGCCTCCAAAGCCACCGAATCCGCCCAGTTCGCCAAATCCACCGAAGCCCCCATCCGCAAAAGAGGAACCCAAGGTCCGGACGTTTTGCAAGCCAGCCGCCTTCTGTGCCGAGGCGGATGCGTTCAAGTCGATGTGGGATCCGCCCAAGAACCTGCCTCCGCCGTACCCCTTTGTGGTGACCCGATCCAATGAGTTTTGCTGCGGTCCCAACTGCACCAAGCCGCTGCCCTCGTTCGACGAGCTGTACTACCGACCCTCCAGCAAGGCGGGTCCCTACCAGCGCCACTGGGTGGAGTGTCCCAAATTCATGATCCGGCAGAAGAAGATCTGCGCCTACGACAAGCTGGAGGCCCTAAACCCTGCCCGCCGTGTGGCCAAGCGGCGCGAAAGAACCTCGGCGAGTCCAGCAGCCACAGGACCCTGTCCCCACTTCGCTCCCTTGGCGCGTTGTGTTCCCGGTCGCCGTCCGCCCAGATGCCACGCGGCCAAGACGCCCTCCTGCTGTCGCAGACTCTGTGCACCCATGCCCTGCTGGTCGGAGTGCAAGCAGCCCCCATTAGCCAAGAGACCGCATCGACCTCGCGAATGCGAGTGCACATTCGCCCTCAGCCTGTGCGAAGCGGAGCGGGGTCGTCAGTGGGTCAAGATCCACGGCGAGAACCACATCTGCCCAAGTGCGATCAAAAAAGCCAAGAAGGCGAAGAGAGATAGGCTCAAGAAGGAGAAAGACAGTCTTAAGAAAGAGAAAGACAGTCTTAAAAAAATGGAGAAAGATCGTAGCAAGAAAAAGAAGGACAGTTCCAAGAAAGATGAGGACAAGAAATAAAATATATATTAATTTTTACGTTTTGTATTTATTTTTCTTTTTCTATTTCACTCATTTTTGGACTCTATGGAGTGTGACCTGGTTTTTGTTTTTACCCGATTCTAGATCGTTCAAAGCTTGGTGACATGCGCATCAGGAGACGGGACTCGGGTTCCGTAAATTGGGCAGAAGCTGTGTAACCAGGGTTATCCTGAAGACCCGTCAATGGGTCAGGATCCACGGCAAGAACCACGTCAAAAAAGCCAAGAAGGCTAAGAGAGATAGGCTCAAGAAAGAGAAACCCAGTCTTAAGAGAAAGACAGTCTTAAAAAAAAAGAAGAAAGATAGTCGCAAGAAAAAGGACAGTTCCAAGAAAGACGAGGACAAAAAATAAAATACTATTTAATTTTCACTTCTATTTATTTATATTTATTTTTCTATTTCACTCAGTTTCGGACTCTAGTATGGTGGCCTTGTATTTGTTTTTACCCGTCTCCAGATCGTTCAAAGCTTGCTTCAGAGCCATGCGCATCAGAAAGCGGGACTCGGGCTCCGTAAGTTGGGCAGATACGGTGTAACCTGGGTTATCCATGAGACCCGTGACTGCTAGGGATTCCTGGTTAAATGCCTGATCTTCATTTAAATCGGAATACAGGTTACTACTGGTCTTTTTGGACGGGACTTCGATGGTCTTGAAGGGTCTGTAGGTGTGTATGGGGTCCCTGGGTTGAATGTCTGGCCTGTCATCTGTCTTGGGAGTGCCTTCTGTATTTTTAGAGGGACTGGATTCTTTAGTGTCACTTTCCCCAGTTTCTTGTGCTAGCTCAGTTGTTATTTGCTCTGATGTCTCGACATCCTCGGGCTCAGTGGCAAACAGGGAGCTTTCGATATCCATCGACTCATTGGTTACCAGAGAACTTTCGATATCCTCCGACTCATTGGTTACCAGAGAACTTTCGATATCCTCCGAAACATTGGTTACCAGAGAACTTTCGATATCCTCCGACTCATTGGTTATCACAGAACTTTCAATATCCTTTAACTCATTGGGTATCATAGAACTTTCGATATTCTCCGACTCATTAGGTATCACAGAACTTTTGATATTCTCCGACTTATTGGTTATCACGGAACTCTCTATAACATCCGGCTCAGGTTGATAAGCTACCCCATTGGTTAACTCGAAGCCTATCGGCTGATCTGATTCCTCCTTCTGATCCAGATTCTCATTCATATTGGGTTGGTTGATTTGATCAGATCCTCCCTTCTGATCCAGATCCTCATTCATGTTGAGTTGGTTGACTTGATCTGATCCTTCATGCTCCAAGTTCTCATTTATTTTTGGTTGGTTGAATGCCATAGCAGCCATCTCTGGTCCCGAGTAAACTGCCTCCAGGCATTTCTGATCCTCACCCATTGAATTGTTGAACGAACTGGATTGTTCTGTGTAAAGCGTGTTTAAAAGCAGGGAAATTTGACTTAGCTCTTGCATCATGAAGTCCACATTCTCCCGCACGGAAATAAGGGAGCTCCGTTCGAAGCTGGTAAAGGGTTCTTGGGAGTTTATCTCATTGCTCAGCTGTTCTCGCAGACTTCGCGTTCTTTCAAATTGCAATTCCTCCTGGATCCCGGAATGTTCCTCCTCGGAGAAGTACGGCTGGTGGTCCTCGGCTTCCTGTTCAAGCTGCATGTACGGATCCTCCACCTCACTGGGACTGGGCATACCCGCCAATTGCTCCACGTCCAGTTCGTTATTTTTCCAGCCCCACGAAGCGGTAATGTCGTCATCGCGATCTCCCTTGCACTCTTCCACATGATGCATGTTCTTGTCATTCAGGTCCGGCCACACAAACAGATGACTTGTGTGTTCCAAGCGCTTCGCCTTTTCGACATCCTTCTGCGCACTTTGGGCTTGATCCGTCGGAAGTGTGATAAAAGTCGTGTCGGAATTGTCGGACAGACAGCGGAGCATATATCTCTGAGTTCTGGTGGAGCGGAGGACACTACGAGTGAAACCGCAGAGCATCTGCAGGCGAGACATTTTTAAATTTTGAACGAATCCTAGAAGTGGGTGATCCGAAATTACAGGCGAGTGTTGATAAAGTGAGGTATCTGACCTACACACACTGTCAGTCAGCTGAATCCCAGTTTGCTTAGATTGGTCAAGAAATCCCATCTTCACCAGAAAACCTACTGCCTATGTTCTCTAATGCTATGGGCTCTGTTGGGATATCTGTTACAAAAACTGTTCCAGAGATCCTAGCAGAGATCACAGATGAGAAAACCCTAGCTTAAGATACCAATCTTCATGGGCTGCGGCGACAACAGGGCCAGATGATGTCATGTTTGCTCAAGTGATTGGCACGTCGAAACTGGTCGCAAATGGACGGCTTTGAGAGGCACTCACACTCGGGCGGACGGCTTGGGATCTCGGCAGGATCCTCTTGGAGACATTCGGAATAACTCGGGAATGGGCACTTGATCTTCTCGCAGTCGGAAGGCGGAGGGTACGCCGTGCAGTCGGGTGGATTTCGGGCTGTTCGACAGCACGGCATGCGGAAGCGCGTGCAGCCTTTGGACTTCTCGTTCAGGCACTTGTAGCGCTTCTTATCGTGATCCTGGAGACAAGCGGTTCGCGGGCAGAGGGGCAGGTTCCGGCGCAGGACCTGCGGCGGTATGGCGTCGCACCAGCAGCACACCCGCCTCGGGACCATCCGCGGACAGCACTCCCACCAGGTGCGCTGGTATTCCCGGCATTTGTCCGAGGGTTTGTAGTAGAGCACGTCGAAGCGGACGTCCCCGCACGGCGGACAGCACTCCTCCGGATAGTGCCACAAGGTCTCGGGGCGGTCGTACCTCTTGTCCTTGTAGTCCCCCCACATGGAGACGAAGGGCTGGCGGACTTTCCTGGACCCGGACTTTTGGCTGGACTCGCTGCACGGATTTCCTGCGATTCTGGTGTTCACGCAACATGGGTACCTAGGATGCGAGCAGTCCTCCTCGCTGCAAGGACGAACAGGCGGATCCGTGGGACTGCACGGCCGCTTATTAACGACCTTGCAGTCGGGCACCGGACTCTCAGGACATAATCTCATGTCCTTTTTCGCCAACAGAGCGGTGAGGTGGAAAGTCCGACGGAACTTACTGAGCCCCGGAGCACTGGGCATCCACACAATCCTCTTGGCCAAAAAGCTGAGCATGGCTGACGAATTTAAATTTGAGTTCCTTTTCTAAGAGGAAATGTTTGTCCGAAAAATATGCCAAATATGAGGTTTAGAGTTGAATGTAGGGTATATTTTTCAGACTTATAATATAATATGACGTCAGTAGGTCCTAATGAAGAGTGTTTGGTGTTTTACCACCGTTCATAAAGTATGTCCTATTTGCTGGCCTCAAATTCATTAACGTTTCTAAAATCTGGCAATATAAAAAGTAGCAGTTAAATTATTTGTTACATCTTTCCCAGGTATGTCGGCAAAACTCCGCAGTCCAAGTCTTTTAAGAGATTACTGCGGAACCCTCTAAAAAGAAAACGAAAATTTCTTAACACGATACATCTTTAATACGACTAATTGTGGAGAGCCTTGGACACTTGTTGTCAATCGCAGTCGCAACTCAGAAACAACACTGTAAATCAAGTGTTGTAGTTGAGCTGCGGATGAGTTTGGCAACAGGAGCGAAGACCATCCTTTTGTGTACGGTTAATAGCAGTCCCGATACAGTTTTTGGCGATCGAAGGCAAGGGGATGTTGGGTAAAGGACTTTCTGGGCATACTTCGGCAACTGTGGCCCTGGAAAATGCTGGAAAATGGGGCTGTGTACCTTCCAGCCCCCAGTTGCTTCCAATTTCCTGGTGCCCCCAAATTGTTGGGGAATGTCGATTGATTTCTTGTGAAGCTCAGTCGCGGTTCGGTCTTCGCCAGCAGGCGCTCCTTAGCCTTGGTGCACAGTTCATCCATGGCCTCCCGCTGGAATCTCTGGCCGATGCTCGTGATGCTGCCCATCGGCTGCCACTTATTGGTGGGCTGTGGTTGGGAAGATCCCTGGGAGGGACCTGGCTTCAAGTAGGCCATGGTGGCTTCGGTCCGCGGCAAGGGACTCATCACTGATGACTGGTTCCGCACCACCGGCGGCTGGGTGCGGGAGTAGCGGACTAGGAGCTTGGTCAGGCGCTCGGCGCACATGGTGGCCAAAACGGAGGTGGCCATGTCAGATCCTCTCCAGTTATCGCTGGCCTTTCAGCTCTTCGGTTCCCCTGTGTGAGTGCGGTCTGCGTGGGAGCTCTGTTTGGGTATGTCTAAATGAAAACGTTCGATTTGGAAGCCTGTTGCTTGATTAAAAATGAGACACACCGAAATGAACGATTCATTGTTTGGATGAAGCCAAAGGCAAGGCCATCTAGATGTGGAACAAATTATAGTTTTAAATCCATGGTCAAGACTAAACTAATTTCGGCTTAGCTTTAATTTATTAATCTTTATTACTGGTGCTTAATGTTCTCTACAAATTAATTCACGCCACATTGAAACAGTTGTTACTATTTATTGATTTCCTATGTCTTTTGTGATTATCATTTAGAGATGTGAAGATCGAAGTCCTGACTTTTTGAGCAAACCAATGGCGGCAAGTGATTGGAAGCTTGCATGCATGGTATTGTTCAAAAAGGCAGAGCCTCGACTGCATTTCTTCAAAGTTTCGGCCTAGATTGTCACTTGAGGTTTCCCCTATCCCGCTTCATTCTCTCTTGAAGAGCCACACATTGGGGCACGGTATCCAGGCAGTGGCACTCGATTCTCCGGCGCGGTCTGGCCCACCTTCCCACCTCGGAGTACGATGGAAACGGAGCGCGCAGCTTGGTGCACTTGGTGGGACCTCTGCGATAGCGACAGTGGGGATCGCAGCGGGCCGGCTTGCAGCAGGGCCAATATAATCTCGAGCACTGGCCCGTCGGATCCCGCTCCAAGTCGTCCTTCTTGCAAATGAGCATTGGACATATGTTGGGTTTTTCGCAAGCCTCCCAGCAGGGATCCTTGATGCGGTATCGAACCTCGGGCGGATTGATGCTGTCCAGACAGCACACCTTCTTCAGGCGTTGCTTAACGGGAGGACATTCCACCCAGGTGCGCTGGTAGCACCGGCACTTGTTCGACGGATGGTAGTAGATGGCATCGAAGCGGGGCAGCTTGTCCTTGCAGAACGGCTGCTCGTCTGTCTGGCACGGTGGCTCCCACATCGAGCGGAACGGCTTCTGCGGCTGCTTGGCTACTTTGGGTCGCTTCATGACCGCGCAGGGGTTTTTCGCCGCCGATCGCAGGACACAGCACTTCGTCTCCACCTCCAGCTCCTGCGACTGCTCCAGAAATTTCTCACGAGGTAGTTCCTTAGTCAGCACTTCCTTGGCCCTTTGGCATTTGCCGTCTGGAACATGATGGCACTCGGGGTCAACGGGATGGCATACCGAGTCCGGAAAGGTGGGCACTTTGCAGGAGTAGCTCCTGCAAGCCTGCCGCCAAATGGTGCGGAGTACTGACTGTATCCTCATAATTTTGGGGAAATTTCGATTAGGCCTCCTAATTTTTCGAAATTGTTCTACATTTCAGTGGGGAACTGTTGACTAGGAAGGCTGCGGAACCTTGGTCATATCAATAAAATAGTACCTTGGAAAATCTATAGATGGTGGTTCAAAGTGAGGTTTGCTCAACTGAAGATTGTCCAGTTTGACGGAATGAAGTTCTTTGAGGGGGAATCTGTTCCTGGGCAGGAAATTCAATAAAGGAACAAGTGATGGCTAAATGGGTCAAGAACACAATCAGAAATCAAGCTAGAATTTCTAGTAAGCTATAAGTGGACAATCTTAGAACGGAAAGAGCATCCGAGATCTGTGGGGAGAGTATCCGATCAGGGGCTTGGTGCAGATCCTGCGCGACTTGTTCCGCCGATGGTACGTGTTCCACATTTCGCAGAGGCCGGGAACCGCCTGACAGGCGCATTCGGTGCGGCAGAAGCGCGGTATTAGGTGGCGACACGCCTCCGAGAAACTGGGCAAGGGTGCCTCCTGCTTGCAGCAGTCATGGGGCTGCCTAGCCACGTGGCACTTGGGCGGGCGGCGGCCCAACTTGCAGCCGGGAGGCCTGAGGACCGACCTGCAGAACACGCTCATCTCGAACAGGTGCTTGTCGATGGCCGAGAGCGGCGGCTCCTGCGGCGGACGGATGCGGCGCTTCATGGGCGGATAGGTCTCCGGATCGGGGCAGCAGGTGTCCTTGGGACGCAGCCAGAGGAGCGGGCACTCGGGCCAAGTGCGCTGGTACTGGCGATGCTTATCCGAGGGCCTGTAGTGCTCGGTGTCGTGTCGGATCACCTTGAGCCAGCATTCGGGATCGGGCTTGCCGCGCTGATAGATCTCCTCTAGGTACTTGGGGTACTGGTTCCTGCTGAAGGAAGGTCTCTCGTAGCACTCGTTGCGCTCATATTTGGCCGGGCAGATCGAGTGGGCCTTAAAGCAGGCGGTGGTCTTCTTGTCGCGCATCCGGCAGCACTCGCCGGAGCTGGCATCGTAGTTGCCCCAGTTGTACCAGCGGCTATTGGCCAGGAACCTTTGAATCGGGGCTCGGCGCAGGCGCAGCTTTGACGCCATCATGACAAGGCCTGGGTTTCCTTGAATACCGAATTTAGAGAGGCGTAAAAGGCCGAAAAGGGGCGATCCAAAATTTGAATTTCAAACTGAAACCTGCAAAAATCTGACACACCAGCCAAAGGACTCCAAGTCCGTCGAGCACAATTGCACAACTTCAGGACATGGCAATGAACAAGCAAATAAATATCTTTTAATCCGTCAATTGGTGACAGTCAATGCCTCTAAGCGCGTTTTGTAATTTTGTATACTGCATACTTTTTTGTCGTTTTTTTTATATTTCTTATTTAGTTTAATACAATTGACTTGTTATTCATTGAATGATTTCCCAAAGGAATCTTGTCAGTTACGTAAGTGGGTGCATTTATCCCTTACTCAACCAGACACAGGTCCTGAAAAGGGAAAAACATCTCAAAATAATATCCCCTCTCAATGGTTGCATTGTTCCCCCTCTAGTGACTATTAAGCAAAATTATGTATCCTCTAATGTAGTTTATTCGAATCTGGGGATTGGCAAAAGGTTACTGCGGGCAACTAAGACTTCTTCATGCGGTAGTAGTTCCACACCACGCACATGGGCGGCTGGTTGATGCAGAAGCAATGGCTGGGCGGCAGGTCGGGCAGCGGGTCGACCTTGCACTCCGAGTAGCTGGGGTATTTCGTCCGGCGTCGAATGCAGCCGGAGTGGGGTCGTCCTGGACGGCAGCCGACCGAGCTGGCCTCCTTGCAGAAGGGCAGCTTGAACCTGGGGCAGGAGCCCTCCTCCTTCTTCGGGCGACACTGCCCCAGCCCCAGGCTCTCGCTGCCATCGGGGCACACCTTGGACGCCTTGAGCGGTGGCGTGCGGCGGGCTCGTCGCAGGAAGTTCACCGGACGGCAGCGGCAGACGGCCTTCCTCTTCCGCTCCTTCAGCTCGCACTCGCACCAGGTCCGCTGGTACCGGCGGGCCAGCTTGTCGGAGGGCTTGTAGAGCGTGAGGTCCGTCGGCGGATAGGAGGTCGCGCAGGGATCGCCAATGCATTTGTTCTGAGCGTCTATGAAGGCGGGCACGTTGAACTCGGGGTCGGAGCGACACTTGAACTCGGAGCGCCGCATTGCTATCCAGCAGATGTCCTTGAGCGGCACCTTGGTCCTGTCCTTCGGCTCATTCTTCTTAAGGTCCGTTCGCTGGCCGGGCATCCTGGGCATGCCATCCTCGTACGGATCGAACAGCGTCTCCATGCCGCGAATATGGTTAGTCCTCGAAGTCAAACCACTTCTCATCGCGGCCGGAGCTCGGAAAAGCGTCTTCTTCACCAGCAACATGCCGATCTAATGAAATCTTATATCGATTGGGTTGCAAAGGTGTCGTATAGTATACACTGAACAAATTTAGTCTTCAGTTAAAATAAAAAAAAAAAATTGTGATTCACTGTGGAATTTTCATAATGTGGTCGGCAAATGTGTTTTAAGGTGTATAAGTCATTTGACTAGTCTTCCCTTTGAAGTAAATAACAAGGATGACTGAGATCGGTTCGAATGTCTCACAATGTCTACACATGTCTATTCTTAGCTTAGGTCTATTAAGAGCTATAAATTTAATAATCCATAATAATCAATCCCGGCAGACTTATGGATTCTTGGCCGTGACAGACACAGTCGTCTTCTATAACAACACATCCTGATTAGCTTTTGACCGGCTATGACCACACCTGATTTGCCCAAGAATGCAGCACCCGCTATCCCCTTTTTTTTCGAAAACAAGGTCCATCGTTGTGTGGCGTGTTCAACAAAAAAAAAAAATAATCAATAATAAATTCTAATAATCCATTAGACTAAAAGTATATACAAAATTTATAAATTGTTTAGTAGGCTTGTTTCAGGCGAGTATCAGGAAAAACGTATTATTTCTTTTTTTTATTTTGTGTTTGTGAACAACGACTAATTTTTAAAGATCCAATTAAAATTTAACAATTAATTAGCACGAGTATTGTAAATCCACAAAAATTCAAGAGAGGCCTCGCCGTTAACAAGAATTTGACTAGGTATTTCAGGCCAATTGGTATCCTTCGCACGCCATGCGATCGGCAGCGATTTCGAGGTTACGCATCCGGTTTTTCTTCTGGGTGGAGATGAACTGAGAAATGAACTTGCTAGCGGGAATAGCGATCCTCTGGAGACGTCTCGAGGGATCGAAGGATCGCCGGGGCACAGGGACTGGTGCTTGTTCCTCCCTGTATCGCGTTTCACTCACTTCCTCCTGCGGTTCCTCCTCCACGGCCATCGGTTCCCGCCAGGTTGCCTGATATTCACGTTCCTTCCAGAGTCCCGGGTTGTATTTGGTATCATCCAAGCGCTCTTCCGGCCCCTCCACCTCCTGTTCCGCCCACGTCCTTCTGTAGACACGTCCTTGTCCAGATCCTGGCCTGTAGTATTTATCATCTAGTCGGAACTGCTTCATTCCGCGACACTTCACCAAGTTGCTAAATCCAAAGGCCGCCATCCTGCTGCTCACCAAAGCTTTTGACGAATTCATTTTTGCACAGTCTTAAATTTAGATTTTTTCCAATACAAACTAAAAATTCCAAAAGAAAAATAAAATTAATGAGGAGTAAAAACCAAATGAAAACGTGTTGTTATACCCAAATGCCAAATGTGAGAATGAACTAAATGAGGAAATCATGTTGAAACACAGAATTGGAAGAAAATTCTATGGTCACTTGATCCTACATTTTTATTTGGTTAAGATTTGATTTCTTTCTGTTGCCCTTAGCATATAAGTCCGATAGGAACAAACAAAAAAACGTGAAACAAAATCGTAACATCGTTGTTCCCTAACATATATCCATTTATTCAATATATATTTTGTTCTTCAGCAATTTTAGAAATACGATTAGTTTTATAAAAACCATGGTACCAATAATAGTTTTGTTTGTTTCCTTTTTATTGTTTTTAAAATAAATATAATTTGAATTCCCATTAACTGCTTTAACCATTACCACATACACCCTCCCCCAAAGGATAATCATAATTTAAAACATATTGCATTATTTTATTATTTTTTTGTGTTACTTCACGTCGGATAAAAGTCGGACTTGGATTAAGCTTCGAAATAGGTGCCCAGATAAACGCGATGGGTTTGCAATGGAATAAACACCCAGCCTTCCAGCGCCACCAACGGACACAGTCCACAACGTGTAGAGTCTTCAGTCTGGGGTACGAAAGTGTGGAAGTGTGGACGGGGCGTACTTCCAAAACATCCTCGGAGCTCCTTCGGTCGATGGTTCAAGGGTCAGCACTTGTCGAAGTCCCAGCAATCGCACTCCTTGGAGGGCTTAGGATCAGTCGGTTTCCGCTTGCACTCCGAGTAACTGGGAAAGGGTGTCGGCACCTTGGAGCAGCTTTTTTTTTTCGCGGAGCGCTTGCAACTGGGCTCCGGTCTGGATGATTTGCACTTGGAGTCAGAGGTGCCGCCCTTGGAGCCGAGACTGCTGGCCAATCGGGCGGCAAGTGGCTTTAGGTTTCTGCCCAGGAATTTCCCGCAGCTTTCCGGCAGCATTTTTGAATTTCGGAGGTGGGGATCGAGAGAGGGTTGAGATGGTATCGTTAGAATATTTTTGAGAAATGTAAATTAAAATCATTGTAATCAGAAATTTGGTCACTTGTCGTTTGACGGATCTTCCGTCGCCGCCTACAACTCGCCGCACTTCAGGACCGCCCCCTTGCCCCGGGCGATCCTCCTCCGCAGCTCCGCCCACATCTCGCAGGCCATGGGCACCTGCAGGCACAGGCATTCGGTTGGAGGTGCCTTCGTGAGCTCCTCCTTCTTGCACTCCGAGAAGCTGGGATATGGCGCCGGGCGCTTCTTGCAGTCGGATAGGCGGCGCACTCGGTGGCAGCTGGGCGGGATGCGGCTCGGCTTGCAGCAGGGCAGGGTCCAATGCGGGCAGGTGGACTCTTCCTCCGGCTTCTTGCACTCCATGGGGTTCAGCATGGGCATCGAGGGCCGGGCGGTGGCCGCGACCGCCTTTCGGACGCGGCGGCAGGGCTTAGGGCGCGGGCGCTTCGTGTGGATGCACACCTTCTTGGGCTTTATGACCAGGCGGGGGCACTCGTTCCAGGTCACCTGGTACTGGCGGGCCTCCTTGTCCGAGATTCGGTAGTGCTGGATGTCGAGGCGCACCGGCACTTCGCACTTCGGTTCGTATTCGCAGCCGGGAATGTACCACATGGACCTGAGCGCGGACGGCTTCTTCGGCTTGTTGGCCTTCTCTTTGGGCTCGGCATTCTTCTTGGGCCTGCCCTTCACCGCGTCGCAGATGGTGCCTTTGAAGTGGGGAGGACCACAGCCCTTGGAGGCCGAGACCTTCTCGGTGAAGGCACTCCTTGGGCGCCCCGCAGTCGTCTTCGGCCGCCTTGCTGCTATAGTTGCGGCGCACCAGGTGCTGGCGGAGCACACTGGAGCCGCTCTCGGGCGCGCTCAACCGCGGCAGACCCTTGGACCAATCGCCCTTGAACTGGAAACAAACATTCATCAAAGACTCCAGGCACGGCATGCCACGATCCACGAGTGAACGACACTTCTGACGCAACGCTCGCAACATTCTGAACTTTTTAACCAAATTTTGTTTTTTAATGCCGAAATAAGCCAAGATTATGTTTTGTTAGGCCGAGGACTGAATGTAGACTAACTGAGACACTACATCGAAAGCCCTAAGTGGGCGTTCAAGGCCAACTTCATTTCGATTTTGGAGTGAATGCTTGTAACGTCCTTAGGATACAATTTCAAACCATTTTCGCATCATTAAAATATTAAAACCTTACTGCTAGGGTATTTCACAACAGATGTTCTTAGCTACCCAAAATTTTCCGTAGTGAATTTTCCAATACTTCACCCTCGAATTGAATTATTTTTATGTTTTTGGTTAGGTACTTTTTACACCCTTGCAGAGGGTATTATAATTTCAGTCAAAAGTTTGCAACGCAGTGAAGGAGACATTTCCGACTCTATAAAGTATATATATTCTCGATCAGCATCACCAGGAGAGTCCGTTTCTACGCAAACTAGTCCCTCAGTTTTAAACTATCAGCAAACTTTCCCAAAAGTTGTCTTTTTATTGCAGGTATATAAATCGGAACGAGCCGGATCGGGAGACTATATCATATATCTCCCATAGGAACAATCGGAAAAAAAATTCAAAAAAATTAAAACTTTGTTGTTTTTAATTTTTTTTTTTCTTTGGGATTAGCTAATATTTAAATATTATGGAGTTACGGTTTTAATTAAATTAAAATCATACAGCAATATCATATAGCTACCATAGAAACGATGGTCAAATGCAGCGCAAAATCGACATAGCTTCATTGCTTTTAGTAATATAGGGATAAAAATCGAAATGTAGTCGTTTTGTAATAACTGCAAGGGTATTTAAACTTCGGCTGGCCGAAGTTTGCTTCCTTTCTTGTTATAACTATGAGTAACCCATAAACTACTGAAATTAGACTCCCTGATTTGAATTCATTGTGAGTAATGCAATACTGCCATTTTACACTTCACTTTTTAATGAATAATAAATATTGGCAACTCTGGCTTTAAGCCGCCAATAGGTTTTCGAATATAGATGAAAAAATTTTATTTGAAAGCAGGCCTTGAACTAAGCTTCAAAGTTATATAGCCATGTTGATTTGGTTAAGAGCTCAGTTCCTCTCGGCCTTTTCCAAATTGCACATCGGCTCAGTCGAGCTGACTGTGTTTTCGGTTTAAAATTTATAGTTTGGAAAGTTCTCGGTTCCGGGGGGTGTTTTTCGGTTTCGGAATTGCTGTTCTTTAACTCCTTTCCTTGTTGGGTCCAATTTATTTCGAGGGTATTTTTGTCAGCCTCTTAAGCCAAGTATGTCTATGTTGCGCAGTGTAGCGACGAGGACTCGGAGCCACCTGCTGCCTCAATTGAAGGGCGCGGTCAGCCATCGAGGCTACGCCGAGGACCACAATCCATCGCCCAAGTGCGGCGCAGACACTGGGAAGGGATGCGGAAAGTTCACTGGCTGCGGTGATCCCCGATTCGAGAAGAAACCGCCGCCAAAGCAGGAGGACACCTTCCAGTTCCATCACCTGGTCAAGCAGCCGCCGGAGTGCTGCGACGATCCCTGCTTTGACCGATTCCCTCCCTACGACGAGTGCTACTACAAGATCTCCGACAAGGCCAAGCGCAAGTACCAGGTCACCTGGGTGGAGTGTCCGCCCATCCAGATAAAGCCCAAGAAGATCTGTTGCTTCGAGAAGGCCACCCGTCCGCCGATCCCGCGGCGCAAGCGCAAGGAGTTCGTGGCGGCCGTGGAGTGTCCCACGGAGAACGTGTGCCCGGTGGCCGAGGGCCTGTGTCCCAAGATCAGGTTGCCCGGCTGCAAGGCCGTGGAAAAGGTATCCTGCCACATTGTAAGGCGGATTACGGACTGCACCAAGGTCAAGGCCCCGTATCCCTCCTTCTCGGAGTGCTCTCGCCCGCCGATGCGCAAGACCCGGGGCATCGAGTGCCACTGCCTGGAGGTTCCAAGCGCCTGCGACCTCATCCGTGAGACCATGAGGACCGAAGGAAATCCCCGCAAAGGAAACTGCGGCGGCAGCAGGGGCTAGCCTCATAGGTCTCGTCCGACTCCACGCATTTTGAAACCATATTCAGCACCCATTACCTTGTTCCGAAACCGATCCTGTTAAATTCTTTTAACATGTGTGAAATTCCAACTATTAATAGACCGAAACGCCGTTATACTATGGGTTTTATTTAGAAAGGGTTGAGAGGTTAAGGGACAATAGTATGTTGTGGATACAGAATGGAAGAATTTGATCATTTCGTTGTGCTAATTAGTTTTGCTTTATTAAATATT